>NC_136614.1:36930807-36980807 GCF_933228915.1 Telmatherina bonti | reverse complement strand
TTTTCAGAATAAAAAACACGAAGAAAACATTTTTAATTAAGGTATACATCTTTGTTCTGATTATGTAGCTGTGGCTAGCAGGTTGTACACAAGCAGGTTTTAATCTATTCATTTGGAAAATGGCGGCAGGAACATTTTAAGATGGTAGGTAGTAAAAGAAAAGACAGCTGTAGGAAATTCCTCGATAAACACCGACGTCTGAGGTGGAAACAGGTGGCTTCACTTCTAAACATGGACTTCATCAGTTGTTCAGCATACTGGAATGACCTAACTTACAAATAATGTGTTTTTCCATTCTAACAACTTTACTTTTGTTGTGAATTTATCGCGATATAGACTTTTATTGTCAGTGAGTTTTGTATGATACAGTTTACTCCTAGGTCTGAAACCTGAATGATGATGGCGGATGACAGGGAAAGCGCGGTGACATAGCGTGCGTGTTCTTTTACTTCCAAAGGCTGACCAAACTGAAGAAATGTAGCCCACTAATTCACTATCGTTTTAGCCGTGGAAGTGCCGAGGCTTGAGAAGCTCTGAAAAACCCCGAACTTAGTGAGTTACAGCAACCATGAGCAAATAAACAATGAACAAATGAACTTACTTGAAGGTGGTGAGGCGGCTCCGACACAAGATCCCTTTGAAGCTTCTAGCCACAGCCGCTGCAAAGGTTTGGTGACTGCTCAACCAGCTCTTTTCCACGGTTTGGGCAGAACATTACACAAAAAGAAAGATGCAGAAAATGAGTCCATGCCTTTATTACTTCCAGACAATTCCTTATTGATGGGTTGTCCCAAATATGCCCTGAAAAGTCTCCATCTGATCCAAAATGCTGCAGCGAGGGTTCTGATGAGGACTAGCAGGAGAGATCATATTTCACCAGTTTTAGCCTCTCTACACTGGTTCCCTGTTAAATCCAGGATAAAGTTTAAAATTCTTCTCCTCACATATAAAGCTCTCCATGACCAAGCTCCATTGTACATAAAAGATCTTATAGTTCCATATATTCCAAATAGAGCACTTTGCTCTCAGACTGCAGGTTTACTGGTGGTTCCCGGAGTCTCAAAGAGTCCTATGGGAGGAAGGGCCTTTAGCTATCAGGCTCCTCTCTTATGGAACCAGCTCCCACCGTGGGTTCAGGAGGCAGACTCCCTCCACACCTTTAAGATGGAGCTGAAAACCTTCCTTTTCCATGATTCTTATAGTTAGGATATGAGCATCTCCTGAGTTGGAGTCTGCATGTACGGGACCCAACTGTCCAGGTTCTGCTCATTGCTCTTATAGTTATGGGTAGTCTAGCCATCCATTACTTATGTAGCAATGGGGATGTTACCTGATGCACTGAGAAGTACCTTGCTCTATTTCTCTAATATATTAATGTATAAATATATGTCAATATTGCAGTCTCTAACTTATTTCTCCTTTTTTCCACAGGTCTTCCTGAATAAGTGCAGTTGTACATGTTGATCTGTCTTTCCTGTCCTCTCCACCCCAACCAGTCGAGGCAGATGGCTGCCCTCCCTGAGCCGGGTTCTGCCGGAGGTTTTCTTCCTGTTAAAGGGGAGTTTTTTCCTTCCCACTGTCGCCGCGTGCAGCTCAGGATGGAGGATTGGATCCAAGTCATGACTCGATGCAATCAGTTGGTTTCTGTTATACTAGCTGGAAAGGATGTGTATGTAAAGTGTCCTGGGACAACATTGTTGTGAAGTGGCAAATAAAGCTGAATTCAATTGAATATCTTGGGGATCCATTCACACCAGTAGCAAGCCCATCTAATGCCAAAGAGAGTATCACAAATAAATACAAATCAATAAATACAAAATAAATAAAGCTGAAAATGTGTCTTAATCAGCACACTAAAACTACTTCAAAGACTTCTGTAGTATTTAACACAATGTATTTAGTACTACTTCAGCATTTCCTCTACTCCAAACTGAATGAGGGAAAGGTACAACAACTTCCGGTTCAAAAGCCGTCTGGCACCATCGTCCAATCAGCGATTTCTCTTGTTGCCCACTGCTACGTACCTCTTCCGGTATGTTAATGTATGTGCTGTTTCTAAGTTTGTTGTTGTTTTTTATTAGTCATTGTGTTTTGTCATTTTTTTCATATTTTTTTTATTTGTTGTGTTTTTAAGAATTTTTCGTCATTTTAATCAAATTAGTTGTGTTTTTTAAATTTGTCTTTGTGTATTTTTTAGTTGTTGTTGTCATTTTCAATTTGTTGCTGTTTTATAATTTGTTGTTGGGTTTTTTTGTTTTGTTGTTGTGGTTTGCACTTCAGGGCCACCGTAGGTCTGGGACCAGTCAGTCAGAGTTTCTCAGAATAACCTGCATAAATAAACAAAGCTGTAGAACCATGAAGCCAAGGCTTCAACTAGACAGAGAAGCCTGGAAGTGATACCACATTAGCACATCTTCGCTGCTCATATATCACATGACGCTTCGGGTGGGGGTGCAACGTCGTATAGATGCAACGCTCTGTGGACGTGGACGATTCTGAATCAAGTAAAAAATGTTTGTTCAACAAAACCAAAACATACATGCATGTCGGACCACAAGCCTGGGAGAAAGAAAAGTGGTCAACTCCAGACTTCCAAGATCTGATGCAGCTCCAGGTTTTACACTGGATTAAGCAGAAGTTGAACCAGTTTTTCTTTGTTTATCACAACTAACATGAGAAACCATTTTACACGTTACACTAGGAAAGTCGTGTGGTGAAGTATTCCCACAGATAAAGAAGTTGCATCAGTAATGCTTTTATAACAGCATTGTTGCTGTCTGAATCACCCTGGAATCAAATGGTGATGTACCTAAAGATTCCAGTCATTTGAAGACTTGCTTTATTATTCCTCTTTTAGATGATGAATGTGTTATGAAAGTTGTGTCTCATGGGTTTTCAAGTAATATCAGAAGAACTGGCCTGTGCTGTATGAATAGTCATTTAGATATGTATGTATGATGTATTTTTGGAAAGTCAGTTAAGAATGAGACCATTTGGGAAATAAACTTGCTGGTTGAAGCAAACTGTGCTGTGAGCTGACTTTTACTCTCAGAATAGCAGATAAAGCTGGTCCATTTTTTCCAGTTATAGCGTGCAGAAAGCTGAAATAAATCAAAATGTATGTTGTAAGAATAAATGAGGGAGAAGTGGAACAAAATGGGTGCTCTGCAGCGTGCTGTATTTTAGCACACTTTAAAGCTGCCTGATGTGAGAGAAAAATAATTGTCTGCAGCTGGCGAGGGTCCTCCTGTATGCATGTGGTTTGAAGCCAGCACTCACCTGTATATATTATGTATAATTTTAATGCATTTGCCCTGTTTGATGCAGAACCTGAACCAGAGCCAGTTGGACTAATACCATCAGTGTGCGTTGAGCTACCTGAATGGAAACATCTCAGATACTCCGTTCCCAAGGGCCAAACGTGTTTTCCTGATCTAGAAATGGAAACACCACCAAAGACTCTCGGGAACACATCTGAAATCCATCCATCAGTTCTCTCTGGAGTATATAAATACCCCCACAGAGAAGCAACAGAAAAGTTTGTCCTATAATAAGAAGCTCACAGATGGGGATGCTCGGGCTTAATTCCGGTAGGTGGTGACATACTGGGAACTCTATTTTCAGCTCCATTTCCCAAATAAAATCAATCATCAGCAGATGAAGCTCACTGATCCCGTCATGAAATGGGAAGCTGTCTCCCAACACAACCCTCGTATGAAGAGGTCTGCTGAGGAGATTGCACTGCTGAAGACAAACTCACATTCTGTTCTCATGTTTCTACAGTGGTTGCATGTCTGAAAGGAGACAACAGTCCCTTTGAGCAAATGAGAATGTTCGGCAGGAGCTGTGAGCGTAGCACAGAGGCAAATATTCTGAGGGGTTCCATGAAATTCCAACAGCCAAGTCAAAGTCAAAGTCTTCAGTTAGTCTTTAACCCATTACTTCCACCAATCCATCCATTCATCCATCCATCCGTCCATCCATCCATCCGTCCATCCATCCATCCATCCATCCATCCATCCATCCACTCATCCAGTATCCATCCATCCATCTAGTCTTGGGGCAACAGGTTCAGAAGAAAAACCCAAAACACTTTCCAGCTCCTCTGTGGACATTGTCAGGACCAGAGGTGTATAAAGTAGAAGTAAAAGTAAAGTACAAGTCCGGCCATATTTTTGGATTCTACCATTTAGAACAGGTGTTTTCACCAACAGGCTCGTCTGTCTGCAGTGGAGGTGAGCTGACTACATTCACCTGGTTTAGTGATGGTTGGAAAGAGCTGCAGACAGGACTTCTACTTTCTACTTCTACTTTATACACCTCTGCTCAGGACAAAAAGAAAATATTATCTTACCATGTGTAAGATAAGGCCGAAGGGCTTGTCTTTCTACAGGTCGCCCAAAGAAGGACCCAGGAGAAATGTCCATAAGTTGTCCCAACTCAGCTGACTTCTTACAGTGACCGCCATACCTAAAATGAGCGTGAGGCATTGACCTTCTTAAAGAAGCTCATTTCAGCTGCTTGATTCATTATTTTATTTCAACACTCATTACACACCCTTGAATTGGTGAGGGTCTTTTCTATATACATATATATAAAACATATATATATATATATATATATATATATATATATATATATATATATATATATATATATATATATATATATATATAAAACATATATATATATATATATATATATATATATATATATATATATATATATATATATATAAAAGTTTGTCACTTTCGGTTCTACTGACCAAATTGTTAAATCTTGAAATGTAACACTGCTGATACACAAAGGTCAGACCAGCTAGGGCGACGGCCCTACTAAGTGTGAGCTTATACTGTAACAACAACCAATACAGACAACCAATACCATGAAACAGACAAGATTTTATTAAACTGAAAACGATCCAAAATTTATTAACAAAAATGTAGGTAGGACATATTCAAAATACTTTCCCACCCCATAATGAAATGAACAAATAAAATAAAAAAAAAAAAAAAAAAACAGAACAAAAAAAAAAAAAAAAAAAACAGAATTAAAACTAAGCAGTGTCTGGGTTTTTGTTTCTCAGTTTGTGGTACCCAAGCAGCAACCTCCGGCGGTTAAAAGTGAAGCCTATGCAGAAGTGCATAAAACTGCAGTTCCCCCTTCATCCACTAGGGGCTGCAAAACAGAGCAAATCCCCATAGACTCCGATGTTAAAAAGACCAACTTCACAGCAGGAATAAACATGTTTACAGCAGGAATAAACATGTTTACAGCAGAAATAAACATGTTTACAGCAGAAATAAACATGTTTACAGCAGGAATAAACATGTTTACAGCAGAAATAAACATGTTTACAGCAGGAATAAACATGTTTACAGCAGAAATAAACATGTTTACAGCAGAAATAAACATGTTTACAGCAGGAATAAACATGTTTACAGCAGAAATAAACATGTTTACAGCAGGAATAAACATGTTTACAGCAGGAATAAACATGTTTACAGCAGAAATAAACATGTTTACAGCAGGAATTAACATGTTTACAGCAGGAATAAACATGTTTACAGCCTGGTACAAAAATCCATTTTAGGTTTAATAGGTCAGGTTTACCTTCATGACAACTGTGGGGGGAGTGGATTTTTTTCTAACTCGCCCGTTTAAAAGTAATTTAATCTAGAAGTTTGGCATATTTAGGGGCGTGTCCTTTTGATTGACAGGTGCCCGATCTCCCGCTTCAGAAGAACGTAGAACAACCGCGGTTTTTAGTCAGTTAGCTTTAGCCCGCTTACCTCCGTTAGCTGGTTAGCTCCTGTTATCTCCGGGTTAGCTCGGTTAGCTCTTAGCTACAGAAAGGTCGGAGTTCGCTAGATGTCAATCATCCACCATGACGCTCACAGCCCCCCTCTCAGCTCCACCTCTTTGCCCATATTTGTATTTTCCGGGTGAGACGACACGCGTGACGCTGCCAAGATGGTGATGGTAGGAACCGCCCACCGAGCTTCAATTCAGCTCTTCAGAAACCTACGGGTGACGTCACGGAGGCTCCGCCCATCTCTTTATATACAGTCTATGGTGGTACCACACGTTGGTGCATGTTTGTTGAAGCTCATGGAAATCATTCCAGGAAAAGCAATCTGTAATCACTGCCAACTGTGGAGCACTTTCAGAACGTTGAGATGTCAGAGGAGGTGGGCTGAAAGGAACCGAACCCATACCTTCGCCTGTCCGTAGCCTCAGAGTGGCCAGAGTAACGACGGTGTGCAGAGGGGAGTCCTGTGCACATCTTCCCACAGCAGTGTGCCTGACAACGAGACACCAACACTAACAGGGTTCATCTAATGAGATGAGTTTTAACAGTCATTTAATAAATTTTCCAGTCTGTCCAGAACTTCATTGTTTGCATACTTACTCCGGAACTCAATGCACAACAACGCCTCCACTCCAAGTCTCTGGTACCAGCGCAATGCCAGACACATAGTGTAACCTCGTGGAAAGCCAGACTTTAACAATTCAGAGTTGCATTTTCACCATTTTTTTTATTTTTTATTATGTGTTAACTCCTCTTAACAAACATACGGCTCAGTCACTTTCCCTTCTTTATTTATGCACACAAGAACACTTAAACTTTTTTCCTCTCTCTCGTTTTTTTTCCCCCTCAAAATAAAAACCCGCCTACCTTTAACCTGGTAGGTCATCAGTTTGCTCCTGCTGAACAACGATTTGCTGATCCTCACTGACACAGATATCGCCCAATAATACGGAGGAGTGACATGTGAATAGTTCAAAGACTAATGAAGAAAGTGCAAAAATTACTACAAACATTTTACAGGAATATAAAAGGGAGAAACATACTGAGGCTTCAGTCAACTTAATGACAAAATAAACAACATAGCAGGATGCTACACAGAGGAGCAGATTTTCCTTTCGGCTGCTTAAATCTGCAGCTGTAGGCTGCTAAATCTAGGTGAAGGTCACAGCTTGAAGAGGTAAAGAGAAGCACATCATCTGCAAATAGAGGGAGTAGAACCCTGAAGTCTTATTGCCAGACACTATCCTCTCACTAACTTCAGCTCCAGATTCTGTCCGTAAAAACCAGGATCAATAACAAGGGGAAGATTCCAGTATAGAAAGCACGAGCATAATGAACTTCCAGATCATCAGACCATGTAAGGATTTACACAACAGACAAACATGTGACGTATAGACAATCAACATTCCCAAAGCAGACAGAAGATGACAAAGAAAAGTGCACTCTCTGGTCAGCTTGCATGTATTTACCTATTTATTTCATTAGTTTATGAAACTCCAGGACAGCTTGACCAGGTAAACCAACAACACCCAGGCATAAAATTCTTCTTTTCTTTTCTTGGAGCATAAAACATCACAACCAACAACCACATTCTGATTTTTGTGAATGACCTCTTTTGTATGATTGGATTTGCTGTAAATATGTTGGTGACAGAGTGAGATAGCAGTTATTCCTGAGCTTGTGCACACCATCCAGCAATAATTGAAGGATTACATGACAATCCAGCCAGGAAAGAAAATTCCTTAAAATCCCAAAACATCTACATTATTCATGCACAATATGTCAACCTTCACGCACTGGAGCATCTCTAACTCCCTGCAGAGCTTTTCCAGGTAAACAACAACAACAACATAAATTCATTTAGAACAGGTGGACAGTGAGTCGGTGCTGGAAGCGGTTTAATGCTTTTCATTATACCTTCAAACTGGAAATGCATTTTTCTGTTCTGGTGTCTCTTAGCTAATGCAGAGAGTATGATTCATTACCTAAAATAAAGGCTTTTAACTGGGGGTAGGACTTTAACATCTTAATAACAATAAATGAATTACAGAAAAATTAAAACATAAAAAAAATGTAACCTTTAACCACTGAATGTTAGTCAGACCACAATTTCCTGGTACCCCAGTTACACTGATTAACACCGACCTCTGCGAAAACGTAGCAACATTAGCCCCGCATTTAGCTTTTTTTAAGACCCCTCTAGCAACTCCAAAGTAAAAGTGACAATCTATAAGTTTAGCTACTTTATCTGATGAACACTCTAGTACACTCATATGAATAATGTTGTTACATCTGGACTTACTATTAAACCAAAATCATATGCTCATGCTGTGTAAAAAGATACCCCACAAGGCGACAATACCGAACATGAAGAATCAACTGAATCACAAGTAATTGCCTTTCTACAAAAACAGAATATCTGCATTGACAGCCAAAATATTGAAGCTTGTCTTACCATTCCAACTATGCAATCATTGTAAAATTTGTTAACAGAAAGCGTAAGATTGACTTGCTTAAACATGGAAAGAACCTGAAAGGAACTGATGTGTACATCAATGAACATCTGACTAAAATAAATGCAGAAATAGCAAGGAAAGCAAGATATTTATAAAACCAGAGCAAAATATAGGCTACGTGGAGATCAAAATGCAAAGTGATGAATGGTAACCCAGAGCATTCAAAGGTTCTGTGTGTTAGGAACATAGAACAACTGAATGAAATAAACAACTAAACCTGCTCAAAATATGTAAAATCATACTTAACATGGTTAATATGGATGGAAGACCATGACTAAGATATAGACCCTGAAAATAATTTCTACAACAATTTAAACATTAACTGTGACTATTACACATAACAGCAAATGAAAAGAGATATAAATATGAGTATGGGCTATTGTTCATTTTAATAGTAGAAGTCTCTATGCCAATTTTCAGCTCATAAAAGAGTATTTACGGCTGTTAAAACCTTGTCATAGCCATAACTGAAACCTGCATTCATCAAGATAGAAACACAGACTTTGACTTATTGGGATTTGACTTTCACTTTGTAAATTAAGGAAATGGTTGTGGAGGGGTGGGGGTTATTTGTAGACAACACTAAATGACAACACAGTATGTCATTTGTAATTGACGATCTTGTGGAAGCAATTACAATTGACATAGATTTGGAAAAGAGTAGGCATGTGATTGTGAGCTGAAAACCTGGATCAAATGTTGCAGATTTCACAGAAAACGTTGAATATTTGTTAGTGAAAGATACAAAATGAAGTATGTGTGTAGGGATTTCAACATTGACCTGTTGAACCCTCACAAACATAAAACAATAGATTAATTTGTGGATACTATGAACAGTCTAGCTCTAATTCCAACCATCTCAAAACCTACCAGAATTACTTCTTATTCAGCAACAATTGATTGACAATATATTTACAAATTATATGTGTAAGGGTATCACTAGTGGTATATTAATCAATGACATTACAGATCATCCACCTGTCTTTAATTCAAGAACGTTTTTTCTTTTTCTTTTTTTTTTTTTTAGAGAGAATCTGACATTAAATATGTGCCAATCAGAACAGAGGGACATATAATAAAATTTTAAAATAAATTAATGAATTATGATTGGAATGCAGTCATTACTGAAACTGATACAAATAAAGCAGACAATTTATTCTTAGACATACTTGAAGATTTATATGCTAAAACTTGTCCACTTAAGAAGTTCATATATAAGAATAAACATGACAAAAACCCCTGGATGACTAAAGGATTGATTCATGCTTGCAGAAAAAAGAATGTTTTAATTATTTCCTAAAAACAGAACTAAAGGGTCAGAAGTAAAATATAAAAAATATAAAAATAAATTAATAGGTGTTGGGAGAAAGTGTAAGAAAGACTATTACAATACACTGCAATTAGAAAGTAAAAATAATATAAAAGGAACCTGGGAAATTTGAAACAAAATTATTAGAAAAAACACAAAAACAGAAATATGGAACAATTCCGTGACAGTAACAAAAATTTAACAAATATTCATGATATAAGAGAGGGATTTATGAGTTCTTTTGTGAATGTTGGCCCTAAGCTTGCAAATGGGATAAATAACACTGATAATGCATGGAACATAGTATGGATATGGTTCAAAGTAAGGATATAATTAAAATTGTAAATAAATGCACAAACAAAACATCAAAAGACTGCAATGAATTTGACATGGTCTTAATTTAAAAAATTATAGATGGAATTATAGTACCAATCACATATATTTATAACCTGTCATTCCCAGAAAAAATGAAAATGCCATGTTTATAGGCCTGTATCCCTGCTCTCCCAGTTTTCAAAAATACTGGAAAAACTATTTGTAGCCCGGTTAGATAAAGTTTATTGAAATGTATGATATTCTGACTGAAAGCCAATCAGAGCAGGTAGATCTACATCTCAGGCTCTCATTGAAATGCCAGAAGAATGAACAAATTGTGTAGAAAATTAAAAATATAGAAATTTTTGTGGACCTACAGAAGGCATTTGACATAATTGATCATAAAATTTTCACTAAAAGAATTCGAGCAATGTGGCAGACAAGCCAGTTTGTACAAACTGAAAACTGCTGATCGGCCTCCCAGTGTATTACTTGTGGTGTCCCAACGGGGTTGGTGCTGGGGCCTAAATCGGTCATGTACAAATGATTTCTGTTCAGAGTCAGATGTTTTAAAATGTGTTTTTTTTTTGCAGATGACACAAATAATTTCTGTTCAGGTGATGAATGAAATGATGTCATAAAAATATCAACACAAGAGATGGGGAAACTAAAATCCTGGTTTGAGTCAAATAAATTATCTTTAAATGTAAATAATATAAAATTTATGATAATTGCCAACCACACTGGCAAGCTCTTCTTGGGAAATCCCAAGGTTTTCTTGGCCAGGAGAGAGATATAATCCCCCCAGTATGTCCATGGTCTTTTTCGTGGTCTCCTCCTGCTGGGACGTGCCCAGAACATCTCACCAGGGAGGCATCCATGTGGCATCTCAACCAGATGTGGAGGAGCAGCAGCTCCATGCTGAGCCCCTACCAGATAACCAAGCTTGTTTCCCATCTATAACACCCAGCCACCCTGCTGAAGAAACTTATTTCAGTTGATTGTATTTGTCACTCTTTCAGTTTCTAACCACATCTGGTAACTAAAATTCTGTCTATAAAGATTATGAACAGAATCTGTGATAAAAGGACACCCTTGGTGCAATCCAACCCTCACTGAAAACGAATCTGACTTACTGCTGCAATGCACACCAAGCTCTGACACGTGTCACACAGGGAGTGGACAGACCATAGTACCCCATACTCCCGGCGTAACCCCCACAAGAGTTCCCAGGAGACACGATTGAACGCTTTCTCCATGCCCATAAAACACACATGGACTGGTCGGGCTAACTCCCTGACCCCCATATGAGACCCTGAAGAGGGTTTAGAGTTGGGTCATGTTCTTCACTGGATGAAAACCACACTGCTCCTCTTTAGTCTGGGGTTCAACTATTCAACAGGCCCTCTTTTCCATGACCCCCAAAATAACCTTTACAGGAATGCTGAAGAGTGTGATACCCCTGTAGTAATCTCCAGTCTCCCTCCCCAGACCTTCTAGGGTCAGTTAATATATACACACATTGCCTGGTCACAAAAATCTGGGTTTATCTGAACAGGCCAGAATCTGTGTTGGGTAATTCCTGCATATACATTGATGATTCAGCTCTGAAATATTATTTAACCCCAACTTTATTATTCTGGAAAGTTGATCTTTGTTTTCAGACCACAACCATCAAGCAGGCCGGATCCCTCTTATTAAAATGTTTTAGGGAAACAAAACTGTAAAATAGCTTGCAGCAGCATGTTCATTGTTGATCAACAGTGCCAAACATGGATATGAATTATAAGCCTGCCAAATCGCAAAGCACATCTACAAGCATTAACATCACATGTCAGGCAATCACTAAACAAAGAAGCAAGGACACTGTGTCTCATCACTAAACTTGACCTCTGGGGATGAAAACCTCAACTATGTTAGTCACCAGAGAGACTGCAATGGAGCTGCTTTGCTGCAGTACATTTAACTTGTTGTCTTTACATGGAACCTAACACTAATTTATTTACCCTTAAAATAACAGATACTGTCACCATTATCACCATGACAGTTTTAGTTTCTTTATTTTAAAATCTAAACAATCAATAAAAAATAACACAAACACACCTTTGGGTTGTGTTAGGTCTGTATGCCCAAACACTGTCTGCACCTCAAATACTCCCAGCTGTGGCAAAAACATAACAGGTCATGGGTGTGGTGCTACTGGCGGGGACACATTCAGGGTACTGCCCATCATTCCAGATCCATTGATAATGAATCCACTGTGTTTTACCTATATTGTTCCCATTCTGGATGGTAGTATCCAGAATGTTGTTCCTGTTCTGGATGGTAGTATCCAGAATGTTGTTCCTGATCTGGATGGTAGTATCCAGAATGTTGTTCCTGGTCTGGATGGTAGTATCCAGAATGTTGTTCCTGGTCTGGATGGTAGTATCCAGAATGTTGTTCCTGTTCTGGATGGTAGTATCCAGAACGTTGTTCCTGGTCTGGATGGTAGTATCCAGAATGTTGTTCCTGGTCTGGATGGTAGTATCCAGAATGTTGTTCCTGATCTGGATGGTAGTATCCAGAATGTTGTTCCTGGTCTGGATGGTAGTATCCAGAATGTTGTTCCTGGTCTGGATGGTAGTATCCAGAATGTTGTTCCTGGTCTGGATGGTAGTATCCAGAATGTTGTTCCTGGTCTGGATGGTAGTATCCAGAATGTTGTTCCTGGTCTGGATGGTAGTATCCAGAATGTTGTTCCTGTTCTGGATGGTAGCATCCAGAACGTTGTTCCTGGTCTGGATGGTAGTATCCAGAACGTTGTTCCTGGTCTGGATGGTAGTATCCAGAATGTTGTTCCTGGTCTGGATGGTAGTATCCAGAATGTTGTTCCTGATCTGGATGGTAGTATCCAGAATGTTGTTCCTGGTCTGGATGGTAGTATCCAGAATGTTGTTCCTGTTCTGGATGGTAGCATCCAGAACGTTGTTCCTGGTCTGGATGGTAGTATCCAGAACGTTGTTCCTGGTCTGGATGGTAGTATCCAGAATGTTGTTCCTGTTCTGGATGGTAGTATCCAGAATGTTGTTCCTGGTCTGGATGGTAGTATCCAGAACGTTGTTCCTGGTCTGGATGGTAGTATCCAGGACGTTGTTCCTGTTCTGGATGGTAGTATCCAGAATGTTGTTCCTGGTCTGGATGGTAGTATCCAGAATGTTGTTCCTGGTCTGGATGGTAGTATCCAGAATGTTGTTCCTGTTCTGGATGGTAGTATCCAGGATGTTGTTCCTGGTCTGGATGGTAGTATCCAGAATGTTGTTCCTGATCTGGATGGTTGTATCCAGGACGTTGTTCCTGTTCTGGATGGTAGTATCCAGAATGTTGTTCCTGGTCTGGATGGTAGTATCCAGAACGTTGTTCCTGGTCTGGATGGTAGTATCCAGGACGTTGTTCCTGTTCTGGATGGTAGTATCCAGAACGTTGTTCCTGGTCTGGATGGTAGTATCCAGGACGTTGTTCCTGTTCTGGATGGTAGTATCCAGAACGTTGTTCCTGGTCTGGACGGTAGAATCCAGAATGTTGTTCCTGGTCTGGATGGTAGTATCCAGAATGTTGTTCCTGGTCTGGATGGTAGTATCCAGAATGTTGTTCCTGGTCTGGATGGTAGTATCCAGAATGTTGTTCCTGGTCTGGATGGTAGTATCCAGGATGTTGTTCCTGGTCTGGATGGTAGTATCCAGAATGTTGTTCCTGATCTGGATGGTAGTATCCAGGACGTTGTTCCTGTTCTGGATGGTAGTATCCAGAATGTTGTTCCTGGTCTGGATGGTAGTATCCAGAATGTTGTTCCTGGTCTGGATGGTAGTATCCAGGATGTTGTTCCTGGTCTGGATGGTAGTATCCAGAATGTTGTTCCTGGTCTGGATGGTAGTATCCAGAATGTTGTTCCTGGTCTGGATGGTAGTATCCAGGATGTTGTTCCTGGTCTGGATGGTAGTATCCAGAATGTTGTTCCTGGTCTGGATGGTAGTATCCAGGATGTTGTTCCTGGTCTGGATGGTAGTATCCAGAATGTTGTTCCTGGTCTGGATGGTAGTATCCAGAATGTTGTTCCTGGTCTGGATGGTAGTATCCAGAATGTTGTTCCTGGTCTGGATGGTAGTATCCAGAATGTTGTTGGTCATGGGTGTGGTGCTACTGGCGGGGACACATTCAGTAGCACCACTGAATGCGTGCTACCCCCAGGCGCCTTGGCCATGGGGGGGGGGGGGGGGACAGGAGCTACAGCGGGGGCCCTTGCCCATCCCCTCCCATCGGGGTCTTTCTCCCCTCGATTTTACTCACAACTTAGACACTATTACATTTACACAAGAGCACACACACTTAACACACACACACACACACACACACACACACACACACACACACACACACACACACTCACATAAACAAGGGAATGGCTGTCTGGCAGCAGCCGGTCCCACCCCTCCACGGCCACCCCTTTTTTTACTGGCACTACAACCACGACCCACCCATGCACACACCACAGAGGCGGGCGGGTGGGGGGGGGGGCAGGGGTCTGCCTATGCCCCCTCTTCGTGGAGAGCACTTGGGATACGGGGGGCGGGCCTGGTGCTGGCCTGGGGGTTGGGGACGGGGCGCTGCGGGGGGCCCTCTGTCCTGGGCGATGCCTGGGGGGGGGGGGCGAAGAGGGGGCCGGCAGGGTCTCTGGTTGGCTGCATAAGTGTGTGTGTGTGTGGGTGTGTGAATGTGGAGAGTCCATGTCTGGGGCCTGCAGTCCTCCGGCTCCGGCTGTCGCTGGGGGGGGATTGGGAGGGAGAGGGAAGGTTGAATGGGAGGGAGGGGTGGGGTGGGGGAGTGTTGGGGGTGGTAGGGCTTGGGAGGGAGGGGGGATAGGAAGCAGCGGGAGGGTTGTGGGGAGGGGTTGTTGGGGGGAGGGTCTACGGATGTGTCCTTGTCCTTGGGGATCCCGCCCCTGGTATCGTGGTGGCGCCGGCCCGCGATGGTTTTGCTCTGGGTGGGCGGGGCCCGCTGGGTCTTGGCCGGGGCTCTGCCGGGGGGGACGGGTGGTCCTGGGGCCTGTGGGCTGCCGGCTCTCTGTGCCCTGTGCTACCCGGTGCCCCTGCCTCATGGCGCCTGCCTGGAGGCTTCCACTGCTCTGGGCTCGGGGGACGGCGGCTCTCTCTGCTTTGCCTGCCCGGGCTCTGTGCGCGGTGGGCTTGCCGGGCCCTGGGGGCCTTGGCTTCCTCCCCTACACCTCGGGTCGTGGTCGTGCTCCCCTACAAGCACTCAGCTGATCTTTGATTGCATGATCACAGGTTGAACACTCACACGTGCACGCCCACAAAGCGCTCATCTTCCCATCTGCTTCCTACTAAATGTTGCTGATGACTCTCTGTAGGTATGTTTAATAACGGTTGGTATTGTAATTGTTATTTTATTCATTCATTTACTTTTTTTACTTTTATTTTTTTTATTTATTTGTCTGTTTTTGAATATTGTCACTATCCTACTTATGTCTTGTTGTATTTTTTCAGTACTTTATATTGTTTTGCAAATACTGTAACTTTAGCAGCTTAGACACGCCTTTCTTTTCTCTCTCTCTTTTTCCTCCTTTCATTTCCTCTTTTTTTTTTCCCTCTTTCCCTGCCAGGTCCAGCTCGGCCATATCAAGACTGACGATGATTGCAAAATGATAAAAGGGACAAAAAAATAAAATAAAATAAAAAAAATAAAATATAAAATAATAATAATTATCATAATAATAAAAATATTCAGATTATCAAGGGCAGCTATATACATGAGATGTCTCCCTTGACAGAGCAAATCTGTCTGGCAAAAATATGGCACGCAGATTGTTCTGTATGCTGAGATGCTGGACAGGACAGGTTAAAAAAAAAAAAAAAAGTATCCAGCATGTTGCCAGGATCCACATCGATCTTTGATATCTTGGAAAACCTGTTGGGAACTTCTCCTGGATTTTCTCACCATTTATTGTAGAGTTATATGCAGATCTACCAGGTATATCTGGCAATGAGGAAGAATTCTTCACAACATCCATTGATTTTGACTGAATGGAAAGGTTAAAAAGCTTGGATGGTGTTTCTTCAGTGATGTCAGTTATAAAAGTGACCAAATATTTTTATGTTAGAGCATTTAATTAATTGGCGGCAGTCTGGTGTAAAGGTGATTTTAAGCAATATAGTAAAAAAATTTCCTGGAAACATTTCTGACCCTGCTTTTAATTTGTTAAATAAACTGATTGATAATGTGAAACAAGCAAATCATATAAGCCCATCAAACGGTTTGTATATCTGGGCCATTCAGCGGGAGCCCTGCCAGCCGGGCACTTTGTCCAGAGGATAGGATGCCAGCTGAGACCTGGACTGTAGAGTGTTCAGAGGTGTCGGAGCAGAATGCCCCACGGCACACAGCCACCCCACCTGCCTACAATAACACAAAATGAATTTAGTTTATTCACATTAATAACGGAGAAGGGAAAGGCTTGGTGTCCCAGAGGTGAGTGAAGTGCAGCCTCTCCTACCAGGAGGAGGAAAGGAACCACAGCCAGAGACCAAACCCCTGAAAGGTTGAAGGAATTTGTCTTGAAGCAAAGTTACTGCAGCAATCGGAAGAACCAGTTTGCCTGAAAAGGCAGAACTGATGCAGTCTGGCCTGGACTGGTACAAGCTGCTTTGAGGAGCAGCCTGAAGCTCCGCCCACCAATGACTCACACCTGATGAATGCAGGTTGAGGAGGAAGACTTTTATAAACCACTGCTCCTGGCAGCAGCAGACATGTCAGTCATATCAGCATCTCCATCATCATGCTGGCGTTGTTCTCGGTTCAGTTGTTTTCTAGAAAACTAAAGTTACAGTGAGAAGGTCAGAGGGTGGAGGATGAGCCGATTTAAACCAGGAAATGATTTAAAGTACCTGAACAGCTGTTTTATTTGTTGTTGTTTTATTTTCACTACTACTTGACAGTAGTTTAAAATAGCAGTTCTCTCCAGTGACCTTTGATTAATTTTCCCAAATTAGTGTTTTTTAAAAAAAATCTGTTTAATTTCTTTCAGATAAAAGACTTTAATGTGAGGAAAAGCCTTTTAAATTGATTTACGGTCTCTGTTGTTAAAAATCTGTTTTATTTTCCACAGAAAGGCGTCGTCCATCCATCAGTGTTGTCCGTGAGGATCCCTGCTGGAGCCAAACCTGCGAGAGAGACTTGGAGGTCAACATCTCACTATGAATGTGGAAAGATGTGGATAAATTCAAGAAAAATGTGAATTTTTTTTTGTAATCTACAGCATAATTAAATGAATAGATAAAAAGTGGTATCTATCATGATTGGAAATGTGAACTGTCAGCAACCAATCAGAATGCTCACAGGAAGAATCTGACAGATACCACTGCAGGCTAGGTCTGGGCGATTAATCAGATTTTAACTACGATCTGGGTTTCCAACGATGATAAAACTAAAAGGGTGTGATTATTTTTCTCTCTGCAGTTTCCTCTCCTGCTGTCTTCAGCTGCTAATCGAGCGTCTCTGGCGTTGCAGCGCTGTGCTGTAAACTCCTCCCACAGCCGCTTTGCTTTCATTCAGACACTGTTGCCAACTTGGAGACTTTCTCGCTAAATCTGGAGACTTTCTTTGTTAAAAGCGACAAATCCAGCAGCTTTTACTGGAGTTATTAGAGACTTTTCTGGTGTTTTGGCGACTGACTTGAAGGCACATATTGTTCTGCAGTTACTGTAAGGAAGGAGCAGCGGGAGCCTCTCCCGTCCTAAAGCACTCCCAGGCGGCCAGTCTCAGTCGGCTCCGGCTGCAGGTCCATGTAGAATAACTGCAGTAGGTTGTGGAAGTTCACCTAAACATAGTTTATACCATTGTCAGTGACAACTGGCCGCATTATTTTAGTATAAACGCACATGTAGTTCAGAGAGTTAAATCACTTTAATATCCCTCTGTCAATCAGTGTCACCATAGCAACGCGTTCATTATTTTAAAGGTGAATCGGAGAAACGCGCTGTAGCCTGACAGCGGTCGTTTGGCATAAAAACTACATCCAGGCCAACATGAAATTATTCGTTTAATTTAGTATATTTAGCAAATGTTGTAAAAAAGAACTACAAATTTGTTATAAATTGTTTACTGTGTGGGACCATGGTAAAAGCAGATTAAACAGCTCGTAACCGTGTGTGAGACGGTTATAATGTCCGACGCCGAGTCGAGAACACCACGGCGCGCAGCGTTGTTTAATCCTTACTCATGTTTATCTATTCAGTTTACATCAGTATTTGCACTTTGTCAAGACAAAGCTTCATGTTATCAGTTTGTTTTCTAAAGTTTGTGGAATTCTGAAGACATTGTTTAAAAGCCACATTTTAATGTTAAATAAATTCATGTTGTTAAAGGCAGAGTATGTAAGATTTTCAATATTTTCAAAATAAATTAACTAATAAAATAACTACAATCATAATTAGATAGTTATTTAAACATGTAGGTTCCAGTCTGTTCATATTTGATGCATTATTAAATTACAAGTTTAATTAATGACAAAGACCCTTCTTGAATGTTTTCTGACCAGTAAAAAAAAAACTTTTTTCCACCAGTAGGGGGAGTATAAGCCCATTTATTGCAGAGCGACTCTGAGCTACAGCTCACAAGCGATTCCTGCCCTCATTGGAGCTGGAAAGGAGGAGGGGTGAGGGGTGAGTTTTGCTCATTACTGCCAACCTGTGGTCGTTTGTGGAGGTAGCAGTTTTGTGGTTTTGCTCACGACCTGGTGTTTGCCACCTGGTGGTGGAAAGAATCCCCTTGAAATCTTACATACTCTGCCTTGAAAATGGATAATTGTGTTAAATCGAGATCCCAGTTTCAGTCAAAATAATTGTGATTATAATTTTTGCCGTAATCGAGCAGCCCTACTGCAGGCTTTGGCATGTCTAGTGTAGACAAAGTTGTGTCTCAATGTAAAAAAGAAAAAAAAAAAAAACATTCATACGAAAACATCAGACAGTCAAAATACAGCATGTTTAAAGCAAAGAACAAGTGTGGTCTTTGCTTTAAACATGGCTCCATGTTACTGTTCGATGGCACAAAACTTCCTGCTTTAAACCCTCACACATGCTTTAAAAAAAGGTTTTTTTAATATTTAATTACAGTGTTCCTTCAGGAATTAATTGAATATTTTTTTCATTTAATTCAATTCCAATGTCCATGTTATTATTCATGGGATGTGTTCAAGGGAAGTCTATGTTACGGTTTATGCCCACTGATGTCCTGTGTCCTTTACGTTGCCATGGTTGTTGAATCAGTCCATCCACTAGAGGGCAGTGCTGAGTTCAGAGTTCTACTTCACACTCTGAAGCGGGTTTTATTAGTGCTAACGCAACAATAAAAAGTTGTTTATACCCATCCAAAAACACTAGAAGAAGAAAAACATAAAGGCTGTGTCCACCATTTTCTGGGGGTGTCGGAATTTCCAGAGAGAAAACCATAGTGCACTCAATATTACCCACAAAGGAAAAGTAATGAGCATCGATGGTCACTAGATGGGTCAACATAGACCACAATGCATTGCAGGCAGGAGTTCAAAGCGGCGCAAGTGACACGGATGTCAAAGTAGGTTAAAAACAACTATAGATAATTCATTTCATATCCTTATTTGTTTAATAAATATGCAACAATTTAAATGAAAATAGAATATACATTTTTTCTCAAGACTTTGGATTGTGGTGGTTGCTGTAGTGCAGTCTGTAGTGATCTGCCAACAGAATGAGTTGGGTATGTAGTGTGCTGTACCCTGAAACCCTGTGTGATGAATGGGGGGTTGGGGAATATGGTGGACATTTAGACACAGTCAGAGTTTTATGCTGTTCTCGACTCTTGCTTCATCTTCTTTTGGTACTTTTTTCTGGCATTTTCTGCCATGTCTTCTTCCTCTTCTTCTCAAGTTTATTCCTTTCTCTGGTTGCATGTCAGCTATTCAACTAAACACTGCCTGCTTAAATTGGGTGCTATTGCTCCATTTTCTGCATCAAGTGACGAATAAAAAGCAGATGACTGAACTATGAACACAGGAGACAGATGAAACTGTTTGTCCGTGTATCTGTCCTCTTTGTTCAGCATATTTGGACCTTTACTGGGACTCATCTGCTGCTCAAGCAGGGAAATAAATGTGAAAATAAAGATAATATAGAAATATTAAAAGAAAATTATGAGACATGAATGTGGACATTCAACATTTTTCTACATTCTCTACTTGCTATTTTCTTACTAAATACTATTTAAATGCATGTTTTTTGTGTAAAAACGTCTATATTTACGGTCCAATAGACTATACCTGCGGCTTTTCATAACAGAAAGACTGTTGACAGGCCAAGAAGCAACTATATCGAGAAAATCCTCACATAGAAAAAACAGGTCTCTGGATGTCTTCTGGTCTTGTCTTGTCCCTCCTCCTGCAAGCCGACAGGTGCATGTGAAGTTTTGACTGATCAAGCTGAACATGAAATTTCCTGGATCAGCCTTGACGCCCGTCATCATATGATGAGACTCACCAGAATGTTTCCTTATTTGTAAAATATGATGAACAAGGTCTTCTGTGAAATACAGTCAACAGCAAGATTTCTGTTAGTTCCAGGAAAATCTTCATCCTTCGTGCTTTATCTGTTACGTACAGCAGCCACAATTTCCTCCACTATCAGAACCAATCAAACTTCTTAGAGACAAGCCATCCGAGTGCATGATGTGTGACGCTACTGCTGCTTTGTCGTGCCTCGTGTGTTGGGTTTCACCTGGGTTTGTAGCCCCCAATGTGTCGAGCCACTACTCTTTATTTTACTGTTCGTCCTTTTTTGTAACAGTCATAATTGTGGAATGGCCCTTTACGAAACATTTTAGCTGTCCACCATTAGTGATGTAACAACTCCCAAGGCCGAATTAACCCCCGAATCAGATAGGAACTCATGACTTTCTACTTCAAAAGGAAGTCCATCCACACATCTCCAAAACAGAGCTCAATGAAAGCCCTAAAAATCAGATCCATCTTAATCCAGTAGACAGACCTCCACGTTAAACCAGGAACCCTGCTGGTCTTATCTTGTTCCTGGTAGGACATGTCTACACAGACAGACTGTGGCACCCTTTTGAAGTTGGACCCTGGTAAGAGCCTGTTGTCCGTCACCCCAGGAGGTCCCTTTGTATCCACAGCACACAGAGACCAGATTCCAGAGCAGAACCTTCAAGCTCTGAATTCTAAACTGTATAAAATACTGGATGTATCCTCAGCACACCTGGATGACTGGATTCTCCTTCCTTTCTAAATTAATCCAAGACTTTAACCGTTTTTCAGATGTGAAATCCACAGAAGTTAGCAAGGTAGTTAATTTCTGTGATTCCTTGGATGGAGCAATGGCGCCATCTAGCAGACACCCTCGAACAGGTTGAGATATGCATTTCAGGCTGATTAAATACATCGTGATTAATATTATATGCTCTTGTTATTGACGGCTGACTCAAAGTAAGAAAGTGTGGGAATGAGTTCTTGACCCACCAGGTCCGTGGAAAGTGAAAATCATTGTTGAAGTGTATTGAAATGTCTTGATGAAATGTCTTGTACCTGTTAACAAACCTTTTCCCCTTTTGACAGCAGCAAAACTGTTTTAAGGTTCATGTTTATAAGGATCATTCCTACTTCTTCTCATCTATAAATAGATTTTATAGACATGTTTTGAGGTTGGAAAAATGTTAAGTTTAATTCCCCAAGAACTTAGTATTTGACCAAACCTTCAGACCCCATGTTCCTGACCCCTGCGCTCTGATTGGATAATCTAAGGTCCGCCCCAGAGCGCCGGCATATTTAACTGCGGGTCTTCCCAGAACTCGCTCTCTTGTTTTTTCCTCTCTTGTTTTTTCTCTTTCGTTTTCTTTTGTTTTTCTCTTGTTTTTTCCTTTTCTTTTGTTTTTCTTGTTCTCTTTTTGGTTTTTTCTCTTCGTTTTCGTTTGATGTTTGGTTTAGTCGTGTTTTTGTCCGTTTGGCGTCATGTTCATTTTTATTACAGTTAGCTCACTCGACTGCTTAACACCAGAAAACTCATCCAATTCTGGCTGAACAATTATTTGCTTCTGACACACCATCGAAGCTGCTCTCCCGGCCCACAAAGACTGTGACCAGTAACGTACGGACGACCCGAACGTTACTACTCCAGCTGATCCCAGGACTTTGCCGGCACCCGCGACCCATGGATTCTAATCGGAGTGGGTCCAGCTTCAGACGTCGAACCGGGCGGTTCCAGGCAAGCTCCTGACTTCTGCGGAGGTCCCCTTTGGACAAGTATCAGGACGACCACTGAATCCTTGCCCACTGGACCCAAGGTTCGGGTTCTCGACCACCAAGGTGCTGAAGTAAGGCCGACCCATTATTCCACTCTCTCCAATCCAGCTGGTGTCTTAGCAGAAGCTGCCCTTTTTAAATCCATTCCCCCGGTATCCGCCTGATAGTCTACCCTGACATAGTTAGTTAACTTCATTAGACTTGCCATCTTTCCAGCCTTCCTAGTTGTGTAAGTTATGTAAGCTGCTTACATAACTTTACCTTTAATAGTTTTATTTCACATTTTTGTTGTTGGCTCGGCTCGAGCTCCTGAAAAAGACCCCAACATACAGGAACTCCTTCACTTGTGGCAGGACCTCATTCCTGACCTGAACAGAACATTTCACCCTTTTCCGACTGATGACCATGGTCCCAGATTTGAAGGTTCTGATCCTTATCCGATTGCTCAAGTGAGAGCTGGAGATCCTGACCTGATGAAGCCAACAGAACCACATCATCTGCAAAGATCCAGTCCTGACGTCACCAAACCAGAACCCTTCAAAACCTTGTCTGCACCTAGAAATTCTGTCCAGAAAAGTCATGAACAGAATCAGTGATAAAGGGCAGCCTTAACTGGAGACAAATCCAACTTACTGCAGGCAATGTGGACCAAGCTCTGACACTGGTGGTCCAGGGACCAGCCCCCATCAGAGGGTACTAGGCCCCCTGGTCAGTGTTCAAAGTGTGATTGCTTGTGTACATCACTGCACCTTATGTTCAAATCTTAAATCCCATGTTTGTTTGTTGCTTCATTTTTCATTTTACTGGGGTGTTTATTTGTAAATTATGATGGTAAGTATTATTTTTCCTTTTATTAATTTGTTAACTTGTTAACATTTGTTAACTGCAGGGAGTATATGTGCATCATACACACACACACACACACACACGAACATATATATGTGTGTGTGTGTATGTATTGTTAATCTCCGTATTCTTCAGTCTTTCAGAATATTTTTTGCATCGTATTCGATCCATCTGTCTGCCATCATTTTCTCTGTCTCCACTAACCAGGTAAAGGAAGGTCTTTGAAGACATGGAGGAGAGATTTAGTTGGCTGTCTATGCATGTGCATAAAACAGAGCCAATGCTGTAAGCCTCTAATTTGAACACATGCATAATTAAAGTGAGTCTTTGTTCTGTGTTGCAGGAGGAAACCCGCCAGCTCTAAAACAGCTGCTTGTCTCAGGTGGATTTCACTTTCCTGTCTTGTTTTTGTGGGACATGACCTCTCTGACTAATCATTTTGACTGTCTTCACAGCAGGGAAGCAATATTAATGTGACTTTGTAAGGATCTGCATTCAGATGTTTAAAAATTTGTTGTGACTTTACAACAGAGTAGATTTTGTTCTGACTTCACTGTAAACAGCAGATTTGGTTAAAAGGTTTATGTTATTAGCCGGGACTGAAGCAATTTTTTATGATGCGAGGACATTAAATGTCTCTGAAGATACTTTATTACATTTTTACAAAAGTTTTAGCTTTGGTACAGTTTGTAGAAGAGTCCCTGCCGCTACAGCAGCTAGCTATCAAACTGTGAGACACAGTGACCACCCAAATCAACTCTGACAAATGTGACCAACCTGCTATTTTCTGTAATTATGAAAGCCAGAGTAATTGCTTTATCTTTTCCCACAGATATGTATAGTCCATATCCAGTTAGGTCTCATAAGCTAGCTAATGAAGAGCTGCTATAAAATGATAATAGCTGCCATTACCCTCTCACTTATATCATCATTATTCCATAACTGTCACATTGCTGACTCCAAAAAGTTTCTGTCACCAATAACTTTGGAAATCATTTATTTATCACTTTACAATAACAACAGCCACTGTGACACAGAAATTGAAGAAGGCTTTCAGTTCTAACACAAGTGTCAGAAAATATATTAGACAGATGTGCAGACAGGTGAGTGTTCTTAAGTTGGCTGGACGACACGTGCCCATAAAAGTAATGGAGGCTTTCAAAGGTTCTGATAAAAGCGACTAACTTAAACTGAATGTAAGCAATTCATTTCAGTTCAGATAATGCACTGATACACATTTTAACCAAGAAACACATGTTAATTCTTGGTGTGAGACACTGAATAAATTGGAAACATTCCTCAGAGATTTTGCGCCACATTGACATGAAGCATCACATAGTTGCTGCACATCGTTATGAGAATCTCCCGTTCCACCTCATCACCATGAGAATCTCCCATTCCACCTCATCACCATGAGAATCTACCGTTCCACCTCATCATGATGAGAATCTCCCGTTCCACCTCATCATGATGAGAATCTCCCGTTCCACCTCATCACCATGAGAATCTCCCGTTCCACCTCATCATGATGAGAATCTCCCATTCCACCTCATCACCATGAGAATCTCCCGTTCCACCTCATCATGATGAGAATCTCCCGTTCCACCTCATCATGATGAGAATCTCCCGTTCCACCTCATCACCATGAGAATCTCCCGTTCCACCTCATCATGATGAGAATCTCCCGTTCCACCTCATCACCATGAGAATCTCCCATTCCACCTCATCACCATGAGAATCTACCGTTCCACCTCATCATGATGAGAATCTCCCGTTCCACCTCATCATGATGAGAATCTCCCGTTCCACCTCATCACCATGAGAATCTCCCGTTCCACCTCATCACCATGAGAATCTCCCGTTCCACCTCATCATGATGAGAATCTCCCGTTCCACCTCATCATGATGAGAATCTCCCGTTCCACCTCATCACCATGAGAATCTCCCGTTCCACCTCATCACCATGAGAATCTCCCGTTCCACCTCATCACCATGAGAATCTCCCGTTCCACCTCATCACCATGACAATCACCCGTTCCACCTCATCACCATGACAATCTCCCGTTCCACCTCATCACCATGACAATCTCCCGTTCCACCTCATCACCATGAGAATCTCCCGTTCCACCTCATCACCATGAGAATCTCCCGTTCCACCTCATCACCATGAGAATCTCCCGTTCCACCTCATCATGATGAGAATCTCCCGTTCCACCTCATCACCATGAGAATCTCCCGTTCCACCTCATCACCATGAGAATCTGCCGTTCCACCTCATCACCATGACAATCTGCCGTTCCACCTCATCACCATGACAATCTCCCGTTCCACCTCATCACCATGAGAATCTCCCGTTCCACCTCATCACCATGACAATCTCCAGTTCCACCTCATCACCATGAGAATCTCCCGTACCACCTCATCATGATGAGAATCTCTCGTTCCACCTCATCACCATGAGAATCTCCCGTTCCACCTCATCATGATGAGAATCTCCCGTTCCACCTCATCACCATGAGAATCTGCCGTTCCACCTCATCACCATGACAATCTGCCGTTCCACCTCATCACCATGACAATCTCCCGTTCCACCTCATCACCATGAGAATCTCCCGTTCCACCTCATCACCATGACAATCTCCAGTTCCACCTCATCACCATGAGAATCTCCCGTACCACCTCATCATGATGAGAATCTCTCGTTCCACCTCATCACCATGAGAATCTCCTGTTCCACCTCATCACGATGACAATCACCCGTTCCACCTCATCACCATGAGAATCTCCCGTTCCACCTCATCACCATGAGAATCTCTCGTTCCACCTCATCACCATGAGAATCTCCCGTTCCACCTCATCACCATGAGAATCTCCCGTTCCACCTCATCACCATGACAATCTCCCGTTCCACCTCATCACCATGAGAATCTCCCGTTCCACCTCATCACCATGACAATCTCCAGTTCCACCTCATCACCATGACAATCTCCAGTTCCACCTCATCATGATGAGAATCTCCAGTTCCACCTCATCACCATGAGAATCTCCCATTCCACCTCATCACCATGAGAATCTCCCGTTCCACCTCATCACCATGACAATCTCCAGTTCCACCTCATCACCATGACAATCTCCCGTTCCACCTCATCACCATGACAATCTCCCGTACCACCTCATCACCATGAGAATCTCCCGTTCCACCTCATCACCATGAGAATCTCCCGTTCCACCTCATCACCATGAGAATCTCCCGTTCCACCTCATCACCATGACAATCTCCAGTTCCACCTCATCACCATGAGAATCTCCCGTTCCACCTCATCACCATGAGAATCTCCCGTTCCACCTCATCACCATGACAATCTCCAGTTCCACCTCATCACCATGAGAATCTCCCGTTCCACCTCATCACCATGAGAATCTCCCGTTCCACCTCATCACCATGAGAATCTCCCGTTCCACCTCATCACCATGACAATCTCCAGTTCCACCTCATCACCATGAGAATCTCCCGTTCCACCTCATCACCATGACAATCTCCAGTTCCACCTCATCACCATGAGAATCTCCCGTTCCACCTCATCACCATGAGAATCTCCCGTTCCACCTCATCACCATGAGAATCTCCCGTTCCACCTCATCACCATGACAATCTCCAGTTCCACCTCATCACCATGAGAATCTCCCGTTCCACCTCATCACCATGACAATCTCCCGTTCCACCTCATCCCCATGACAATCTCCAGTTCCACCTCATCATGATGAGAATCTCCCGTTCCACCTCATCACCATGACAATCTCCAGTTCCACCTCATCACCATGAGAATCTCCCGTTCCACCTCATCACCATGAGAATCTCCCGTTCCACCTCATCACCATGAGAATCTCCCGTTCCACCTCATCACCAAGAGAATCTCCCGCTCCACCTCATCACCATGATGTAGTGTCATAAGGGTAAAATGAATTGCCTTTCATTCAGAAGGTCACAAGTTCAAATCCAGCTGCTGGATTTCCATAAATCGTCTTAGATGGTTGTACTTCTCCTTATGCTGATCTATATCTAATAGATCTTGTGTGCTACTTTAGACATTCAAATCTTAAGCTCTTTTGCCGATTCCACACTGCAGGAAATGTATAAAAGATGATTCCCATTCTAATGATAAAAAATTTAGATGATTCTGCCATAGCCCAGTGGAGAGCTGTACCGGTGTAATGGTTAAAGAAATGATTCAGATGTGCGTGGGTTCAAATCTTGATGCATTACAATAATAAATTAAGTTGCAAAGTTGTGCTGGTTATTCAATTGCATATCAATCATTCAGCCTAAAAGGGCATTTACATTTGCTATTATTTCAATAATAGCTGTTTCTAGTTATTCTTATTGCTCTCTTTAGTAAAATAATTAAAGACCATAAATTAGTAGTATAGGAATTACCCCATACATCCAAACGATTCATCAAGCATGACAAAATAAAAGCACAATCAAGAATTCTCATTGCGTTATAATTTAACAGATGCTTAACTTTACTTATCAAACAATATTATTACCAATTTTCTTTTTAACAACTGCTATATGTGACTTCAATTTAATTTTTCCATCAGTTAACGCCTAGAAACCCAAATTCAGACACCCGTTCAATATTAATTCCATTTAGACTTAACATTTTCAGGGCATTTTTGATTTGTAAACATCAAATTTGTTTTACCTAAATTTAAATACAATTTATTTTTGTTGAACCATTTTTGAAGTTTGACCATTTCCTGTTCAATTGTTTTCATTTGTAATTTTAAATATTTCCCTAACACAAAAAGATTTGCGTGGTCCACAAAAAGAACAAAATGTATAATTTTTGACGCCTTGGTCTTTCTGACCGAAGACTTAGGCCAGACGAGTGTAAACCCAGCAAACAAATAAGTCATTATCACATAACTCACAAAGGTTGTTCATATATAAATTAAACAATTTGGGCCCAGTACACAGCTTGAGGAACTCAGATTTGTGACCTACATACTCCACATATTGTTGTCTATTTTCTAAATAACTGCATAATCTTACCTTTGCTGTTTGGCCTCCGAAAGTTTAATCCACCGACATCAAACTGCATTCAGTAAAACCACTATGTTTCCCACTGTTCTTTGGGAGTAGTTAGCTGTACTAAATCACCATTTTCTGCTTGATTACATCAGTTTGATTGGACGACGACAGTTGTCAGTCATTCTGCTTTGCTGGTGCTGATTGGTTGCAATGATGCAAACATGATATCAGCATGATTCTACTATATCACACAATTAGAATGAGGGGTTGTTTTTTACCAATTGGCCAATGACAGACAAAGTTACAGCCCAATGTAAAAGGTAAGGAAAAATATAACCTGTGCAGGCACCGGCGGAGCACATTATGCACACCCCCACCACACACGCCCACTGTGGTGGTCAGTGCCGCCATCTGCTTTTCACACTTTACTAGAAAAAAAGTAAAACAATAGAACACTCCAGAAGACACACTGCACTCTAGAAACAGTCTTGAAATTATTTATCAGAGACTTGGATCGAGTTGTTTGTGCACGATTCCACATCTGACACCGAGGCCTCCTGCAGGCCGACAGTCTTTCCTGTTTCCCTAGCATGTGTCGCTGCATACTGCTAATAGCCACTGGCTCCTTTAATCTCTTTCTAATTGCTTTCTAATTGTTAACCAACCACTCACTTTAGCGCACAAAATCTTCCCAAATCACTGTTTTATATTTATATTTATATTTTTCTTTTTCTTGCTCGGTGTGTCTGATGTTTAACTACTCCTCCTTTAGTGATAACGGTAGGTGTATTAAGTGTAGCAGCTTGGCAGCTTTAGAGGCGAGGCTCTGTGAGTTAGAAGCCCAGCTCCGCACTCAGTTAGGGAAGCAGATCGCTAGCAAGACCCCATTATGGTAAATGGACTTGTATTTCTGTAGCGCTTTTCTAGTCATGCAGACCGCTCAAAGCGCTTTACACTACTTGTCACATTCACCCATTCACGCATACACTCATCCAACACACTCATACCCCAATAGGCAAATCGGGGGGCAGCTGTGGTTCAGTGTCTTGGACACTTTGGCCTGCTAGGGGAAGCCTGGAATCGATCCTCCTTCCAGTTGAAGGACAACTGCTCTTCCTCCTGAGCTACATTAGCCCGCCCATTAGCCAGTGCGGAGCAGCCAGCCAGGGCAGCTAGCCCACCTAGCGGTCCCTCAGCAGTTCCCGCGCAGCCGGGAGCCGAGGCGGGCTGGACGACGGTCAGGCGGAAGCGTAGCCCCAAACCAAAACCCACTGGCCACCACCGACCTGTTCACGTTTCTAACAGATTTTCCCCGCTCGGCGACACACCCGCTGAGGCAGAAACCCTGATTATAGGTAGTTCCATAGTCAGAAACGTGGCTCTAGAGACACCGGGGACCATAGTCAAATGCATTCCTGGGGCCAGAGCGGGCAACGTCGAATCGTATTTGAAACTGCTGGCTAAGGCTAAACGTAAATACCGTAAGATTGTAATTCAGGTCGGCGGTAACGACACCCGGTTACGCCAGTCGGAGGTCACTAAAATTAATGTTGCTTCGGTGTGTAACTTTGCCAAGAGCATGTCGGACTCCGTAGTTTTCTCTGGTCCCTTGCCAAATTTAATCAGCGATGACATGTTTAGCCGCATGTCATCTTTCAACCGCTGGTAGTCTAGGTGGTGTCCCGATAACAACGTGGGTTTTATAGATAATTGGAGCGCTTTTTGGGGAAAGCCTGGTCTTATTAGGAGAGATGGCATCCATCCCACGTTGGATGGAGCCGCTCTCTTATCTAGCAATATGGACTCTTTTATTAGTCAGCTAAATTGACAACTCAGGGTTGGGACCAGGAGGCAGAATTGTAGTCCTACACACTTTTCTGCAGCTTCCCACCTGCCGCCGCCCACCCAAAACCCCATTCCGACCTTATACAACTCCCTTATACAACTCTAGGAACCACAACTTGTGGTTCCTAGAGTCTCAAAGAGCCGAGCAGGAGGCAGAGCCTTTGGTTATCAGGCCCCTCTCTTATGGAATAAGCTCCCAGTTAGTGTTAGGGAAGCAGACACCCTCCCCACCTTTAAGACTAGGCTGAAGACTTATCTTTTTGATAAGTCCTATAGCTAGGGATGGTTAGCATCCCTTAGTTATGCTGCTATAGGTTTAGACTGCTAAAGGGACATTTCCTGATACACTGAGCTTCTTTCTCTTTATCGCTGTTGTCGAGTGTTGTCGCTGGCCCTGGGGGGGTGCTGGGTCAGCTGCATCTGTGGGTTGGTGGGGGGGTACACTGGGAGTGGTGAGTGGTAGTTGTGACCCCCACAGTCAGGGGGAATATATATATATATATATATATATATATATATATATATGCGTGTGTGTGTGTGTGTGTGTGTGTGTGTGTGTGTGTGTGTGTGTGTGTATGCACATATATATGTAGGTGGGTATGTATGTGTATATGCGTGTATGCATTTATCTCTTGTATTCTCTGTTTTCTTTTCTGTTTTCTTTCTGTCCCTATTCTGTCCTCTCCGGTCAGGTCCAGCAGCATAAACTCTGTAATACGAACAATTATCCAAAACAAATAGTAAATAAAATAATAATCCAGAAATACAAGGGGATAATTTCAACAAAATGACATCATTTTCTTCTCAGAGCCTTGAGAACAAGAAAAAAAATTCTTGCTTCTTGTGGATGGAACAAGCTTAATGACTACATTCTGGAAAAGTTTGCGAATAGAATACTTGTTGGACTAAAAGTCGGCCAAATGCTGTGAGACTCCGCAGCCCTCCATGCTGAAGGTGGGGGATGAATCAAGGGGCTTTTTCCAGGACAAGATGTGTGTCCATGTGCCGTCACACCAACACTGGAACTGTATTAAGAAGACCTGTTCAACTATTATATCGTTTGGAAATTCAGATGAACTGTTCATCTTTGAGGAGGATGTCGTGACTTATTTGAAGAATGATATAGGCCTAAGTGTTGATGATAATTCTTAATTCATGGTTTCATTCATAGAGGTTTAAGTAAAATGTTTAACTGAATTAATTTGATGATTATGGTTAAAAATATGAATCTGTTCCAGAGTTTGACTTAGGTTAATGTGCTCAGATTTGCATATGAGAACTTCAGTACCCACAAGCCATATGGGTCAAGAACACTTTGCTTCTAGGGTTTTTTGGCGCAAATAGTAACAATGAACAGAATAAGGTGAAGTTGAATAAAGCATTTCTCTGTAACCTGTGCACTAAGAGTTCAATAAAACAGATGTTGACCCGCAAACCAGAGTCTTGTCTTATCCTTTTTTGATGCAGTTCACTTGCACTGCAATAACACTTGCCACAGTGAATTGGCACATGTTTTACACTAGATGCCCTTCCTGACACAACCCTCTGCAGTTATCCAGGTTTGCAACAGGCCCTCAGATAACAATCCTCCTTGAGGCAGCAGCAGCATGGAGACAATGACTGAAACCGCCGACCATCAGGTCACAAGACAAGCAGCTCTACTACCTGAGCCATTGCCACCTCCACAAAGTACTTTACAATAAAACACAAAACTTAAAACAACATAAAACACTAAATAAAACATAAAAACAAATAAGACTAAGTGAAAGCAAGATTAAAATTATGTGTTTCAGCCGCTTTTCAAAAGATCTCCACAGATCTCAGGCTGAGAGAAAGACGAGTTCCACAGGGAAGGTTCTGTCACCTTTAGTTTTAAGCCCTGTTTGTGTAACATACGGCTGTAAAAGGTCCCAAATATAAGCAGGTGCTTCGTTATTTAGGGCTCGGTAAGTTAGAACCAGAATTTTATCATGCACTCTGTGAATAATGGTGAGCCAGTGCAGCTGGGTCAGTCATGGGGTGACAGGAGACCGAATTTTTACTTAAGCAGGTGAAGGTGGCGTTACAGTCGTCAAGTCTAGAGCAGATGAAGGCATGAACAACCACTTTCATCTCAGATGGTGAAATGATTTGACTAAGCATGTTGTAAATGATAAAAACAGGAGCAGACTAGGGATTTTATTTTGTAAGAATGAATTCAGCCTTGTGATTGGATGAAAGTCATTCCAACCAAATGCAGATTGGACCTTGCAATAATTCAGCACGGCGATTGTTCAGTTTTTGCTTGATGAGCTGAACACTGCTACAACAGGGTTTCAGAGCTCTGCACCAATTTGCAGTTGATTCCCATCTCCATTGTCTTTCCTGCAAAATGTTTGAAACGCTTCTCCTCCTACACCTTTTGCCTCAATTCAACTATTCAAATCTCAAACTCTTCAGCCCATTCAGGGGATATGTGTTACGACTTTTGGTCTTTCTAACATTTAAACTTTACAAGTTATTCAGGTTTTGTCGAATTTGCAAACCCTTTCCTGTGAGTGGACAAAACGGAAGTCAGCTCCGTGATTGGTCCATTTTGTACACAGGTACACAGGTACACATGTCCACATGTACAAGGCAAGGGTTTAAATGCAGCATTTAACATGTAGCTCCATTTTCATTTGGTGGCTGTTGCTTGTGTGATTGCATGGAGTGTAAGCTGCTCCATGTGAACTATTGGTTTCAGCTGCGCACTTCAAGGAACAAAGGAATTTATCTGAAAATGTCACAGTTCAATATTAAGGTTTAGTTCCTCCAATGCTCCTTGCACCGTTTCAACATGATTAAACTTGAACACATTAAACAAAGTCTTTTAGGTCTTCACTGGAGTTTAAATATCTCGAGGTCTTGTTCACGAGTGAGGGAAGGATGGAGTGTGAGATCGACAGACGGATCGGTGCGGCGTCTGCAGTAATGCGGACTCTGCGCCGGTCTGTCGTGGTGAAGAAGGAGCTGAGCCAGAAGGCAAAGCTCTTGATTTACCAGTCGATCTACGTTCCTACCCTCACCTATGGTCATGAGCTGTGGGTCGTGACCGAAAGAACGAGATCTCGTATACAGGCGGCTGAAATGAGTTTCCTCCGCAGGGTGGCCGGGCTCTCCCTTAGAGATAGGGTGAGGAGCTCGGTCATCCGGGAGGAGATCAGAGTAGAGCCGCTGCTCCTCCGCATCGAGAGGAACCAGTTGAGGTGGCTTGGGCATCTGGTCAGGATGCCTCCTGGACCTCCCTGGTGAGGTGTTCCAGGCACGTCCCTCTGGGAGGAGACCCCGGGGAAGACCCAGGACACGCTGGAGGGATTACATCTCTCGGCTGGCCTGGGAACGCCTCGGGATCCCCCCCGCAGAGTTGGCAAATGTGGCTGGGGAGATGGAAGTCTGGGCTTCCCTGCTTAGGCTGCTGCCCCCGCGACCCGACCCCGGATAAGCAGCACGAAGGACGAGACTGGAGTTTAATTGAACTTCGCACATGTTTTTGCAATCCTGCTAACTACACATTGCTGGAAGTGAAAATAAAAGCGTTCCCATCGCAACTGGAAAAAATTTCAACGCTTTTGCCAAGGTGCAAACAAGAGCAGTGGTGGCGTAGTGAGTAAGTGAGATCGCTTCAATCCAGAATCATGGATTCAATCCTGGTATGGCACATTAAGAAATCATGTTAGATAGTTGTGTTTTTTTCCCCATATTCTTACACTTATGCAATTTCATTTTAATCATTCAGCATTGTTCAATAAATGGGCATTCGCAGTTGCCAATATTTCAGTAATAGCTGTTTCTAGTTCTTTTACTTGTTTGACAGAATTTCACAACAGCCATATACACATAGAGATGCCCCTAAATGTAACTCTGCCCTGTGCGACTTTAAAACTAACAAGTTTTACATTAATTCAAGGTGGAACTTTACTTTTATTGAAGCTGCTTCCATTCACAATGTGTCAAGTTACATGACTGTTCCCAGCTGTGTTATTCAACCAGCAATGTCTTTTTGTTACTATATAAATTAGCATAGTTAGTATCAGCTAAGACTTTTAGCCATTTAAAAAAAAAAAAAAAAAAAAAAAAAGGGGGGGGGGGGTAACCTTGTTACATTAAGGCAATTCTGCACCTTCATTTTGCCACTTCATCTTTAAACTTTTAAACTCATTGAAGAGATATGTGCTATGACTTTTTCACATTTTATCTTTCTCAATAATTCAGGTTTTGTCAAGTTTTCAATTTTGTCTTGTATTTGGACAAAACAGAAATTCAGCTCAGTCACTGGTCAGTTTTGTGCATAATTAGCTGCAAAGTGCTTCAACAAGAGCTAGAGGGCTGCACCAATTTCCAGTGTCCAGCACATTCCATCCCTATTAATACTGAAAACTTCCTCTTTTGTCTTACTTTGGCAGTGTCTTACAACAGCCATGTACATACAGAGATGCTCCTCTGACCTGTGCTGTTTGGAAGCTATTGAGCTTTACAAAAGTTCATGCTAGAACTTTACCTTTGATTGAAGCTTCTTCCATTCACACTGGGTCAAATTTCTTGATTTCACACATTGCTCTCAGCTGTAGGGTGCAACCAGCAACGTCTCTTTGTTACTAACAAAGTTAGCACAGTTAGTAGGTAGTATTGTGATATCAAGTCAGCTCATTTATTCATTATACAAACCACTTAATCTGATTAAGGGTCGCAGGAAAGCTGGAGCCTATCCTAACAGTCTTTGGGCGAGAGGCGGGGTACTCCCTGGACAGCTCTGTTATGGGGTGGCAGTGAGGGAAGGTGAAGGTGTGGACCCAAATGCAGAGATGAGGGAACAGGGATGCAGATTTCATTAGGTTTATTTTAACTAAGGATCTCCGGGAACTACAACAAACAACTAGCGCAACAAAATGATCCAGCAACGAAGAACTAAAACTGAGGGGTATAAATACACGGGGGAACCAAACAAGAAACAGGTGTACGGAATGAACTGACACAAGAAACCAGGTGAACTCAATGAACAGGAAATCAATAAAGCTAAAAAACAAACAAGGGAACCAAACAGGAAATACTACAAAATAAAACAGGAAACCTGAAACTAAGGAAAAACACAAACCACATCATGACAAGCTGACCAGTCCACCGCAGCAAGTCAGCTCAGTACCTCTTAATAGTACCTATTAATAGCACCTAAAAATGAAGAGTACTCCCTTTCATCTTTACTAGATGGCACTCTAAGACTAGAAATGAAAAAAAAAACTGTGCTTTTCGGTCTATGGCCATTTTCAGTTGACCAACAGGTCAATGGCAAAAAATGTAACATTACTGTCAGGATACTGCTAAGTCTTCCGGTGTTGTAGTGGTTTACTGAAAGGCCTGTAGTTCGGAAGGTCACAGGTTTAATTCCTGGTACTACATCATGTAAAATAGCTGAGCTTGTTCTCCTAATGGTTACACTCGTACTCAGAAAATCATGGTTTCAAGTTTCTACATCACCCATTCAAACATTAAACTCTCCAGTTCATTCTGATATATGTGCTTTTGCACTATTTATAACTATCTTTATCTTCTTCACAGCAGTTTAGTTCAACCTTCCTCTTTTAACAATCCTGCTGATTACACGCTGGTGGAAGCTCTAAAAAGGCATTTCTATGCTAATAGTAAAAGTCGTCAATAGTTCTACAAGTACCTTGAACATCCTCTTCTCAATAGAAAAACTTTGTCCTTCTCCACACAAGATATTATGAGAATGGGCCTTCGCGCTGGAAGTTGTAGGTTCAAATCTAACAAGTGACATTCCCCTGAATATTTCTGCACATTACAATTCATCACCTCTCTCCACATTTCAATCTTCAAGAAATTATTCCTGTCTCTCTCTGCAGTTTTCATCACTTCAAAAATTGTTTTCTTTGAATTTGTTTTATACTTTATCAGATTGGAAAGAATGCTGCACATCTGTTGGCTGCTGCCACTAATTTCAGTCACATCTTCAGCTATTTATACATCAGTAATTACACATTATCACATTCACACTTGCATTTGATAATGCTGATGCTATAATAATGCCTACCTGATTGAAGATGTCCGCTTCTTTTATTTAGAAATATTGCTGCTCTTCAGGGCTGGCTACTCTGCCCACTTCTGGGTGTCAGATGATAAGATGTAATATGTCCATATGCTGGGATATAGTTACTGACCTGGTCACACTTACTAACACAAAAAGTCATTTGGAGTTATGTGTCTGAACGCCTCACCTTCACTTTGTTTTATTTTACTCTCCACTAAGCGAATGTTACGTTGCTCAAAGCAAAACTGTGGTCACAAGCTGTCGTCTTTCTTTTTAGGTTTACTAGTTCTATTTCCCTCATCCAATTAATCCTGTTGCTTGCCGTTTATGTGGGTTTTACATCTTGTACACCAACATTAATGCACGCCACTGTCTCAACTGTTTGTGGAACACATTCTTGTTTTCAGTAAAAATTAGCTTTGATATTACCACCACAGTACAGAGTCATCAGTCATGGGAGGTTTTCAGAGAGCCTCCCTACGTTGTGCAGCTTGTGGCTGTGTTTAGAGACCTGCAGCTTTGTTGTGTGTCATATGTCCTACAGCAAAGCTGATTGTATCACAGCAAAGCTGACTTTTTCAACTGTCTGGCAACTCAGCTTCAGATAGGACAAATTTGCATTAATTAGTTAGGCTCTTTGAGAAGCAAGAGTATGCTGCAGGATAAATATATTAGTAGACATTTTCAAGCATGCTATAAATACTAAACAACACTGTTTGTTATGATTATGTCAATGGAAGAGATAACTAGACATGAGCTATGAGGATTCTTATTATTTATACCACTTGTGTAACAAAATGACATGTAAACAAATACTTTTCAGATATAAACTTGTGAGCATCTTTGAGAGCTTCATTCCTCAGAGGAGTTTGTTCCCGTGGAGGTGGAGGGTTTTGAATATGCATGTGCCTTCTGACTTAAAGCAAAAGCCTGGACGCTTCTGGGTTGTTGACAGTACACTCACGTTACTTATGGAACTTCCAGGAGACTTTGTTGCCCTGCCGAGTCCCAAGGTTGAGAAGACATGTTTAACTTCATCACCTACTATTTTTGTCATTATTTTGTCAGCGACACAATCGGTTTGAAAACCTTACGGCAGTTGGTGGGGTGTACTGGTGATCCTGGGATGCCAGAGTGGTGTTCAGCGCTTATGTACTACCTGTTTCAACCTGTCTATGTTCTACTAAGTACTCTCTCCCTGACACAAACACATTTCTGGCCAGATCTACTAAGATCCCAATGTGCGAGTAGTAATTTGCATGTGGGGCTGAACCACGGTTTGCGAGTGACTGATTGTGTATAATGGAAGCAGTGTTGGAGACTCTACACTTGATGAAGAAATCTTATTGGCATAGAAAAATAAATGGTTAGTGCTGTCGGTAAAACGATGCAAACGGGGATAAAGCAAAAAGATGGTATGAAGACATTAGTGGGTGAACAAAAGAAACATGAACAGATAACAGGTAAGGTGTAGGGTGGAGGTACTGTCACTTTAAAAATGAAAGAAAAAGTGACACAGTGTCTAGTTTCTATTAAAGGCCTCATTACTAAGGATTTCATTAACCTCCTCCACCCCAACAGTCTTTTGAACTCTTGGCTTGAAAACGACATACACAAATAGCATTACATATTTCTCTGTGATTATACACTCTGCATAAATCATCTTGGTATCAAAGTAAAGCTGACACTTGTGGGATTTTATCAGAATGGAAATCGTCACCACAGATTTTACTGTTTGAACCCTTTTCTGCATGAATTAATAAAAACAATGAAACGTTTTTTATTTACAGTATGTTACCTCTGCAGACATATTCAATTATACTTTTGTTTATGAGTGGTATTTAGAATTTATCATGATTTATGATTTATTTTAATGTATTCTATAAAATATTTATTAAATAATATATAGTTAAAATATATTATGTAAATCTTCTATAAAAATATACCTGTATCATCTTCTTCTCCCATTTATAGCAAAGGCAAAATTATGTAATTGTTTTATGTTCAATTATGTATTTATTTATTCTCCAGTGAGTGGAAACGTATTGGATGACTCACTTACATCCACTGAAGTGGTTTATTTACAAAAAACATCCTCATTCATGAATATGCAAGACAAAAGCTTGTAAATAGGTGTCCACTAAATGGCCACTATTCAATTCAATTCAATTCAATTCCAAACAAAGTCCTTATTATAACTGCTGTTTCAAATTTCAAACATTTCACTGTTATATTAATTTAACTTCGTTTTAACATCTCAACCATTTACTAATAAACATTCTGTTTATTCTTCTCCAAAACAAACGGAAAAACACAGAGAACCAGTTTTCTCTGGCCTTTTGTTGGTGTGAAGATTAAAAGGTTAAAAAGAAAACTTTCCGATGTGACAGCATCAAGGTAGAGGAGTGTCTGACTTCAGACCTTCACTGTGAGGACAGTCTGAGCACAGGCTCCAGGCCGCCTTCTGAATTCCATCAAATCAGGTCAATTTGGATGAGCTGGACTCAGGGAAAAAGACTGCATCAGCTGCTTGATCTGTCTTTGCCTTAAATCTTGCTCACCCCAGATGCCCATGCTACTATTCTAGGAAAATATAGTCTTACTTGAGCTTTAACAGGTGAACTAAACATTACAACATGGATCTTTAAGTCACTGTATACAGCAGGCATCTATCCTATTTAAGCCAGAACTACGGGCTTCCTCCTACAGGACGTTAATCTCTTAATCTTCACGTCACTTCCACTGCCACTTCTCTCAATTATTCCCACGATGCTCCTCTTGCTACACTGAGTGCCAACTCTGTTTTTTTTATTTTTTTATTATACCTCAGGCTGCCAGCTTTTTGTGTGCTCGCTTGATTTATCAACAATGAGAGTTGACAGAGAAATGCAAAACAGGCTATTGATTCAACCTATCTCTTTTGCCTTTTACATCGCCTGAAAGTACTCGTGGCGCCTGTGAGGGTCTGGACTTGTTCATGGGAATCACTTAATTTCCGACAGCAGCCATTGTGTAATAAGAAGGGAAAAATGCCCCTTCTGTAAAAGAATAGAAGACCAAGAGGAGTGGAAACGTAGCTCCACTGGGATATCATCTCAGAGTTTTTATTTCAGTAAGCCACCGTTAGGATACAGAAGAGCTTGCCATTATTAAGAAACAGCAGTTTTATTGCACATGTGTACGGTGCATCGTGTCTGAAGGGTTTCTACACGTAGAAAGTTTACAAAAACATTACAACAGACAACAAAGCAGACTGACTTTCAGTCCAGATCTTCAGTTTTCTCACTTCCTCCTTGTAGAAGCTGATTGGCTCTGAGCTGTAGGTAGACCTCCACCAGGACCGGAACCAGGCAGGAAGACCTCCACCAGGACCGGAACCAGGCAGGAAGACCTCCACCAGGACCGGAACCAGGCAGGAAGACCTCCACCAGGACCGGAACCAGGCAGGAAGACCTCCACCAGGACCGGAACCAGGCAGGTAGACCTCCACCAGGACCGGAACCAGGCAGGAAGACCTCCACCAGGACCGGAACCAGGCAGGAAGACCTCCACCAGGACCGGAACCAGGCAGGAAGACCTCCACCAGGACCGCAACCAGGCAGGTAGACCTCCACCAGGACCGGAACCAGGCAGGTAGACCTCCACCAGGACCGGAACCAGGCAGGAAGACCTCCACCAGGACCGGAACCAGGCAGGAAGACCTCCACCAGGACCGGAACCAGGCAGGAAGACCTCCACCAGGACCGGAACCAGGCAGGAAGACCTCCACCAGGACCGCAACCAGGCAGGTAGACCTCCACCAGGACCGGAACCAGGCAGGTAGACCTCCACCAGGACCGGAACCAGGCAGGAAGACCTCCACCAGGACCGGAACCAGGCAGGAAGACCTCCACCAGGACCGCAACCAGGCAGGAAGACCTCCACCAGGACCGCAACCAGGCAGGAAGACCTCCACCAGGACCGGAACCAGGCAGGAAGACCTCCACCAGGACCGGAACCAGGCAGGTAGACCTCCACCAGGACCGGAACCAGGCAGGTAGACCTCCACCAGGACCGGAACCAGGCAGGAAGACCTCCACCAGGACCGGAACCAGGCAGGAAGACCTCCACCAGGACCGCAACCAGGCAGGTAGACCTCCACCAGGACCGGAACCAGGCAGGAAGACCTCCACCAGGACCGGAACCAGGCAGGAAGACCTCCACCAGGACCGGAACCAGGCAGGAAGACCTCCACCAGGACCGGAACCAGGCAGGAAGACCTCCACCAGGACCGGAACCAGGCAGGAAGACCTCCACCAGGACCGGAACCAGGCAGGAAGACCTCCACCAGGACCGGAACCAGGCAGGAAGACCTCCACCAGGACCGGAACCAGGCAGGAAGACCTCCACCAGGACCGGAACCAGGCAGGAAGACCTCCACCAGGACCGGAACCAGGCAGGTAGACCTCCACCAGGACCGGAACCAGGCAGGAAGACCTCCACCAGGACCGGAACCAGGCAGGAAGACCTCCACCAGGACCGGAACCAGGCAGGAAGACCTCCACCAGGACCGGAACCAGGCAGGTAGACCTCCACCAGGACCGGAACCAGGCAGGTAGACCTCCACCAGGACCGGAACCAGGCAGGAAGACCTCCACCAGGACCGGAACCAGGCAGGAAGACCTCCACCAGGACCGGAACCAGGCAGGTAGACCTCCACCAGGACCGGAACCAGGCAGGAAGACCTCCACCAGGACCGGAACCAGGCAGGTAGACCTCCACCAGGACCGGAACCAGGCAGGTAGACCTCCACCAGGACCGGAACCAGGCAGGAAGACCTCCACCAGGACCGGAACCAGGCAGGAAGACCTCCACCAGGACCGGAACCAGGCAGGAAGACCTCCACCAGGACCGGAACCAGGCAGGTAGACCTCCACCAGGACCGGAACCAGGCAGGAAGACCTCCACCAGGACCGGAACCAGGCAGGAAGACCTCCACCAGGACCGGAACCAGGCAGGTAGACCTCCACCAGGACCGGAACCAGGCAGGAAGACCTCCACCAGGACCGGAACCAGGCAGGAAGACCTCCACCAGGACCGGAACCAGGCAGGAAGACCTCCACCAGGACCGGAACCAGGCAGGAAGACCTCCACCAGGACCGGAACCAGGCAGGAAGACCTCCACCAGGACCGGAACCAGGCAGGTAGACCTCCACCAGGACCGGAACCAGGCAGGTAGACCTCCACCAGGACCGGAACCAGGCAGGAAGACCTCCACCAGGACCGGAACCAGGCAGGAAGACCTCCACCAGGACCGGAACCAGGCAGGTAGACCTCCACCAGGACCGGAACCAGGCAGGAAGACCTCCACCAGGACCGGAACCAGGCAGGTAGACCTCCACCAGGACCGGAACCAGGCAGGTAGACCTCCACCAGGACCGGAACCAGGCAGGAAGACCTCCACCAGGACCGGAACCAGGCAGGAAGACCTCCACCAGGACCGGAACCAGGCAGGAAGACCTCCACCAGGACCGGAACCAGGCAGGAAGACCTCCACCAGGACCGGAACCAGGCAGGTAGACCTCCACCAGGACCGGAACCAGGCAGGAAGACCTCCACCAGGACCGGAACCAGGCAGGTAGACCTCCACCAGGACCGGAACCAGGCAGGTAGACCTCCACCAGGACCGGAACCAGGCAGGAAGACCTCCACCAGGACCGGAACCAGGCAGGAAGACCTCCACCAGGACCGGAACCAGGCAGGTAGACCTCCACCAGGACCGGAACCAGGCAGGTAGACCTCCACCAGGACCGGAACCAGGCAGGAAGACCTCCACCAGGACCGGAACCAGGCAGGAAGACCTCCACCAGGACCGGAACCAGGCAGGAAGACCTCCACCAGGACCGGAACCAGGCAGGAAGACCTCCACCAGGACCGGAACCAGGCAGGTAGACCTCCACCAGGACCGGAACCAGGCAGGAAGACCTCCACCAGGACCGGAACCAGGCAGGTAGACCTCCACCAGGACCGGAACCAGGCAGGTAGACCTCCACCAGGACCGGAACCAGGCAGGAAGACCTCCACCAGGACCGGAACCAGGCAGGAAGACCTCCACCAGGACCGGAACCAGGCAGGAAGACCTCCACCAGGACCGGAACCAGGCAGGTAGACCTCCACCAGGACCGGAACCAGGCAGGAAGACCTCCACCAGGACCGCAACCAGGCAGGAAGACCTCCACCAGGACCGCAACCAGGCAGGTAGACCTCCACCAGGACCGGAACCAGGCAGGAAGACCTCCACCAGGACCGGAACCAGGCAGGAAGACCTCCACCAGGACCGGAACCAGGCAGGAAGACCTCCACCAGGACCGGAACCAGGCAGGAAGACCTCCACCAGGACCGCAACCAGGCAGGAAGACCTCCACCAGGACCGCAACCAGGCAGGTAGACCTCCACCAGGACCGGAACCAGGCAGGAAGACCTCCACCAGGACCGGAACCAGGCAGGAAGACCTCCACCAGGACCGGAACCAGGCAGGAAGACCTCCACCAGGACCGGAACCAGGCAGGAAGACCTCCACCAGGACCAGAACCAGGAGCATCCTCAATAAACCTGTTGAGCCTTCCTGGCTGGAAACCCCTCTTCCTCGGGTCCAGCTCTCCTTGTGACAGTGAGAGCCTCTGGTCTCTGGATCAGTGGTGTTTCCAGACCTCTCAGAACACTGTGTGGACTTTTTTAAACTGATTCTCTGACTTTAGAAGCTTGAAGGCAGCAGACGGATATTATTGACAGGTTTCGGAGAAGCGATTTGAAAGCATACACCAGGTCCCAGTTGTCATGTTTCACTTTTCTTCAACCCTCTCCATCCCTGTGTCTTTTTAGGCTTCATGATGACGATGAATGATCATCATTTTAAAACACTAACAGAAAAACTTTGTCCCCCTTGAAAGCAAAAATGTAAATTGGACTTTCTTCATCAACAAGTGTACGGCGATGTAGCAGGACACAGCTGTGTCTTATTAGTAGTTTCTGGCTTTCCCGCCCAGCAGCCAATCGCTGCGGGGGAGCCGCCCTAAATAGGTAAGCTGGGTATTCAGATCATATGTGTGGTGTTCTTGGGGTCCCTTCTCTAGCTTTTGGACACATCCACCTCAGTAGGTCTCAGCCCTGATTTATTCTTCTTTTGAAGTGTTTAGTAGGTTTTTAAATAGGAATCATAAAATCTTTTGTATACCAGTAACTGATGTCTCGGCCTCCATTGCTAACGAACCTGAGTGCCTGGTGGTGGGTGTAATATATATCTGGCTATATCTATCTTTAGTCTGTAGCTGCCTCCCATTGCCACACCAGATGGAGACCAAATTGCAGCATTTTTGCTGAGTTCTGGTCCTCCAACACTGCTGAGTCACTGTGCATCATTGTCTATGAAAACCTTAATTAGGATGTAAATAATTATGCTATCAGGCTAACGACATGTTCCTTATTAAATGTTGTGATATCAACCTTCATCTTCTAACTAAATGATTCCATCCATGACTTCTGAATGGACCTGGCAGAAACAGATTGTCAGTTAGAAGCTGAAGACACATTTTCAGTCCTTTGTTTTAAAATGCCATTTCTTTGTTTTAATATAACTTCTGATTGAATGAAATAAAAGGACATGGTCCAATGAGACGTTGCATTTAGGGAAATGGCAGGACAAGACATTTGTGCCTTGCATGCTCCTGTGTGGACGTTTGAATTTCCCTGGTCCCTCAAACAAAGTATCACATCAAATGGGAGGCATACAGCCATGTGGGATTTTCATTATTGTGCTTTTCAATCCCATACCGTCCCTTTGAACACACCCTCCATCCGGAGCTGCATGTGGGCCTCCTTCTCCCTTCGGCCCTTTAATGACTTTGACTTTTAGTACCTGGCTGATGGGACATCCATAAAGAGATGTTCTACCAGCAAGATGGCAAACACGTTTCTTTGTCAGTCCTCATGTGACTCCTTGAGAGAAGCTTAAAGAGTAAAAGAGCCGCTGGGAAACCTGTCTGTTCGCAGCTCTGCATCCTGTGGCTGAAGGAGATTTGTGGGGAATGCACGGTGCGACAGGTTCACCTGCGGCAGCCTATTGTTGGTTTCCTGCAACATGAACATCTGTGCATGTCATTTCCAATAAACCACTTCAGGGCCACATCACAGATCCAGGAAGCTCCCAGGGATCGGAGGCGGAACCAGCAGTTGGGTTCTTCACAATGACTCCCACAGGATGAAGACTGGCTCTGACTCACGAGGCTGTGCAGGGAAGGTTTCTGGTACTGTTCGCATCCCTTTTTACCCGGAGTGTTTACGACTTTGCTGACTGAGGAGAAATAATGTTATTAGAAAGAATTCACAGATGTGGCCTGCTGTAACAAGGCGAGTAATAAAACGTTCAGAAATGTTAAAGGCTTTCTTGCACTTTTCTCAGGCTCTTCATCTTTAAAGCAAATGTGGAGAGCGTGATGGTACTGTGCAGGGAAAGCAGATTGCCTTTGCTCAGATGGCTGCCGTGCTTGTCACGCTGCAGATGACAAACAGCCTGTAAGAGAGTGCCTTTTGCTCATTTGTCAAACTTGCTCTGACATCAGGAATGCTTCGGCTTTCAGGACTGGTAAGAGCTGTGGCGTAATCTGTCTTTGCGCCTGTTCAAAAACACAATGACTGTTTTTTTTTTTTTTATCATCCTAAATGATAAAAAACACAGTATGAATAAGTCTCATGTCTTCTAAAGTAGCCCACAGGAGTCGGGCGAGGCCTTCCTCCAGGGCTCGTCAGGTTGTAAAAACGGCTCATGTCTGAGTCCTGCACCTGGACAGCAATATGTGTGAATTAGCTGCCACAAGAGACACAAACCACCTCCAGGTTTAATGGTGTTCCAGGACCTACAGGAACAATAAGAAAGTATTTCTTTTTAATTAGATGAAGAATATCAGAGAAAAACAAATGTAAAGTGTGCAAAAGTCCTTATTATAAACATAAATAATCTGAATGTTGCGTTTGTTCAGCACATAAACAGAAACAGAGAAGCTTGAGAAAGGCTGGAGATGTTGGCACAAGTTTTGCAAAAATAACTACATATGTTCTTATTAAAGAGGTTATTTGTGCATTCTGGAAATGATGTGGTTCTGTTTGCTTCATCAGGTCCTCGTCAGGTCTGAGTTTCCCCTGGGAGATGAAGAAAGTATCTTTGATGGATTGATTGATCTTTAACTCTCACCAGATCAAAGGTCAGAAGACCAGGGTGGGGATCCCTGTTCTACGTTACGGGGCAAACAAAAAATCCTCTTAACACCATTATTTTCGTTTTACTCACCTTGCATTTGATCAAACTTGTCCTAGGGCTTTTATCCATCTGGCTCCAAATTGGTCAGGATGTTCAGGAGGCATGTGTGATTAAAAGTTGTGTTATTTCTTCTACTACATACAAAGGGCGGGGCCTCAAGATTGAATGTCTCGCCATCAAAAATGAAATGGATATAACTCCCACATAAAACAAGATATCTGAACCAAATTTACTAGATATGATGATGGTCCGATCCTTGGCTGGTTTGGTCAGTGGCCTTTCTGTGTGGAGTCTGCATGTTCTCCCCGTGTATGCGTGGGTTCTCTCCGGGTTCTCCGGCTTCCTCCCACCAGCCAAACACATGCATGATAGGTTAATTGGTCACTCTAAATTGCCCCTAGGAGTGAGTGTGAGCGTGAGTGTGGTTGTTTGTCTCTCTGTGTGGCCCTGCGATGGACTGGTGAGCTGTCCAGGGTGTACCCTGCCTGTCGCCCAAAGCCGGCTGGGATAGGCTCCAGCTTCCCCGCGACCCTGAATTGGAATAAGCGGTTCGGAAAATGAATGAATGAATTAATGATGATGGTCCCACCCTAAGGAGATCTGTATGTCAATAATTTGATTATGAATTAGCCACGCCCCCTTCTGCTGATGAACAGCCATTTGAATAAACAACATGTTTATCACCTTCATTCCATCCAACCCAACTTGCAGTTTACAACGTTGTTATTTGCAGCTGTGCTGACCAGCACATGGCCCTTTCACTGGGATTCCTATCGTTCCCAGCCTCATCCTCGTAACGTTGCTGCTGTAGTGTTATTGCAGGCTGCAGGGGCTCGGCAGACAGACACCATCTCACACTAATTCTTATGTCGATGGATAAATCCCCAGCTGAACTGAAGTGCTGTCAGGCAATATTCTGAACCTCTTAAATGCCCTCGTGTGTTCATCACTGCTGTGTGCATGTATGATGAGTGCCACACTTAAAGAATAAGAAATAAAACAAACAAACATAATGCACAGACCTCCAAGGGGCTCTTGCAGTTTCAGTAAAACACAATGGCACAAAACAGACCCTGAAATTAGAGGTTGTTACTTCTGGATTACCAGAGGGAAGGTTCTTACACTTCTTAAGTGCAGCCCAGTTAAGTCTGTTAAATAATCAGAAGAAATAGAGGGTAACAAGCAGAATAAATTGAGTTTGCAAAGCAGAATGATGACTTTTACCTTTGAGACTGCTCCTGGTAACAAAAAGAGGTTGTTGAGGAAGATTGTTTCATCTCACAGGATGAGGTCTGTTAGCCAGGGTTTATTCAAGGTCAAGCCTGTCAAACCATAACAACTAAACAGCTGAACCATAGCTGTAGCTCAGCCTGGCTGCTTTCCTGGTTCACCGTCCCTCACCCGCCATACTTACACGGTTAGGGGGGGGGGGGCTGAGGGGGAGCATGGCCTTTGTGAGAAGACGGTCAAAACTCTCTGCTAGCATGCAACAGCTGACTGTCTGCACAGATGTTGTAACGAGGACGAATAGTTCAGCACATGATTCCACAGTTACAGATTAAATCAGTTTAACTCAGGAACTTGTCACCTGGAGCGATTAAAGTGCTCCACGTGGAGCACATTAAAGTAGCACGACGTGACGGTCCCGAGCCTGAAAGACCGCTCACAACTTATCGTTCCGTCTCAGGACATCATTTTACAGCAGCTTTATGGCATCACAGGTTAGCAAGTGGATATCAACAACAATGCCGATTTGGCACAGAAACCCAAAAAAGACCACCAGAGGAAAGGACCATATTACGTCCTAGCTAGGGTTTAGGAAGACAGAAAAAAAAGAAGGGAACACAATTCCTGGCCTTCAATCAGAATCAAACAACTCTCCAATAATCAATTATTTACTTACATGAATATCATATTTAACCAAGTCTGTAAAGAAAAAATGTCAGGGTGAACCGAGACCAAAACAACAAACAAAATCAACGTACCTAACCCCGTGCTGACTAAGCCCTATAGGAAAATAAAGAAACAAAACACACACTCAGTCCCTACACCACTTAAACAGGAGAAAACACCCAAAAAGAAAAATGGCAGTTCACCTCTACAGCCTACAGCTTATGACAGAAAATCTATTCCCATGGGACAGAAGCTATATGAAAAAAAGAACTGGTTGATTGACAGTATGAGCCAGACAAACACAATAAACCAAACTGGAGGGACCGGGCGGCTGATAGCCAATCAGAAGACGACAGAAGAGCTGACCCCACTTGGACCTGTAGATTCAAACACATCCTGTATTGGTCAGATGATGCACCTTGACAGAAAAAAATAACAAAACATGCAGGTAAGGCTGTTAAATTGACACGTGTTCCTGAGGTGTGCCAGAAATGAAACACCGCAACGATAGTCTTCTTCCAGGTGTTCCTAGTCCAGTCCACTTTATTGTCAATGTGACCCCACAGAGTCACTTTGAAACTTCTGAAGGTAGTAGGTCTCTGTAAAGCTGCTGCAACCGGCCTGCAGCCCACAAGCCAGGACACAAGGGAGTCCACCATCTATATGACTATAAGCTTCTCAGCTCCTTTGAACTGGTCTGATGGTGGTGAATAACCCAGCAGGGTCCACTGGCGGGTCCTGGAGTTGTGTTTCAGACAAAAGGTGGGGGCGTCTGGGTTGGTTAGGGACTGTTCACGCTCTTCATGATGTGTGAGGAACGGACCATGAGATTATTATTCCCGGTGAGGGACGAAGGTCGTTCCTGAAACAGACAAAACTTCTAGTTTTTGTGGAAGTTGTAGATCAGTTTGGATGGCATGCTGAGGTTTAACGTTATGACTGTTCAATGTTATGTATGCTGTTATCATTATTCTTTTATTATTTTTGTTATTATTATTTATTTATTTATTTTTGTTTGCACAGGGGAAACAAGATGACTTGAGGGAAATTCATTATTGATTTATGTCTAACCAAGGAAGAGAAGAAAGCATGTGGGCTTCGTCATAAAACTGAAGGAGAGGACAAATAGAATTCTTGATGAAGTTTCTTTTAAGTCCCTTTTCCAGAAGTCCTTGAAATACATCGTGATGAAGTCCAAATCAAAGTCATGGAGGGAGACGGCAGTCATCGGCTTTACTTTGCTCTCTAGACAGAGGAGAGAACATGGTTCATTATTGGAGGAACTTGCTGTATTAATTAATTAAAAGGACTGGCTTGAAAAAGGGATAATAAGCGATGTAGGGAGAGAGAGACCATGTCCTTCAAAACGAGGCAGTGCTGTTATCACTCCTGGAAACATTGGTTCCAGTTTTCATATTCACAGCTCCAGCCATCACTTCATAATTAATGTGAAACTGTACATAACAAAGTTATCTGTAACATCTACAATGAGCAAAGAAAGAAATGTGGTACATCCACAGTACAGCAGAGCATCTGAGCCAGTGGATTCTAACTTTGTCCTCAGTCTGAACTAACCGCTGCTTTTCTGTTCGTAGACTCTGTGAGCCTTCCTCTCCAGAGATGACTGATCGAAGGGAAAGGTCCTGCAGACTCCCGTTTGTGTTCACGCATCTCTCATTTGAATACGCTGACACACAGATTGGCGCTGGTGGACACATATACACACATACCTGGTTAAATGTCTGTCACATCTTGGACAAGCGGTCCTGAACCTTGAATTTCCCTTCGGAGATGAATAAAGTATCTTTGATTTGATTTTGATTTAATTCCATTCTAGATTGCGCCATGTGATGGCAGCGAATCTGACTTGCTATCTTTGTTTTATTTTAGAAAGTACAAACTCTTCTGATATAGATATTAGCTCAAATTAAGTCTTTTTTCATGTGAGTTTGGAGGGTGTGCTGCAAGGGAGATTTTATTTTTGGATCTCTCAAGACTTGTTATGATGAGTCTCCATGGCAACAAAAGACTTGTTTACAATCAGGATCAGCTGATTAACCTCTCCCAAACCAGGATTATCAGCGAAACAACACATTAAATCCCGATGGAGTTGAAAAGAAAGAGAAGAGGATGTAGAGCAGGGGTGAGGCAGAGGAGAAAGTGATGAAGATTTAAACCATTTCTACCAACTGTTTGGATGGGTAATGTGACAAACAAACCGCTAACAAAATGGACGAGCTTCAGATGCTAACAAGGTCTCAGAAAGAACACAGAGAGTGCAGTATTATGTGCTTCACCGAGACATGGCTGCATGAACACATCCCTGACTGTAATGTGTCTGTACCGGACTTTAGCGGTAGCGGTTTATATAATACCTGGTACCGCACCAGACACAGCCTGTGACGTCATCAGCTCCGTCGTTGCTCGGCTACAAACACAGCATCCAAACTCATTCATGGCGATCTCCGGAGACTTTGACATCTATATTGTTTAGCATTTGTACTTATACTGAGTCTACATGGGTGTAGTGTTTACCAGATGGAGACAGTTGGTGAGGACTTCGGGTGGAGGCTGCAGCTTTCTGCTGGACAGGTAAGTTTATTCAGTCTAACAATGAAGTTTATTTTGGTGTTATGTTAGAAACAGAGCAGGTAGTCCAGCAACTACTTTATTACCTGGTTGTTTGTAGTAGCACACTGCTAGATGGGAGTAATTCTCACACACTGGGGTTTT
>NC_136614.1:36528307-36925807 GCF_933228915.1 Telmatherina bonti | reverse complement strand
ATTCAACGTACAAAGATGTTCGCAGCGCAGCATATTATGACTCACATAATGTGCTTACAGTTGTATTAAGATCAAAACAATTATAATTACCAAACTATGATTTTTATTATGATCTAACAAAGACTGAGGGAGAACAAGAGGAGAGGACACGTCAAGAGAGGCTGGATGCTGCCACAGAGGATGTTCAGAGCAACAGCCATCACTTCCTTTTCTTTATATCAAACATCATTTTAGTGTTTGTAGAGCCTGGTTATTGAGTAATTAACCAAACATAAAGCTAGATGCTGAAAAAAAATATGAATTCATCCCACTCCTCTCCGACTGCATGCAGGTGAAGTATTTGTAAAGTTCATTGTTGCACACTCTACACAGTAATCTTCTTTATGGTTAATTAATTACATCATAGCTAAGTGTTATGCATTGACACTTTACTAAAGTATTTTCCTTATATGTTAGTAGAGATCCATGTAATCACAGCTTTATGTTGTCTATTAGCAAAACTTTATATCCAACAATGTTTCACAACAAAGACTGTATAAAGCATGTCAGTCTTTAAGTTTGGTTTATTAATTGCCTAATCACTCCTTTACTAATGACACCAGCACAAAACGTACCACCGTTGTGGGCGTCCCACCCGCCTGGATTGGGGCTCTGGTGGGTGTCCCTGATTTTATTCCTGAAAGTTGGCAACCCTAGATGGAGTGCCACTCCTTTCTGTTGCAACAGCCACGTGGGAACTCCTCTGGTGTCAGTAGTAATGTGGTTTCCAGCGATTGCTGCAACACATGGCAGCTACCTCTCAGCGGTGACAAAAAACTTTTTTTATGTGATCAGAAAGCAGAGCCTTTCTAACTGCATAGTAGAATTCCTGCACATTTCAGCAACCGCTCCTCAGAAGGGGTGGGCAATATTATTATTTTCAGTTTGGAAATAACTGTAATCTGATGATATCCTTTAAAATGTTTGTTTTTCCTTTTCCTACCTATTCATTTACTCCTTTTTTATTTCTCCAGTTTCTAAACAAATAATGGTGTAAAACTCGGCTCCTTTAGTGAGACGTATATGTAAACAAAGCGTTTCAGAACAGTAGTTCTTTATTTTGAAGTGTTTCTGCAAAACCTGCATGAAAAACATGTTATGGCTTTCTGCGAAACATTGCCCAAAACTCTTCTATTGCATATGTTGCAATGAGCCACGTACAGTTTTGTCCAGGATGTACATAAATCATGTACATAAAGAGAATATTACCAGCAAAGTTTGCTGTAAGTATCTTGCTGAAGCATCTGTACAAAAAGAAAAAAATATTAAATTAATATGACATCAAAATGTTAACTTAAACATTTAAATCAAATAAAACCAAGTATTGTTACTGCCATGTAAATAAGGCTAGAACTCTGCCAAAAGAAATCCGTGCCAGAAGTTAACAAGTTCAGCTTATTTTCTTCAAGTAATGAGCCAAAAGGACCAGTCTGTCCACAGATGATGCAGCCATACGGCAGGTGACAAGACGTCCACCTGTGCTGAATGTCCTCTCTGATGGGCTGTACTACAGGCAGCTATGCATAGATATTTTCTTATGATTCCCATCACTAAAGAGGATTGGCATCACTGTCCACATCAAGGATCATCCGGTAGTTCTTGAGCTCATTTTCAGTGACATTGGCTGGTGACTCCTCTTCTTTATTGACTTGTTTTTTTTAAAGTGGAACTATTCTGTGCACTTCAGGCTAATTTATTTTTATTTCTGAGACCAGAAGGGCTGGGATTGATGGAGTTATTGTCACAAATGGCTTTATTTACTTCAGACCGACCCTCTCCGTAGGCTGTCAGATCAGCCTGCGGGCAAAACGAGTGGATTGAGACTCTTCCGCATTAAGCCCCGCCTCCCGCCACTGCACTACATCGGGAGCGCGCACCGCACCTGCTTTCACCGTCATTGTAACATCTCATAAACAGAAGGATTAGGCTCATATGAACTCAATAAAAAAACAAACTACAATGTCAACACATAGCATCCAGCCCTACATGTTGGAACCTGAATCAGAGCCTGAAAACGAAGTGGAAAACAGCAACCCACAGCAACGAATGCAGCAGGATGTCTCTCTTTGGTAAACTCACCAGCCATCGTTGGAAATAACTTTATCCCACGTTTTCCACCCGCCTGATGTATTTGTACATGCCCTTGTTAACCAGTAGAAGGTAACCAATCACCCAACCTTATCCCCCGGGACGTCACAAGGATTTCCACGTAGAAAAAACTCTCTAAAACCACGCATTTTTCGTTGCCATGGAAACCGAGCGGAGAGCGTGCTGGAACTCAAACTCAAACTCAAACATGCGTTTAGGTGATAAAAAACAGTGTCGTTCACATGTCTGATGAGGATTCAACACTGTAACACTGTAGAAAGCTCAGAAAACTCCAAATACCAGAATAACACCCCTTTAAGTAACATCCAATCGATTTTTTGGTCTTCTTGGATGGCTGCCTGCTGTCATCATCCCCTGCTGCACCTCCTGCTGTGGTGCTCTCAGCGGTTGAGGTTGAGGGACCTGCAGAGGTGTGGTCTTCCTCCTTTGTTAAGGCAAGGAGCTCAGAGATGATTGTTGATGAAATTTTCTCAATCTGAGGATCATCATTAAATCATCATTAAGTTATAGAAATGGGGTCGAGTGTAGTTGCCAAACTTAAGAGCTAAATGTCATCTTTGTACTTTGTGTTCAGGTAGTCCAGAATGGTTTCTTTGATTGTTTGGCCAGGTTTTGTGTCGTCAGACTTAACCGCCAGGACCTCGGAGTTGACCAACAGGACAGGTTTGACATATGATACCGTGAGAACTTTTTCATCTGAAAGTGCATCAGTGAACTCTAACAGAAGACTGAGGGGTTTGTTTACTGATTCTAACACCTGAAGATCTTGCCAGGTTGGATTGAGATGACATTGCTTTCTGTCAGCACCCACCACATGCCAGACAGCCTTCTCTTGTTCAACAAATTGCTCAATCATGCGCTGTCTTGGGCCCTTTCGTGTGGGTGATTCAGTAATTAGTATGTGGGCAGGAAGGTCCAACTTCTTTTAGCTGTTGGAGAAAGCAGTCACAACCTTCTTACAAACTCCAATTGCACGGTCCACTCTTGGGTCACGCATGCTCCTCAGTGTCCTACACCTCCTCTGTGCTGGACTATATCAACACCACCACCAACAGCACCAACGAGCTTGCAGCATCCTCAAAGATTCCTCCCACCCTGCACGGGGACTGTTTGCACTGTTGCAGTCTTCAGGTGCTTCAGGAGCCTCAGGACCAAGACAAGCAGACTGAGGAACAGCTTCTTCCCCAGGGCTGTCTCCCTGCTGAACTCTACCTCCCCACTGACTTACCTCAAAGCACCCTAAATCCAATTATACCAACCCCAAACTGTCTGAATACTATGTACTGAACACTGCACCAGTCCCTCCACTTCACCCTTTACTTAGTTAGCCTGATTCTCATCATTGTTTATACTACTTATACTAATGTCTGGTGTTTAAGTTTATATTAGACTTGTAAATACCATCTGTAATTATGTCCACAGCTTCAGCCAACACTGGATGTATATCTAATGTACATATCCATCTGTACTATATGCTCATAGTACTTAACTCATCGTTTTTATGCCATAACTGTAGAATAGACACTTGTACATACTGTAGATGAGATATACTTTGCACTTGTTGCTTATTGCACTCTGGTTAGATGCAAAGAGTGTTTTATTGCATTGCACTTATACATGTGTAACAGCAAACAAGTTGAATCTAATCTAATCCACAGTTAAATACATATGGACTGTCTTCTTCTATGGTGCTTTTAAGATGGTGATCTAATTCCTTTTAAACAAAGCTGCCGGTGCAGTTTGAAATCTTGTTTGTCCATTCAGAGACACCGGAGCTGCATGTATGTGGAGCCATGATGTGGAGATAAAAGTACTTCATTTTGAGAGAAGAAAAACATGAGAAGTGTTTTAGTAAAGTCATTGGAGACAGAAAGAACAAAGTTTTTTAATTGATAATCATATTTTTCTGTTATTGATCTTTCATTTTGTTTTAGGCTGCAGCTTCAAATTCTTCTGAGAGCTCAAACACAAATCACAAGCCTTATTGCACCAGTTTAACTCATGCAAGCCCTCGTGGTAATTAGCCCATTTATTGTTTTTTAAGTCCCTTTTTAGAATAATCATACATATTGATCAGATGTGAGCATGACTTCATGGCTTTTTGTGGAAGGCAATCTGATGGCTGCTGTCGCGCCAGTGTGGGGCATTTCTTACAGGCATCCAATAAAACATATTGTCTTCGCACTAGGGACTCATTTGGGACACAGTAGTGATGACGACATTGCAACTGTAGCCTTGCCATAACAATTTGGCCGCTGTCAGAGTCACCTGGGGATTTACACCTGCACATTTGTCCTGCATCCATGCTGACCACAAGAGCCAGCAATCAACTTCCTGTGATACATAAAACTTTCAGGGAGAAATAATTTGATGAGTCCTGTGGCGCTACTTCCTTTAAACTAAAAGGAAAAGACACATTTGTCTGATGCATCCAGTTAAACATGCTGCCTACGCAACATGGAATCCCTCCCGGCACAGTTGCGACGGGTATGAGTGACAACTATGATCATGCTAGCTGCTCCTGTTGCGATTCCGCATGCTCTCTGGTGTTATAACATCTGTGAAGAGCTGCAACATCTTGTTGTTGCCCACCATGACTTTCCTCCCCTTGTTTTTACTTGCAGGAAGCATCAATGAATGTCAAAGTTGTGGTTCTTTGAAGAACTTCGAAGGACCGTTGAGTCTATCAGGAAATCCTTGAAGCCATTTTGGTTGTTGACCTTTCAGATCAGCTGCTTTGCAGTCGGTCCTTCTCTGAAGAGGAGCTTGTCTCTGCAGACCATGGAAGATTCACAGACACTCTCACCGGTAGTTTGACCACAGTTTAGATTCTGTCAGCATGTGATGCAACATGCATGCAACCTCACACACGTCAGATGTAAATGGTGACTCTGAGACCTGAAGTCCATACATACTGCCTCACACATGAAGCTCTACAGCTGTCTCTTCCCGTTAAACACAACTTTTCCTCGTTGCCTACATTGGATGCTTTAATCTGAGTATTCCCAATGGACAGATTCAACAAAGTCAAAAGACAATCCTGCTAGCTTCGTAACAACAGCAGAGAAACCAATCTGAGCTCCATCTTTCATGGATGTGTCTTCTGTGACATGGTGGGCATGTAGAAGTGAGCTCAATGTCTGCCTCTGCAGTGCTCATATCATGTTTAATATGCAAAGCACATGTTGTAGAAACTCTTGATTTTCTCCACCTCCGTTGCAAGCCCACCCCCACTGCACATAGCGCATTTAACACTGAATAACCATTCAAATAACGTCTGTGGAGGAAGGATCCGGCATGAAGCACCATCTGTGCCTTGTTGCCTCCCTTTTCAGTGCTGATGTGAACAGATGAAGATTGGATCACAGGCAGAATAACTTACAAAAAAAGCTTACATCTGCAAAAGCAGTCAGCTCTAATCAGTAATCAATTTTCCCTCTGCAGAAGCAAAGCCATGCCATGGGGGAAATATTTGCTTGATAATTTGCAAACATCAGAAAGGATGGTAAAGTCTGCGTACGAGCTGATTGGAGTGGTGACATTGCTGATTAAAACAGCTGAGGCTGTTCTCAGTAGGTCACACCTGATTCCTTTTAACTGAGCAAGAAGTCCGAGTCCAAAAACACGAAAACAGATGATTATATGAAAAGAGAAGAAAAAGGATGTCGGGGCCTGCTGGAACATCTTTAACCCGTCTTCTCAGATATCAAATTAGCACCTCGGTTCCCTCTGCTTGCCCGAGCTGAATTATTCAGAAGAGAAGAAAGGACCTGTGCAGGGACGGTCCGGCTCAGTAACCAGGACATCTATGATAATGAGATATTGTGCTGCAGCTCTCATATCTCTGGCAACATGTGAACTTCATTCCAGCTCAGACACCCACGCCTCGGCTGGACAACCATTAGTCCAACAAGACACACCACACACACGTGTGTTGATTAGAAAGGTAATGTGAATGGAAAACAATGAGACCACCTCTGGTTTCTTTTAGTAGGAGGCTACAGAGGAAACCTCTACCAACTCCAGCATGACATCCTCACACCTGGCTACATCCACCTGTTCAGTGGAGGTGTCAAAATTATACGTTCTAGATTTTATAAGTAAAGTTGTGAAAATGTAAAAAAGTCTTTATTAAAGAACACAAAACATCAAAGGTTTATGAAAAAGACAAACCTGAACTTGATGGCTGGAAGGCCAAAGATTTTAACGACATTGGGACGTGGCGTGTAACATCTCTTTAATAAGATGTAACAATAACAGGAAATATCAAGCAGCCTTTTAAAGTTTGTGTTTGCTGATGACGATCATGTGAGCTTTCTTGTCCAGAGGAAACATCTGCTGAAGAAGTTTTGGTTTTATAAATGCACTATTAGAGTGACGTGGAAGGCTTCATTATTTTCTTCTTTTCTGAACCTCATGTTGAACTGTTCATGATGTAAAGAAATTGGATGTTGAACCAATCTAAGGAATATTTTTCTACTATAGGTTTAAATCTGTAAACTGTGTTTCAATAATTATTTCATGAACTTTGAGTATTTTTTATCTTGTTTTCCTAAAATCATGTTTGATGTATGTTTACGGAGGAACACGAGGCCATGATGCAGATGTAGCTGAGCAACCAGCAGTTCCAGTTCACATTCCCAACACCAACCAGCAGTTCCAGTTCACATTCCTAACACCAACCAGCAGTTCCAGTTCACATTCCCAACACCAACTAGCAGTTCCAGTTCACATTCCCAACACCAACCAGCAGTTCCAGTTCACATTCCTAACACCAACCAGCAGTTCCAGTTCACATTCCCAACACCAACCAGCAGTTCCAGTTCACATTCCCAACACCAACCAGCAGTTCCAGTTCACATTCCCAACACCAACTAGCAGTTCCAGTTCACATTCCCAACACCAACCAGCAGTTCCAGTTCACATTCCCAACACCAACCAGCAGTTCCAGTTCACATTCCCAACATCAACCAGTAGTTCCAGTTCACATTCCCAACACCAACTAGCAGTTCCAGTTCACATTCCCAACACCAACCAGCAGTTCCAGTTCACATTCCCAACACCAACCAGCAGTTCCAGTTCACATTCCCAACACCAACCAGCAGTTCCAGTTCACATTCCCAACACCAACCAGCAGTTCCAGTTCACATTCCCAACACCAACCAGCAGTTCCAGTTCACATTCCCAACACCAACCAGCAGTTCCAGTTCACATTCCCAACACCAACTAGCAGTTCCAGTTCACATTCCCAACACCAACCAGCAGTTCCAGTTCACATTCCCAACACCAACCAGCAGTTCCAGTTCACATTCCCAACACCAACCAGCAGTTCCAGTTCACATTCCCAACACCAACTAGCAGTTCCAGTTCACATTCCCAACACCAACCAGCAGTTCCAGTTCACATTCCCAACACCAACCAGCAGTTCCAGTTCACATTCCCAACACCAACTAGCAGTTCCAGTTCACATTCCCAACACCAACCAGCAGTTCCAGTTCACATTCCCAACACCAACCAGCAGTTCCAGTTCACATTCCCAACACCAACCAGCAGTTCCAGTTCACATTCCCAACACCAACCAGCAGTTCCAGTTCACATTCCCAACACCAACCAGTAGTTCCAGTTCACATTCCCAACACCAACCAGCAGTTCCAGTTCACATTCCCAACACCAACCAGTACTTCCTGCTACTGGGAGACCACCAACCAGCAGCGATGTGGACTCCTGCTACTGGGAGACCACCAACCAGCAGCGATGTGGACTCCTGCTACTGGGAGACCACCAACCAGCAGCGATGTGGACTCCTGCTACTGGGAGACCACCAACCAGCAGCGATGTGGACTCCTGCTACTGGGAGACCACCAACCAGCAGCGATGTGGACTCCTGCTACTGGGAGACCACCAACCAGCAGCGATGTGGACTCCTGCTACTGGGAGACCACCAACCAGCAGCGATGTGGACTCCTGCTACTGGGAGACCACCAACCAGCAGCGATGTGGACTCCTGCTACTGGGAGACCATCAACCAGCAGCGATGTGGACTCCTGCTACTGGGAGACCACCAACCAGCAGCGATGTGGACTCCTGCTACTGGGAGACCATCAACCAGCAGCGATGTGGACTCCTGCTACTGGGAGACCATCAACCAGCAGCGATGTGGACTCCTGCTACTGGGAGACCACCAACCAGCAGCGATGTGGACTCCTGCTACTGGGAGACCACCAACCAGCAGCGATGTGGACTCCTGCTACTGGGAGACCACCAACCAGCAGCGATGTGGACTCCTGCTACTGGGAGACCACCAACCAGTGACTCTACAGAGATCTATTGGACCCCCAGCTGGTCCTGCTCTTTGGCCAGCACACAGTTTCCATGCTGATGGGGTGGAAACTGTACGGAGAGGTCCGTATAAAGTCCAGCCTGGTTCAGTTTTCCAAAAGGACCTGATGAAGGAACATTTCATACAAGTTTTCAGTTTAAAACACTGTTTTTATAGGAGCTGTTGCAAAGATCTTTTATATTCTGGTGGTTTCAGTTTTATTTTTATTCTTTTTATCCATTTAATGTTCAGCATTGTTAACTGAAGAGTAGTTTAGTGTTAAGATTTTCGTTTTCCACCATGCTTAAAAGAAAAGATAACCTGACTGGGAATTCCTTGTGTGGAATATGTTGGTGTAACAATAAGAAGTCTCTCTTCATAGAATTTACAAGTTTAAATTGCATATAAGTAGATACTTCAGCACTACTTTGCACCTGTAATGGAGCAGCCTGAACATCACAGAATGCATCATTATGTTTTCTAATGGCTGCCAGTTGTTTGTATGTCTAATGGGACGTGTTCATCCTGAAAAGTGAGGACGACAACATCAAACTGACTCTGGGTTCCTGCTTTTACCGGGGGCCACAAAGCAGTTGTGCTGAGGGCCTCCAGATGGCTAGTAGCAGCCCTGGTAGTCTGGAAGCATCCAGAAACATGGTGAGGTGAGGAGAGCAACTGCTGGAGCTTTAGAGGAGAAATGTTGTCCTCTTCTGGTTTGAGGCAGGATTCCAGCTTCTCTACAGTCCTGAACATCTACTATCCTGCAGCTCGTAGAGACATCTCTGAATGAAACGGCTGAACTTCCTCATCTGCAGTCAGGGTGTTCTTTAAGGCTTGAGAGGAAAAGGAGGAAGGTTTGTGCCAGAAGCAGAATTTCTGAGGCTCGGTTTCATCCGGGATCTGACTGATCTCTTCATCAGCATTGAAAGATGAGCTGAGAGATGACTGACATCGTCCCCGCAGGCCGGATGGGGGAAAGTTGCTGCTGCTTTACTGCATAACTCAGCTTCATCCAGAACCCCAAGCTAAATCCACAGATTAGCGATGCTACAATCATTTATATGCTAATGAGCTGATGACCCGGCTCATATGAGCACAGCTCACTCCAAACCTTCTTTACCACACCCAGCCTGGCATGGTTTTACTTCTCTGACATGGTTTTCATGTGAGTTATAAGGATGAACATTAATAGAAATAAAAGCTGTCTGTGTGACGAATCGGTATATAACTGTGTGTTTTTTATTTTTAAAACTTTATAATTTACTGAGATGCACTGTGAGTCTGACACGGTGTGGATGTAAAGTGTTACTGTGGAACACGTCTACGGGACGAGAGAATCATGGTGTGTTCATGCACACCGATCAACTGGAAGTCAAAAGCTTTATGTTTATTATTGTTTATTGTTTTTGTTTTGAGTTGTTGATGTCAAAGTTCAATTCAATTCAATTTTATTTATATAGCGTCAAATCACGGCAATGCCATCTCAAGACGCTTTACAGACAGAGGGGAAAACATAATGAAGGCCAATTCATAACAGCCTATATAAGGAAACCAACAGATTGAGTTGAGTCCAACTCAATCTCCCATCCTGAGCAAGCACACTGGCGACAGTGGGAAGGAAAAAACTCCCTTTTAACAGGAAGGAAACCTCCGGCAGAACCCGGCTCAGGACAGGCAGCCATCTGCCTCTGCTGTGTGGGGGGAAGAGGACAGAAAGACAACAGACAACAGGAACTGCTACTCCCGGCCAGAGAGACCTGCTGAGGCAGGAGACATACATGTTAATGATAAAAGAGAGAGATAAAGAGAAAGAAGCTCAGTGTATCAGGAAATGTCCCTCAGCAGTCTAAACCTATAGCAGCATAACTAAGGGATGCTAACCATCCCTAGCTATAGGACTTATCAAAAGATAAGTCTTCAGCCTAGTCTTAAAGGTGGGGAGGGTGTCTGCTTCCCTAACACTAACTGGGAGCTTATTCCATAAGAGAAGGGCCTGATAACCAAAGGCTCTGCCTCCTGCTCGGCTCTTTGAGACTCTAGGAACCACAAGTAAGCCTGCAGTCTGCGAACGAAGTACTCTGCTTGGTATATAAGGAACAATGAGGTCTTTGATATATAGTGGTGCCTGGTTGTGGAGGGCTTTATATGTAAGGAGAAGGATTTTAAATTCTATTCAAGATTCAACAGGCAGCCAATGAAGAGAGGCTAAAACTGGAGAAATATGATCTCTCCTGCTGGTTCTGGTCAGGACTCTGGCTGCAGAATTCTGGATCAGCCGAAGGCTTTTCAGGGCATATTTAGGACAGCCCAGTAATAGAGAGTTACAGTAATCTAGTCTTGAAGTAACAAAAGCGTGAACCAGTTTTTCTGCATCACTCTGAGACAGAATGTCCCTAATTTTGGCTATATTACGTAAATGAAAGAAGGCTGTTTTAGTAACCTGCTTAATATGTGGGCCAAAGGACAGGTCAGGGTCAAATATTACTCCAAGGTTTCTGACTGTAGCACTGGAAGCTAAAGTAATGCCATCCAGGTTCATTACAAAACTGGAAAATTTAGCTCTGAGTTTTTCAGATCCAACGAGAATTACTTCAGTCTTATCTGAGTTTAAGAGGAGAACATTTCTAGACATCCAAGTCTTTATGTCTATGAGACAATTTTGTAGTGATGAGTCATGGATCGCTTTTCATTCCCTGATATCTGAAAGCATTTGCTCCCAACCATGTCAGAGCGGTCACTTCCACATTCTGTTTCATGGCATCCAGAGAAATCCCCCCTTCCTCTACCCAAGTTTGACTTACAGGACACGCTGCTGCATATAATGGATGAATAGTTTTAAATGAAGTCTCACTCTGCCTTATTCTCTGCATCCTAAACTTTCCTGTGCTGCTGGAGGATGAAGGGGTTCCCGGTCCTGGGTGAAGAGAGCAAAGCGGGCCAGAACACAGCCCTGCGACACTAAAGAGAAAAGGAAATGAGATGCATGATGTACATTGTTTTTTTTTGTTTTTTTTTTACAAACATTGTTATCATTATAATCACACAAGAAAAGCAAAGAAGCTTCCTGATGGCAGGAAACATCCACGGAGAATTCAGAGGAGTTAAGATGACAAACAGCTCTTCCACGCCTGCATGTCAGACTTCTGCTCCGATTTTGCTGTGTGGAACGGACGAGGTTCGCTATCACAAGCATCATGACTTATTTCCATCCAGTAGAGACAGATGATCAGCGGCAACACTTGATCTCCTCCAAACAGACCCGGCGTGATAGCGTTACAGCTACAAGCAGCTTTCCGTCCTGGAGAGATGAGGAGGGAAGACGGGCCTCCTCTTCATCCAGAAGCAGCCTTTCCACATCTGGGAGGGTCTTTCAGCGCCTTGCTGAAGTTTCTTGTGCAGTGATGAATCCTGGCATCTTTTCTCAGGCCATTTCTGAAACCTCATCAGAATTCACCTGAAATGCTTACACAGAATCCGTAAAGTGGCGTGAGCCCGGATGCACCGGCCAGAGCGGGAACACAAGCTGGTGGTTGGTAGGAACCAGGCGCTGGCAGCCCCCCTCTCCTCTCCCCTGGTACAGCTCATTACTACACCGACATTAATCACTTTAATCCTCAGAGGAGGACACGCTGTTTCCTGTTCAACAGCTTTTCTTAAAGGTTGGGAAATGAAAGGTTAAAAAGTCTTCATGGCATTAGACCGTGCGGTAAAGAAAAGGCTTTGCTGCAGAGTCACAAGTTTTAATGAAAACGGTGTGTGACTTTCTAATGAGGGGTAAAAAAAATACCACATTGTAATTATACCATTTTAATATGAAATAATATAGAACATTAAATGTTACAGCAGTCAAATGAAAGGTGATAAAAAATTATAAGAACTATCTATTAAAAAAAACGGATTAAAGGTACAAATTTTACAGTTTTAAATAATAAGATGTTAAAACCTTCAACAGCTGCCATCCTTTAATGCTAATTACTTTTTTAAAAAAAAGGTCAATTCAGAAAGGTTAATGAACGTCATATTTGCTGTGATAAAGGTAAGATGCTGTTTACACGATATTTTACTTCATGGTTTTTAATAAATGGCTTCAACCAGAAATGTGCTGATGCAGCAGAAACGGAAACAAACATGATGTTTGTGAGTCTACCAGAATCCCAGTCAGTGGCAGGATCGTCCTGTTTACACGCTGTTAGGTGTGGAAACTGGTTTCATTCTGTCGTGTTTGCAGCACCGGCTGATAATTTGCTCCAGGAAGGAAAAACTGTATGTTGGTCCGGATGATCTTGTAGACCGTAAAGGTTCCAGATACCTATCAGGAGAACTTCGACTTAATTTGGAATATATGGAACTATAAGATCTTTTATGTACAATGGAGCTTGGTCATGGAGAGCTTTATATGTGAGGAGAAGAATTTTAAACTTTCTCCTGGATTTAACAGGGAGCCAGTGTAGAGAGGCTAAAACTGGTGAAATATGATCTCTCCTGCTAGTCCTCATCAGAACCCTCGCTGCAGCATTTTGGATCAGCTGGAGACTTTTCAGGGCATATTTGGGACAACCCATCAATAAGGAATTGCAGTAATCCAGTCTGGAAGTAACAAAGGCATGGACTCATTTTTCTGCTTCTTTCTGAGACAAGATGGCCCTAATTTTTGTAATATTATGCAGGTGGAAGAAGGCGGTTCTAGAAACCTGTTTTAAATGTGAGCTAAAAGACAAGTCCTGGTCAACAATGACTCCAAGGTTCCTCACAGTGGTACTGGAGGCGGAAATTGGAGACGGAAGGCTGGGGTAGGTGTCATCAAGAGGAAGTGGAAGCTGATATGGCTCTCAGACTGCAGGTTTACTGGTGGTTCCCGGAGTCTCAAAGAGTACTATGGAAGGAAGAGCCTTTAGCTATCAGGCTCCTCTCTGATGGAACCAGCTCCCACCGTGGGTTTGGGAGGCAGACTCCCTCCACACCTTTAAGATGGAGCTGAAAACCTTCCTTTTCCATGATTCTTATAGTTAGGATATGAGCATCTCCTGAGTTGGAGTCTGCATGTACGGGACCCAACTGTCCAGGTTCTGCTCATTGCTCTTATAGTTATGGGTAGTCTAGCCATCCATTACTTATGTAGCAATGGGGATGTTACCTGATGCACTGAGAAGTACCTCGCTCTATTTCTCTAATATATTAATGTATAAATATATGACAATATTGCCGTCTCTAACTTATTTCTCCTTTTTTCCACAGGTCTTCCTGAATAAGTGCAGTTGTACATGTTGGTCTGTCTTTCCTGTCCTCTCCACCCCAACCAGTCGAGGCAGATGGCTGCCCTCCCTGAGCCGGGTTCTGCCGGAGGTTTTCTTCCGGTTAAAGGGGAGTTTTTTCCTTCCCACTGTCGCCTCGTGCAGCTCAGGATGGAGGATTGGATCCAAGTCATGACTCGATGCAATCAGCTGGTTTCTATTATAGGATATGTATGAACTGGCTGGAAATGATGTGGATGTAAAGTGTCCTGTGACAACATTGTTGTGAAGTGGCGCTGAACAAATAAAGCTGAACTGAATGGAATTAAATCCATGCAGCGTCAGCAGGAATCAGTGAGACATGACACTCCATCACAGTGAGCATCATAGCAGCATTCATCCTGCTGTTTGTATGATGGGAAAGAAAACAGACATGCGGAATGATGGATCAGATGAAAACTGACCTGTTTCTGGGTCTGCTGTTGCTCCCCTCTGCTGGAGATGTCGCCTCAACTGGGTTCTACTGAAGACAGAATTCAATGTTTATTACGATGCAGAAAATGATCAGGTCCAGAATTATTATCTCTGGCAAAAAAAGACAAACAGATGGACAAGAAATAAACAGAATCTTAACACATTTATATCCAGAGGTATCCGAGTATCAGCACACAACCAAATACAGATAAATAAATAAATAAATAAAATCTGAAATCTGCTGAGTCACTAAATATTGATGAATCACGGTAGAAAAATCATCTTCTTTTTCAGTAAGATGATTCAGTTCAATGATGCATAAACAAAATGAAAGATCTGACGTCCTAACCAGTGATCACAACTGTCCAATCTAAAGACGGTGCAAAAAGAAACCTGCAGACGTTGATTTACCTGGTGGCAAGGCACTTTTCCTAATTTACCACAACCAGGATTCCAAAAACCTGAGTGTCACTCAGGAAGACTTGGGCTTGATTTATTCTCAAACCAGGCAGGGTCATGTTAAATTAAATCAAAATGTATTTGTATAGCACCTTTCATACATAAAGTAACGCAAAGTGCTTTACGTTAAAACAACAGGTAAACAATTAAACACATCATCATACACACACACATCCTGAATGTCATGGGGAAGGTGCAGAGTAGAGGCGGGGGTGCAGAGTCAAGCAGGTTTTTTATTTCCACGCTGGAAACACAGGAAACAAGAAGCACAGAGAAACCTAAACACGGGCTCAAATATAACTTGGACAGGTGCAATGGATCAGCAAAACACAACTGAACTGAGGGCTACAAATACTGACAGAACTAAACAAGACACAGGTGTAAAGAATGAACTAACAAGATCAGGTAATCTGACAAACAAGAACGAAGCTGCACAGGAAACAAGGAAAAACTACAAAAACAAACAGGAACCTGGAAGACAGAAATCACATCATAACACTGAACACACCTGCAATCCCATGTTGCATTGCTAAACTCTGAAGTAATCTTCTGTCTCTTTAACCATTAATAATATTTAAAAGAAAAAAGAATAAATATCTGGCTTGGCAAACTGTGAGGAAACGATATCCGGGAGATCCTTTCACACCATGGCCGAGCTCACCCATAACCACAGAGTTTTATCACCACTGGAACGGCCACGACTCGGGTTGGCCCAGATCTGCACCACAGCCAAATGGCTGCAATGCAAGGATCAACCTGTAAATGGCCGTCACCATGGCAACAACCCGGTAAAATGAGTAGGCATAGCCCCCAGTGTGAAGGACCCCCATGAGGAAAACACTGGAAGAACAAAACTTAAGATAAAACAAGACTAATACCTACAACAGCAGCTCAGACTAAAATGAATAAAAGTAGACATAAGAATAAAATGTTTAAATAATAAAGTGATAAAATAAGGTAAAAATAAACAAGTGAATAACAATAGAACAACAATAAGAACAATAACAATAGATAAATAATCCTTACATAGACTAAAATGCGAATGAGATCATCTAAAAACTAAACTAAAAAGGTCTTTTTTAAAAACATCAACAGTCTGTAGGCCGGAGGTTCTCCGGCTGGCTGTTCCATGATGGTGGAGAGGCCTCGCAGTAAGTGTTGGCTCATATCTTAAAAGGATTTCAGATAAATAAAAACACCATCAAGACTTTTATAAATGACAAAAATAATCTTAAAATCACTCCTGAAAGGCACGGGGAGCTGGTCTGGATAGATACAAGTCTGGCTGCTGCATGATCAGATGAGCTCTGGAAGTCTTTCGCCTTGGATCTCTCTAACGGTGAACTGCTTGCTTTGCATGCGAGAGATATCTGGACCAAAACCCATTGCTTTAGAAACAGTTCCAGGTTTCTAAAGCAGCACGTCCCACGCCTGTTTCCTTCATAAATCAGGATCAACAGTAAATTTTGCCACGTGAGGAAACATCTGGCCACGCCCACATGTTGGCTATAAAAGGTCAGGCAAACACTCTGATAAATATTAATCCACCTCAATTCCATGACGGTTCAGCAGGAAAAAAGCAAAAAAGAGGATTTTTCTGGAATATGAGGAAGAAATTCTAACAGACAATGTTGTAAAATGTGAAACTATTTTATCTGTTGGAGACGGGATGGACAGGTGGTTCCACCTCCACCTGCCCTCCATCGGCCCGATAGCACCTCCACCTGCCCTCCATCGGCCCGATAGCACCTCCACCTGCCCTCCATCGGCCCGATAGCACCTCCACCTGCCCTCCATCGGCCCGATAGCACCTCCACCTGCCCTCCATCGGCCCGATAGCACCTCCACCTGCCCTCCATCGGCCCGATAGCACCTCCACCTGCCCTCCATCGGCCCGATAGCACCTCCACCTGCCCTCCATCGGCCCGATAGCACCTCCACCTGCCCTCCATCGGCCCGATAGCACCTCCACCTGCCCTCCATCGGCTCGATAGCACCTCCACCTGCCCTCCATCGGCTCGATAGCACCTCCACCTGCCCTCCATCGGCCCCGGATGCACATAGGGTCTGTTTATGTAGCCATAAGATTCTGCAGAAGCTGCTGACCAATCAGAAGACGTGAATTGGAGAAATAACCAACTGGCAGCGGGTGCAACTGTAGGAGTCCACTCTGCTTAAAAATCCTGTGTGTGCGTTCCTCTGACTTTTACTCCTCTGTGACTTTAGTCAGAAACTTTTGGGGTTTTTATCATTGTTTTATAATCTCAGTATTTTAATTGTTGGGGTACTGTAGGTGTGCAGGACCCTGAGGTATTTGCATTTTAATATCTCAATCAGGGGTCTGCCATATTCGTTTGACCACTTTTTGTCACAATCAGCCCTGCTTCCTCCAGCATTGCTGCTTGCCACACCCCTAATCAGGTTTACTTCCCTCACCTGCCACCTGTTCATCATCCCCATCAGCTCAGCCTGTGTATATATGCAGCTTCCACCATTCACTCACTGCCAGACTGTCATGCTTTCATGCCAGACCTTCCAGCACATTGGGAACCAGAGTTCGATCCCAGCACTGAACCTTCTCGAGTGGATAATAAAGACTGTTAACCTACCCCGATCTCTTGTGCTGCTTTTGGGTCCTTTCTCTGATCATTTCACTTTTATCTGCTTGGCTTTTTAGGCACAACACTGGCTGCCATTTATTTTAGTTTATCATGACAGATTTCAGCTTTATTGATTTTATTTTTGGGGTTCTACATTCTGTCCTCTGTTTCAGTAGTTAGTATACCCCCAGCCCCTTGGCAGTGAGTGGCCAGTTTCCCAATCGTTGCATGACGATATCATTGTGTTCCTTCCTATCTACTTTCTTAGTTTTATGATTGTAAAATAAACATCATTGGTATGACCCAAACTTACTGTTGTTGCCTCTTCGTTGAAGCCCCTATTAGCCTACCTGACTGTTTATATTCTTTCCATTCTATGTCAAAATATTGGTTGGGTTGATTTGAAGTGCCATATGTTGGTGTGCGGTGTGATATTCAGCTGGCTAGTGTGTATTTGACTTAGTACTCCTCCTTTTACGAGGACTGTGGAGGGTGACAACTGGCTGTTTTTACCAACTGATAGAACAAAATATATTTCCTACGTGGTTGGTCTCTATTTCTATTTTGTTGATCTTCGAAAGACACTTTTTAAACCAGTCGGGGACAGATCAGGTCGGTAACAGGCAGGCAATTCCGATAGGCGTGCTGGAAGGTTAGGCATGAGAGCATTGACAATCTGACAGTGAGTAGATGGTGGAAGCTGCACATATACCCAGGCTGAACTGATAGTGGACGATCACCTGGCACTGGCAGGTGAGGGGAGTAAACTGATTAGGGGGGTGTCAAGCAGCAATGCAGGAGGACTCAGGGCTGATTGTGGCACTGACACTGTGTAACTAATCAGTGCAGTTGTTTTATTTTCAGTTTCTAGATGTTAACTCCGTGTTTGATTGTGAACTTCTCATCAGGCCTCCATCCATCAGCAGTGTAAATGGCAGAGCTAAGCAGAGTCCCGAAACGCCGCACAGTGGTGGCTTGTGGGCCGGTTCTGGCCCACGGTCTGCCAGTTAAACCACCCTGTCCGACATGTTCAGTCTGGCTCTGGAAGCTTCTGGAAGGTTATTCCTGCACACTGTTCCAACCCTTTGGTTCCATGTATCTACCTCCACTTCACACCCTTCTGGGACGTGTCGGTTTTGAGGGAATCTTGTTCAGCCTGATCGGTTTCCTGTTCAGTGTGTTTGATCACAGCCTGTTTCGATGTGCTCAGTTCCTGTTCTTGTCCCACCAAGACTCGTGCCTCCGCGCTACCTTCCGACCTTTCCACATTGGCTTTCTGCTACCTGAGGTATTTGTTTAACAGCTCATAACTGAGGCCATTTTCTGATGTACTCTTGGATCTTTGTTATTTCATCCTGGATAATGGCTCCCATGCCAGCTAGTCTCTGACCTCCTCTCTTCAGATCAGGCAAGTCTCTGGGTGTTGGACTCGGGTGAAAACCTCCATGCCATGTGAGCATTTTCTTGTTTTGAAATCAGTGGATTTATTATCCAGATTATTACTCGGGGAGAAAAACCCTGATAACTAGTGTGGTAGTATGTTCTGATCGTTCGTTGTTCATTCAACTGGACTCTGCAGGTTCTCTTAAAAATTTCTCTCACTTCCTTGAATAGCTGCCGTATTGCCTTCCGGTAGTTCAAAACTTTGATAATCTTATACAATATAAAAAAATAAAACCAGATAAAAACCTAAATAATATTACAGCAGACAGAGAGGCAAAACGATGCTCAGCAACAACAGAAAAATCACTGTAAAATTCTGTAAGGAAAATACAATTAATACCTTTACTTTTTTATTTTTGAAGTTTAAAGCCAGACTTTAGCACATTTGATAATTAAATTATCCACACATATGGTCAAAAACAAACATGAAAAATGTTTGACAATGACATAATTTATTGGCGTTATTTTGCACTTTTATGCAAGATTATTGGTTCAGTCACTATGTAATGAAATAAAACAACACATAACAAATAAAACATTTCATATAAAATATACTGTCTTGAACTCAGTTTAGACATTCATAGCGATGCACGAATATAAACATTTTGGTTGACACAGATTTTTACCCATAGTGATATTGTTTTTCTAAAGTTTGATATGATTAAATTTTGTACAAAAGCAAAAACAACCGTAAGCATCGTTAGCTTCCCGCTATTGTTTGTGACCCTATGGATGGGGGTTTTTCAGACAACATCACATTGCTCGTGTGAAATGGGATGATTTGATACTTCGACTTTGCACATGTTGTGTACATTTCTCAGCATTGTGGTCATGCTGCTGACATGTCTTCTCCTCCTCAGTTAAACACTGCACAATGCTAGTGCATTACTATTAATGTCAGTGTCCATGCTGTCTTAAAGCCACTTCTGCTCCCTTACGTACGTAAACATGGACGTTCACTTCAAACGACATACGTCACACACCACACATGAGATGGACCAAAGTGTCCAGTAAATTGGCCTCTAGTGTTGTGGATCAGAGTTGTCTCACTCGATCAGGTGGATGTTCTCTGTGTATACAAAGTAGAAGATTTATTAATTCATTTGTCATTTTGCTGTCATTTTTCATGGTTTATTGGTATGTCCATGAGGAATGCTGCTGTTGCTGTACCTCTCCCAATGCACATCTGAGATACACTCCACAGAAACGTTCATACAAATTCAAGATCATTTACAGTTAGAAGAGAGGAATACCTTGATGATGGGGGGAATCTATCTGCCCTCCATGTTGATGGGCATCTTCAGGGGTCATAAACTTCCAGGTTTTTTCTGATTGAGAGCTACTTTAAATACTACTTCATTCAAGAAGATGAAGTCTTTCTGTATGTCTTTCAGAACTGGATCATGGACGGTAAGACGGAGGAGGACTGATGCCAGAACTGGTCTGGAAATTTTCGTTTTAGATGGCATAATGCTGGTGAGTTAAGGTGTTTAAAGCTAAATGAGCAAAACATTGGAGCAGCTACCAGACAAATGTCTTCTGCAGCTCCAAGCTTACGTTGCCTAAGCTCTCCCTGCGGACAAGTGAGTAATGATTATGAAAATCGGCCTCTTTGCTGCAACATCAGCTTGCCTGAAGAGGTTCACAGGACTAACAGTCCCCCGAGGCTTGCAGGTGAAATCCAACATGCTAAACCAGGAGGAGGGTTGAAGTTGCAGGTTTGCCAGGCACTGAGGTTCACGCCACAATTCATTTTACCAGAATAATCCATGAACCCAGGAAAGGCCATCATCATCTTCCCATTGGCACAATTATAAAAAGAAAAAAATTGCCAACATGCAAAGAATGGAGGCAGCTTGATGCCTGCAGCATCACGAGGTGGTTTCTCTCTTCACTGATAGATGTCGATGGGGGCGAAACAGAGCACAGACCATTACGTTCAGAAGCCTTGTGGGCGAGCTGGGCGGGGGAAATAAGCCATCAGCTTTCACTTTTGTGCTGGCGGGTTATATGTGTACTGTACTCTCCTCTGAACCTCCTCCCACTTCTTCACGCAGCAAACTGTACATCCAGACCCCATCTGGTGCCCGACGGCTCATTCCTCACATACTTTGTCTCTTTTGGCCTGAGAAACAACAGTGTTTTCCCACAGGAGAGCTTTCCCTGCTTGGATCAAAATCAAGCCAAATGAAAGTAAAATGGAAGAAAACAATGCACCCAGCATATGAGCACCATCCCTCCAGCACATACGTTTCACCATCTCAGCCTTTAAAACATCAGCACACGGAACCTACTTTTTATCCCTGTCTGGTTGTACGACCCCAAGGAGAAACCGTCTGTGGGTCTGAGAGAATTCACCAAACCAGAAGCTCGGCACCTCAGGTCAGCATGATTACTTCCTCCAGGATACCTGCCGTGGCTTTACAATCTCATATCTTTAGCTTATGTGAAGACGTAGATACAGACACATGCTAATACACCCTAATCTATCCCAAACCTAAGTCACGCGCCGTCACTTGGATCTGCTTCAGCTGTAATACAACACACATTCTCTGTGCCATTGCCTCAGTAAGCTTCTACAGTGTCATAATATTCATTTCCATTCAGTGATGCATTCATTTTCACCAAGATTTAGCATTGATGATGGCAGAGTCCAACCACTGCACAAAACCTTCTCCAGACCATCACACAGATCCTGCATGGGGTTCAGGTCCAGATCGTAGTGTCAAAAGAATGTCTGCTGTTCCCTGAATCCTGGAGGAAGATGGAATAACCTGCTCATTCAGAATATTCAGGTCATCAGCTGACCCTGAACCGGGTCCTGAACCTACACTTGACCAACTGCAGCCACTGCAGATGACAAACTGCCCCGCGCTGGCTTTTACAGTGCCCAGTAGGCATGATGTCTGTGTTACAGTTCTGAGCCAGGTCTTAGTAGCTTCTGCATCTCCTTACAGGTTTTCAATGATCTGACCCTTCTGAAAGGGACTGACATCTTTTCCATTGTTGCAGCTGCATGCAGGAAGCTACATCCAAGCAGAGACTCTGTCCTTTGGATGGGTACAGATCTTCACAGTCAGATTCATATTATTTCCCATGTTTGATTTTTAGTTGGTTGGATTTTCTCTTTTAAAATGTGTTCATATTTGTTTTGAAAACCAAACAAAACAAAGATTATTTTGAGCGTTAACTCCCAAAAGAGCAGATGTGTCAGGAAAAGATAATAATGCCCAGATGTGAAGCACAGAACTGCTTGAAGATTTGTCCCTGCCTTTTTACCTCTGTTTGACTGGATGGTGACAAATCAACCCATCCAGCCAGAAAGCAGACGGCTTCCTGTCTGCTGCAGACTCATGCTCATTATTGTGGTCCCATATTTTCCACATCATGTTTGGCTTAAAATAGACTGTGATGCGTGAATGCACTAAACGGCCTGTACGTCTGACTTGATGCACAACATGCTCAAACATCTTGTTATAATAACTCAGGTTTTATTTCGCTGCAGTTTAAGCTGATTATTTTGTTAAGTGGGCTTATGGAATCCTGCCTGTAGGAAATCCTGCAAACAGTTAGGAGATTGTACATCTTTGGATGTCGCTCATTCTTAAGCTCACCTCTAGATTTGTACTTGGAGAAAAACATCTTTATAGTCTTAAACAGCAATGTCTAAATAAAAACTAACCAGTCCATAAAATAAAGACAGTTTCTCTTCCAACGTGAACCTAATTTGTTTTATTATGATGAACACTGCCTTCAGATAAAAACCTTTTCAGCTCTTATAAGAACTGACTTCCTTTCATTCTTGTAAAAATGGAAGTCTGAAAATGTTTTTCTGTTGATTTTTACTTCCACCAATCAGGTGGTGGAGGTTATGTTCTTGTAAGCGTTTATTTGTCTATCTGTTCAATATACCGTTCTTAGACACACATCATGAAGATCGCTCCAGGATCTGTTGTTAAGTTACCAGCTTAGATCTGAATCCACATCTGGATGCAAGAATGTTGTGAAGGATACTTCCTCATTGTGAGATTTTTCAAAATATCTGTATATAACTCCACAATAAATGGTGAGAAAATTCTGGAGATACCACCCTCCAGAACAGGAACAACATTCTGGATTCTTCCGTGCAAAACAGGAACAATGTTCTGGATACTTCCATCCGGAAAAGAAAAAAACGTTCTGGATACTACCATCCAGAACAGGAACAACTTTTCATCACCACCAGAACAAACTTACAACAAACACGACAATATAGCCAAGACACTGTGGATTTATTATTAATGGATCTGGAGTCTGATGATGGATCCATATAACATGAATATAGGACCAGTGGTCAAAGAGGTGTTGTGGGTTGGGGTGCATGGCTGGATTGGCCATCGGGCATGCTGGGCATTTGCCTGTTGGGCAAGTGCTGCACATCAGACCTGTGCTGAAGCATTTTTCTTTAGGTGTTCTAAAAGCAATATCAGAGAATAATTGAAAAAGAGACGGCAAGTGTTGAAGTGAGTTGTGGATGTGGTCAAGTTCTTGGAAAGAGAGGGGAGAACTAAAGGCAGGTGGAAACTGAGGCAGCATACACTTTGGATGGTAACACCTTAGATCATGGTAACGTTTTTGGAACTGATTGTGCTCTTAGGGACAGATGATAAATGCCTTAACATATATCACATTTGGATGACTGTGTTGAGAAAAGAAGGATGTTGCATCAGTCTAGTGGATCATTAGGTTGAAAGTCACTCATAACCCTGCTCTCCAAAGCAACCATTAACAGTGATTGATGCACTTGGGCACCTCTTTTGAGAGAGGATTGCCAGTGACATCAAGATATTTCACTGAGGCTGTGCAGGAGAGGCTTGTTGCCATCATGAGGTGCAAAGCATCCACAGGACAGTACTTTGTGAGGTTGCTCTCAGGTGTTTTAGAGCATTTGAATCTGGACAAGGCCATGTGCATTGGGGAATACTACAGATGGAGCATCGAATATGCAAGACCAGTATAAGGCGTTTCCACAGTGATGAGTCTCCAACTCATGTGCATATGTAGTGCTGTGCACATGTACTTAATCTTGTGCTTGCTAACACAACACAAAATGTCATTGAAAGTGGATCACACTTCACTTGACTTAATGACATAGCTGTGTTCATAAGGAGTCCTATCAGAGGGTTAATCTGTGGGAAAAACACACCGAAGAACAGACAAGATACGGATGCCTCAGTCCAACTGATGACACACAGTGGTGGGCCAAGCACGAGGCTCTTCAACAAATCTTTGGACATTTTGGAAAACCAGAGGAAGCTATTTTCTTTGATGCAGTGCTCACACTGGAAGTCACTGAAAAGTGGGAAAATGAAAAGCCAGGTGTTCATGCCAAAGCTCAAGGCATTAAAGAGTGTCTCTTGAAACACAAAACTGTGTTAGCACAGATATTCCCAAAGTGTTTGAGCAAACAACTCCACTGTCCAAGGAGCTCCAGTCAAAGGGGATGTGCCAAGTAGCTGCTGACCCTCTCCCCGACTCAGCTGGCCTGCGAAAGAACATTCTCAACAGTAAGATTCATTAAAAGCAGACTCTGACCAAAGCAGCTTGTCTGCAAAAAACTGTAACTGGACTTCAGTTTTCAGATACCAGTTAGCTGGTGCGCTGGTTTGTTGGCAGACAGCAAAACAGACGTATGGCTACGTCTTCCGTTTAATGGGTTTACAGCTGCATTCTCATTGCAGTTAGTCTCTAAATAAATACATGTACATTTACTCAATATTTCATGTGTATTTTTCAATATTTATGAAATTTTGACTGCAATTTGTCAGACATTTCCAGTGAATGGTGTCCAGCGCATATGCCATCATTTTTTTTCCCTTGATAGCCAAGTATCTGTACGGTGGCTGACAGGTGCAGACATGCTGCATAGCGATCAGTGATGTTAACGCAAAGAGCTGCAAGTACAGTGGAGCGCTACAAATACAGACATGAGCTGCAAAAACAGAAATATGATGCAAATACAGAGCAAAAACTGAAATCTAAGATTAAAAATCCTAAACTGAGTACACATATGCTCATTTTTTAAAGGTAAGATAATTCTTAGTTTTTATGCCAGAGAATTTCTCTTGTTTTAAGAGTATTTTTACTTGTTTTGGGAAGCCTTGACAAGCCAAATGTTCTTGTTCTGTTGGCAGATAATTTATCTTATTTTAAGCAACATTTTATTTTTCTTGTTTGTTTAAGGCTGAGTTTTTGCAGTGTACAGGAAAAGGCTGCAAATACAGAAATGTGTATACAGGTCTGAGAACATGTTTAAAACTGCTTTATTCTTCCCGTCTAAGATAATACATCGTTTATTTACGAACTAAGCAAGTTGTTCAAATGCTTGAACATACCATGTAGCGGATTAATAGCTGCTTGGAGCAGGTGGAATTGTGGCCACATCCCCTTAATTTCCGTTTGTTTGTAAAGCAGGATGCCAGACATCCAACAGAATGTTTGATAAAAGAACATTGATGCAAGTATACAGAGAAGGTGTCAGTTGTGGATCAATCAGCCTGTTATCATCATAATCAATACTATTATCATTTGAAGATAGGCTTGGGGTATATTATTACTTATGTCTGCTAAGTTTGAGAGTCCTGTTTGCGTCCTGTCTCATCTGATGGATACAACCCCCCCAGCAGTTGAATAGGAAAGATGTTGATCTACGCTGTGATTGGATGAACAGTAAAAACATGAAGGAATAGAAAAGGCATTTAAAACAAGGTCCAACTTTTAATGTCTTCACTGGGGCTAAATTTGGTCGCTAACCTTCTTAATAAGTTAATATTCCTGATGTGTTGCAGTAAAATAAGCCTGGAATGTTGATCCAGTTCTGGGTGGATGCCAGCAGTGGTGCACAGAGCTCCATCATGCCCGTGCTGACCAACCCAGGTCAGCAGACACACTCCACGCTTAACCCGTCCTGTATCTCAGATTTCCACGTCGTTTTTTGGGCGAGACAAAGCCTTCAGTATGATTTTATCCGTAAGAGCAGCGTCTGTGGGTGTCTGGTGTTTGGTGGGTGTGTCTTTCTTTCAACTGCAAAACAATGGCACCATGACGCTCAAAGTCACCTGTACTGTTTGATTTAAGATGGGAAGATATCTGATAATTATGGTAACATCTTATCAGATGGAGCAAAGCAATCCCGATGCAATCAGCATGCTGTGGTGATTTTCTTTCCTGCATCTGAGGGAAGATAAAGCGGACCAGGCGGCTCTCTTCCTTCAGTCACACTCCTGTGGCAAAATTTTCATGTAGAGCTGCAGCTTTTACATAAACACTGTGTTGAAGCAATGATTTAAAGATGATTTCTAGGTTTATTGCTGACGTTAGAAGTCTCGTGTGGTCGGATGTCATCCTCTCAAGTTAGTAATCCTGACCTCTGATTATCCACCCTGTCTTGGAGGTTCGGCCTATCTGTCATCTATCCTGCCTTTTCTCCTCAAACTGCTGCAGTGAACCCTGTAATCAATTTTTCACAGCTTCGTTATTGACACTTAGAGCTTCCATTTAGGTCCCTTTCTGTGTTGCATGAGCCATGTGGTGCTGAGGATGATATGAAATGGGTCAGACAGATAGCATTATTTTAGAAAGAGAAGCTGGCAGAAGCACAACTGTGGATGTAAGAATGGAAAAAAAACAGCTGTTTTTATCGTGGTGGCTGATGACTAATCCTGCACACTTATTCCTCTATGCCAAAATTCTTTACTGTTGCGGCTGTTCACCAGAAAATGACTTAAATTTGTTGTTAAATGAAATGAAAATAAAAACTTTATTAGTAACATGTACTGGTGAAAGGTCTGGACTGCAGCAGACCAGTTCTCCTGTTCCACCATGCTGTGATGGATGCAGGATGTGGTTCAGCATGGTCTTGCTTCAGATGTGGAAGCTGCCCACGCCATCGGCACTAATGCAACCCCATCCCATCAGAGAAACGGGCTTTTTCAACTGTCCGCTGTGTTATAAAGAAAAGTCTTCACAGTATGAAGGGCTGAAGAATGACGGCAGTATCATGTGCAATCTGATGGCATAACAGGAGAAACAACAATGTGGACAATTGTCAAAAATATCTTTGTGTTTGTTTATGCAGCTTAAAACACTCATCAGGTTCCTGTTTCTGATGCAAATCTGGGAGATCTGAAAGCATATCCGCCATAACCGGGTAAGAAAAGAACTATTCCATCTTATCACAGAGGCACATCTTCTTTCTGTTGGATAACACTGAATAAAATGATGTATTTTTCACTTCTAATCCCTTCAAGGTTTTATCTGCTTAAGTGGTGACACTGGGGTTTATTTTTAAACCACTTTACTAGACTGTCTTGGTAAATAGATGATACCTTCCTCTAATCCACCAAGGAGTCAGAGCCTGAGTCTGGCAGGTGGGCAGGAATGCTGACAAGAGCCTAGAAAATCCCTTGACATCTTATTTTAGGTGGACTAACCCCAGTGGAGCCCACAGCAGGCCAGGGCTGCAGCGCCTCGGGGGCAGAGGGCCTGGTGATGAGGCCCCAGTGGCCGCTGATGTGTCCACATTTCTTGACTCGCTCATCTCCCCAGCATTATGCGTCTCTGCAGACACTCAGGCCGGGCGCTCTCTGAGCAATCACAGGATTAAAATAATTGGGTGTGGAGTGAAACAGAACACTGCGTGAGAGGAGTAAGGGCATGCTGGGTCTAATTAGGAGATACTTGAAGGGATTCACCATGCAGTCTGGACACACACACATAAGCTAATAAACACCACTCCCACACCCAGTGGCCACTCTGATTGCCTGCAGATACTGATGTGATGGGTAAACGCTGACCACAAGATCCTTCATAATTGTCATTAATTTGATGTGCTGAGGGCTTCAGATAATCTCCACCCTGCGCTGCCATTCAGAAAGGACGCGGGAGTTCCTCTGCCCCATGTTTGGCTAAAGTAATTAAAATGGCTCCATATGGTGTGACTTTAAATCCTGCCGGTGTCTTCAAACACCAGTTTCATTGCTGCATCCGCTTGTAAGCGACGTCCTTTCAGCAAGTTCATTAAAACAGTCTAAACTAATTTCCATGATGGGCTAACATCTCCATCTCTGTGGAGATATGTTAGAAATTATGCACACAGTGTGGAGAGGAGTAAAACTCTGGAAGATTTTTAAGACGGAATCACTTCACTTTGATGTGTTTATTTTCCGAATTCCCTTCTGTATCAGCTCTGCTCAGTATTTGTATTAACAGTTAGAAATATTTGTCTGGATTAGGGTTACACCTCACCAGGGAGGTCCAGGAGGCATCCTGACCAGATGCCCGAGTTGAGGTGGCTCTACTCTGATCTCCTCCCGGATGACCGAGCTCCTCACCCTATCTCTAAGGGAGAGCCCGGCCACCCTGCGGAGTGGCCTGGCTCATGACCATAAGTGAGGGTAGAAACGTAGATCGACTGGTAAATCGAGAGCTTCGCCTTCTGGCTCAGCTCCTTCTTCACCACGACAGACCTGCGCAGAATCTGCATTACTGCAGACGCCGCACCGATCCGTCTGTCGATCTCACACTCCATCCTTCCCTCATTTGTGAACAAGACCCCGAGATATTTAAACTCCTCCACTTGAGGCAAGACCTGACTCCCGACCCGGAGAGGGCAATCCACCCTATTCCGGCTGAGGACCATGGTCTCAGATTTGGAGGTGCTGATTCTCATCCCAGCCGCTTCACACTCAGCTCCAAATTGCTCAAGTGAGAGCTGGAGATCACGACCAGATGAAGCCAACAGGACCACGACATGCGCAAAAAGCAGGGACCCAATCCTGAGGCCACCAAGCCAGATCCCCTCAACACCTCGGCTGCGCCTAGAAATTCTGTCCATAAAAGTTATTAATAGAATCTGTGATAAACCCTAACCCTAACCCTTGGCAGAGTCCAACCCTCACTTGAAACAAATCCAACTTACCACTGGCAATGTAGACCAAGCTCTGACACCTGTCATACTGGGACCCTACAGCTCATAGAGCTCCCAGAGTACCCTCCACAGGAGTCCTTGAGGGACACGGTTAAATTCCTTCTCCAAATCCACAAAGCACATGTAGACTGGTTAGGAACTCACATGCCCCTTCCAGGACCCCAAAGAGGGTATGGAGCTACTCCATCGTTTCTGCAATCAGGACGAAAACCACACTTCTCCTTCCTTAATCCCAGATTTGACTATCTGATGGACCCTCCTCTCCAGGACCCCTGAATACTGGGACTTACCGGGAAGGCTGAGGAGTGTGGTTCCTCTGTAATTGGAACACCCCCTCCGGTCCCCCTTCTTAAAAGGGAAGCCACTATCCTGGTCTGCCAGTCCAGCGGCACTGTCCCTAATGTCCATGTGATGCTGCAAAGGCGTGTCAGCCAAGACAGCCACACAGCATCCAGAGCCTTAAGAAACTCTGGGCGGATCTCGTCAACCCCCGGGGCCTTGCCGCCAAGGAGCTTTTTGACCACCTCAGCGACTTCCACCCCAGAAATAGGAGAGTCCACCCCTGAGTCCCCCAGCTCTGCTTCCTCAACAGAAGACAGTTGATAGGATTGAGGGGGTCTTCAAAGTATTCTTTCCACCGACCCACAATGTCCTGAGTTGAGATCAGCAGCTCCCCACTTCCACTGTACACAGTGTTGAAAGAGCACAGCCTCCCCCTCCTGAGTCACCAGATAGTGGACCAGAATTGCTTGAAGCTGTCCCAAGGGCAGAGGGAAGCTACCCTGTCATCCACTGGGATAAACCCCAACGTGCAGGCACCAAGCCAGGGGCCAATAAGAATGCACGCAAATGCATTCCCCACTCACCAGGAGTTCCAGCTCTTCTGAAGGGTACTGGTTCCAGAGCTCATGTCATGCATTAACATAAGCCCAACTATATCTAGCCAGAACTGCTCAACCTCACGCACAAGCTCAGGCTCCTTCACTGCCAGAGATGTGACATTCCACGTCCCTAGAGCCAGTTTCTGCAGCCAAGGATCGGACCACCAGGGTCCCCGCCTCTTGCTGCCACCCAGCTCACATTGCACCTGACCCCTACAGCCCCTCCTGCAGATGGTGAGGCCAATAGAGGTGTGGCCCATGTAACCCTTTTGAGCTGATCCAGACTTGGACCCACAACCAAAGGCCCAGCCACCAGACACTCACTCTCATGTCCCACACCCAGGACTGGCTCCAGAGGGGGCCTTGGTGACCCGCAATATGTTTTGTAAGGTGCATTTGCCCTTGGTTATTAACAAGGACATGAACAGTCTCAGGGCAACCAAAGAAGACCACCTCTGTTTTATTTTTATTCAATTTTATGAAATTCAAGTCCACCCATGTTTTAATGTCAGTCATGTTTAGCCAAACCTAAAGGGAATCGCTGAAGGCCATTTCAAAGATAGATACACCTGCAGATCTTCAGCAATGCAATGGAAAGCAATACCAGGCTTTCTGAGTATCAACCGTAGGGGTATCATATAAAAGGGAAAAAAAATGGACCAAAAAATTACCCCCAGGGGCCCTGCTGGTTAGTGGGGCTACTGAGGAGGAAAACTGCTCCATCTGGACAACAAACAATCTGTCTGTGAGGTCAAATTGAAACCACTTTAATGTGTCTTTAAGGCTAACACAGTGCTCCAGGATAGAACTGCATATATCAAATGCTGCTGTCAAGTCCAGAAGAATTAAAATGGTACAATTACCAGAAGCAATACTCAGTCAAAGATCATTAAAAACGTTTATAAGAACAGTTTCAGTGAAGTACAATAGTGAACCAGACTGAAATTGGTCACAGACATTAGTTGTTTTTAAAAATTCTTGGAGTTGAATAAAAACAACTTTCTCTAACACCTTAGAGATAAAGGGAGTTTGGAAATTGGCCAAAATCAGCTAAAACCAATGGATCCAGACCTTTCCATTTTAAAAGAGGCTGAACTATGACATGCTTAAAGGAGAGTGGGACAGATTCAGAACTTAAGGACAGATTTATAAACTGATAAATAAAAGACTCAATTGAACTGAAGACCTTTTTGAACGGACAAGCATGGAAACTGTTGGTTGGGCAATTTGCAGGGCGTAGATTCATAACTATTTCATTTAGTTGGGAGAGAGAGTCAGGCTCAAAATTAAGGACTACTGGGTTCTCTAAATGAGTTGAAAAGTCCTGAGTAGACTGGGGGCCTGTTGATCTCAGGGCAGAAACAAAGAACAAAGAACAAAGGGGGGTAAACTACTGCACAAAAAACAGTCATTGGGAAGTTTATCTCAAAAAGTTGGAGCTCAAAGCTCAAATAGGACCTGTTAGCTGGACACAGCTGGCAGTGGAAGGCGGACTTGAATATTGATGACAATCCTCTGCCTTCACCGATGGCAAGAGGGGAGTTTAAGAAACTATATCCAGGAGAAATAAGCTCAGAAAAATGAGCAAAATCAGAGTTTCCATCAATAAAAGAAAACCCAGCACATACCCCAACCGCTCCACTCTGGACCCAGCCATGCACCCACCCAGGAGGTGGCAGGGAGGGGCCCCAGCCAGAATCCCCTGCGTTCAAGGGGAACTGGCCCCAGTGGGTACCGGCCACCCACACCCCTCCATCCTACCCAGACCCCTACATCCAAACCACACCCCTATATCCTCCAGAGCCCTACATCCTACCCAGACTCCTACATCCTCCAGACCCCTACATCCTCCCTAAACCCCTACATCTTCCAGACCCCTACATCCTCCCTAAACCCCTACATCCTACCCAGACCCCTACATCCAAACCACATCCCTATATCCTAAAGACCCCTACATCCTACCCAGACCCCTACATCCTACCCAGACTCCTACATCCTCCACCCCTACATACTACCCAGACCCCTACATCCCACCTAAACCCCTACATCCTACCCAGACCCCTACATCCTACCTAAACCCCTACGTCCTCCAGACCCCTACATCCTACCCAGACCCCTACATCCTCCAGACACCTACATCCTACCTAAACCCCTACATCCTACCCAGACCCCTACATCCACCAGACCTCTACATCCTACCTAAACCCCTACATCCTACCCAGACCCCTACATCCAAACCACACCCCTACATCCTACCCAGACTCCTACATCCTCCAGACCCCTACATACTACCCAGACCCCTACATCCTACCTAAACCCCTACATCCTACCTAAACCCCTACATCCTACCCAGACCCCCACATCCAACCTAAACCCCTACATCCTACCCAGACCCCTACATCCTACCTAAACCCCTACATCCTACCCAGACCCCTACATCCTACCTAAACCCCTACATCCTACCCAGACCTCTACATCCAACCTAAACCCCTAAATCCTACCCAGACCCCTACATCCTACCTAAACCCCTACATCCTACCCAGACCTCTACATCCTACCTAAACCACTACATCCTCCAGATGTCATGGTTTGCTGTTTGAGTCTGTGCAGGTTGCCATGGGGACTCAAGGCGGAGTCTGGAGCTTCAATTACAACCACCTGGAGCTCATCTTCCTGATTTATCCTGCTATTTAAGGACAAGCTGGAGCTCCAGTCTTAGCCAGATTGTCTCTCTTTACTGCGTGCACGTCAAGACCATTACAGACATCCTCCTGGATCAAGATCATTTTCCTCAGCCAACTTCCCCAACTGCTTATGCCTGCCTGCTTCTGCCTCAAACCAAGGCCAACCACCACAACCAGAGGCCACCCCCCCCCCCCCCAGCAACCTCCACTATCATCAGAATTCCAATTATCTGAGAAGTTCTTCCCTGGACCAGACCAACAGGATCTGAGTACTAAATAAATACTTCATTTACCTCTTCATCTGTACGTTCTGCTTTTGGGTCCACCCCTCCACCCCGGTCTCTGACCGTGACAGTACAATCTGGCCATAACATGGACCCGGCGAACACACTCCAAACAGCCCTGACTGAACAGGGAAAACTTCTAGAGGAGCATGAGAAAGCTTTGCACTTCCTGGGTGAACAACAGGGACATTGTAACCATCGTCTGGACCAAGTCTTTGAACAGATACAGAGCATTCATAACTTACTGTCTGTTTCTTCTGCAGCTTCTGGATCTTCCTCCACTTCAACCCCACAAAGCATTACTCCTTCACCGGATCCGGTGTTTCATGACGCTGCATTCCCGACACCTGAGCCATTCCTTGGGAACGTAAGCAAGTGTGGAGGCTTTATCCTTCAATGCTCATTAGCCATTTCTCATTCTCCACGATCATTTTCTTCCGATGCCGCAAAGATATCTTTTGTCACTGCTCTCCTACGTGATAAGGCGCTGGACTGGGCATTGGCCTATTTTCAGTCTCGTCCAATGGATTCAATCTCTTTTTCTTCGTTCTTAGATGACTTTCGTAAGACCTTTGATCACCCTTTGAAGGGAGCGGATGCAGTCAAGAGATTGCTCAATCTTAGACAGGGCAGTCGACCTGCAGTAGAGTTCATTGTGGACTTCCGTGTTCTGGCAGCTGAGACAGGGTGGCCTCCCGAGGTGTTAAGGGGAGTTCTGCTAAATGCTCTTAATGACCATCTAAAGGATCTGCTTGCGTTCCGGGAGGAGCCAGCCTCGTTCGAGGAGTTGATCACCACAGTAATACAGGTTGATAACAGACTTGCCGAGAGGCGGCGGGAGCGAGGGGTTCGGGACCCTCTGTCCAGTCGGAGGCCGGTTCTCGGCCCAAGGACCCTTCCAATTGCGGCTGGTGGCACATTACCGTCTCTACCTGCTCCTGAAGGTCAGAGTGAACCTATGCAGGTAGGGCGAGCTGGGTTGACGCCAGAGGAACGCCAACACCGGTTACGGAATCATTTGTGCTTTTACTGCGGCTCCCCGGATCATCTCGTGTCCAGTTGCCGGTTGCAGTCAAAAGACCACGCCCGCCAGTAGAGGCAGGACTACTGGTGGGCGGGATTCAGCAGCCAAGTCCTCCACGTTGTGTACTACCGGTAACTCTCTCGTTGGACGGAACTGACCACCAGTTTCAGGCCTTAATCGACTCGGGAGCTGAACAGAACCTAATGGATCCCACTATGGCCACTAAACTCAAACTCCCCGCTGTTCTCCTGTCAACTCCTATTTCTGTTACTGCTTTGGATGGAAGAATTCTTACAACTATCACGCATAAGACCTGTCCTCTTACCCTACTAGTGTCTGGTAATCACAGTGAGAGAATTGAGTTCCTTCTTTTCCCTGCGGCTAATGTACCCATCACCCTAGGATACCCCGGTTGGCTTTGCACAACCCTCATATCAACTGGAGTAAGAGCCGCCTGGAAAGTTGGAGCCTTTTTTGTCTGTCCAACTGTTTGAAGTTGGCTTGTCAACCTTCTAGTGCACCAGTTTGTATTCCTGAACAACCGGTGGACTTATCTATCATTCCGTCAGCATACCACGATTTTGGTGCCGTTTTCAGCAAGGACAAGGCTCAGTCTCTCCCACCGCACCGGCCCTACGACTGCGCTATAGAAATACTCCCAGGTGCATCACTTCCTAGAGGTAGACTTTTTAACCTGTCCAAACCGGAGCGGGAGGCCATGGAGAACTACATCCGTGAATCTCTAGATGCAGGTCTAATCAGGCCATCATCTTCTCCCGTTGGGTCAGGGTTTTTTTTTGTGCAAAAGAAGGACAAGACTTTACGCCCATGCATTGATTATCGGGATCTGAACAGCATTACCATCAAGAATAAATATCCTCTACCTTTAATCACCTCGGCTTTTGAATCCATTCAGGGGGCCCAGATTTTTACTAAATTGGACCTCCGGAACGCATATCACTTGGTCAGGATTCGTGAGGGGGATGAGTGGAAGACGGCCTTTAACACCCCTCTCGGACATTTTGAATATCTCGTCATGCCTTTTGGACTCACAAATGCCCCCGCTGTGTTCCAAGCACTTATCAATGATGTTCTTCGAGACTTCCTACACTGCTTTGTTTTTGTTTACCTTGACGATATCCTTGTTTTTTCAAGGTCCCTTGCAGAACATCAGCAACACGTTTGGTTGGTCTTACAACGGTTGCTGGAGAATTGTCTTTATGTCAAGGCAGAGAAATGTGACTTCCACGCCTCATCAACTTCCTTCCTGGGCTACGTCTTCCAGGGCGGGCAGGTGAAGACAGACCCAGCTAAGATCAAGGCCATTGCGGAATGGCCTATTCCCAGTACCAGGGAGGATTTACAACGTTTTCTTGGCTTTTCTAATTTTTATCGACGTTTCATCAGAAACTACAGTATGGTCGCGGCTCCCCTCACCAGGCTGACCTCTGTCAAGATTCCCTTCTCCTGGACTCCGGAGGCGGATCAAGCTTTTGGCCTTTTAAAGGAACTATTTGTCACAGCACCCATTCTCGTTCAGCCAGACCCTGAGCGACAGTTCGTCCTGGAGGTGGATGCCTCTGAGACTGGAGTTGGGGTCGTCTTGTCCCAGCGATCTGGTAAGGAGGACAAATTACACCCCTGTGCCTTTTTCTCCAAACGGTTGACCCCCTCTGAACAGAACTATGATGTCGGCGATAGAGAACTCCTAGCGGTAAAGCTTGCCTTGGAGGAGTGGCGACACTGGCTGGAGGGGGCCAAACATCCTTTTGTAGTATGGACAGACCACAAGAATCTCGCCTATTTGCAGAGTGCAAAGAGATTGAACTCCCGTCAAGCCCGTTGGTCACTGTTCTTTAATCGTTTTGACTTTGCTATTTCCTATCGCCCTGGGTCCCAGAACACTAAGCCTGACGCCCTGTCCAGGCAAAACTCTGCCAAGGAGTCTTCTGAACCAGCACGCATTCTTCCTCCTTCAGTGGTGGTTGGTGGAGTGTCATGGCATGTGGAGGATCAGATACACCAAGGATTGCTTTTGGATCCTGATCCCGAGGAGGGACCCCCCAACCGCCGTTATGTGCCCGTTTCTGCCCGTTCTGCAGTTCTACACTGGATCCATTCATCTAAGTTTGCGTGTCATCCAGGAATTCATCGGACCATCACTTTGGCTCAAAGACATTTCTGGTGGCCGTCTCTGGTATCGGACGCCAGGGAATATGTCTCAGCCTGTCAAGTCTGTGCAAGGAATAAAACCTCCAATCAGCCTCCTTCAGGACTTCTGCAGCCACTAGAGGTTCCCAGCCGACCCTGGTCTCATATCTCATTGGATTTTGTCACTGGTTTGCCTCCGTCTCAAGGCAAGACAGCCATCCTTACTATAGTGGACCGCTTTTCCAAGGCTGCCCATTTCATTCCCCTGAACAAGCTGCCCTCCTCGTCCGAGACCGCAGAGCTCCTGGTAAACCATGTCTTCCGTCTCCATGGCATTCCAACTGAAATTGTGTCTGACAGGGGACCACAGTTTGTTTCCAGGGTTTGGAAGGCTTTTTGCACTGCCCTAGGTGCCAAGGTTTCCCTGAGCTCTGGCCACCATCCTCAGTCCAATGGCCAGACAGAACGACTCAATCAAGAATTGGAAGCTGCTCTGCATTGTGTCGCATCTGACAATCCCTCTACTTGGTGCCGTCATGTGAGCTGGATCGAATATGCCCACAATTCTCTGTCCACTTCTGCTACCGGTTGTTCTCCATTTGAAGCCTCCCTTGGCTATCAACCTCCGTTGTTTCCCACGGAGGAGGGGGATCTGGTTGTACCCTCGGTGCAACATCATCTCCAGAGGGCTCAGCATGTCTGGACTAGGACAAGGGAGGCTCTGCTCCGTACCGCAGGTCGCAACAAGCGCCTGGCTGATCGCCACCGTCGTCCTGCTCCTGTGTTTTTGCCTGGTCAGAAGGTGTGGGTGTCTGCCCGGAACATTCCATTGAAGGGCACTTACCCTAAACTGGCCCCTCGCTTCATTGGCCCTTATGAGATCATCTCGTTGGTGGGCCCCTCGGCCGTCCGTCTTCGACTCCCCTCTTCTCTCCGCGTCCATCCCACATTCCATGTGTCTCAGCTCAAGCCTGTGTTGTCCAGTCCATTGTGCCCTCCTGCCAGGCCCCCTCCACCCGCCCGGCTCGTTGGGGGTGGTCCTGCCTATACTGTGCGCCGTATCCTGGATGTTCGGCGCCGGGGTCGGGGTTTCCAGTATCTGGTGGACTGGTTGGGCTATGGTCCGGAGGAGCGTTCTTGGGTTCCTCGTCGCTTCGTTCTGGACTCCTCCCTGCTTGCTGATTTCCGCCGCTCCCGCCGTCATGTACCTCCTGGGTCGCCTGGAGGCGTCCCTTGAGGTGGGGGTACTGTCATGGTTTGCTGTTTGAGTCTGTACAGGTTGCCATGGGGACTCAAGGCGGAGTCTGGAGCTTCAATTACAACCACCTGGAGCTCATCTTCCTGATTTATCCTGCTATTTAGGACAAGCTGGAGCTCCAGTCTTCGCCAGATTGTCTCTCTTTACTGCGTGCACGTCAAGACCATTACAGACATCCTCCTGGATCAAGATCATTTTCCTCAGCCAACTTCCCCAACTGCTTATGCCTGCCTGCTTCTGCCTCAAACCGAGGCCAACCACCACAACCAGAGGCCACCCCCCAGCAACCTCCACTATCATCAGAATTCCAATTATCTGAGAAGTTCTTCCCTGGACCAGACCAACAGGATCTGAGTACTAAATAAATACTTCATTTACCTCTTCATCTGTACGTTCTGCTTTTGGGTCCACCCCTCCACCCCGGTCTCTGACCGTGACACCAGACCCCTACATCCTACCCAGACTCTTACATCCACCCACCCCCTCCATCCTCCACACCCCTACATCCTACCCAGACCCCTACATCCAACCTAAACCCCTACATCCTACCCAGACCCCTACCTCCAACCCACACCCCTACATCCACTTACACTCTTACATCCCAACCACATCAGACCCCTACATCCTAACCAGACTCTTACATCCACCCACCCCCTCCATCCTCCACACCCCTACATCCACCCAGACCCCTACATCCTACCCAGACTAACATACATCCACACCCCTACATCCTACCTAAACCCCTACATCCTACCTTAACCCCTACATCCTATCCAGACCCCTACATCCTACCCAGACCCCTACATCCATCCAGACCCCTAAATCCAACCCGGACCCCTATTCCCCACACACATACACCACCACACTGTCCCATACACACACCCCTACCGTCAGCTGTTTTCTATTGGATTTAGTTTTACCCACCTGTTTACCCTATCCTTCGGCTGAGCGTTGTTCATTTTTATCTGTTTTACTCTTCCACTTTCATTATTTTATTGTTGCAGATTATCATATTTTATTAGCTTTTTTTAGTGTGTATATGTGTGTGTATGTATGTGCTTTATTTGATGTACATATCTTGCTGTAAAGCACTTTGACTGGCCGTTGGCTTTTAAAAATGTGTTATATAAATAAAGCTGACTTTGACATCAACTGTACTGATTATTAGTTGAAATTCTTACTTTATATTGCCACTTTTTTCATTTGTGAAAACGCTGTGAACCTCCTGCTTCTGTCTGATCCTTAGCCGTGCATCCTTATTTGACGGTATGATGACAGTTTTGCATCACTTTGAGTGTACAGCTGCAAACCCGGCAGAATTACCTCTTCGCCCATGTAACGAAGCAGTTGCCCGTTACCTTAAGTGTTTTAAGTAATAAAGGAAAACTAATAAAAAATTAAAGTAAATACTGGTGGCACATTTGGGTGGTTTAGGCACATTTGCACTTTATTCATATTTGTTCACAGTAAATATTCAATCATTGAATCATGCGAATGTATATTAATATTATGTCATTTGTTTTCCAGACAGCTGTGGAGGAAAGAAATGATTAAATGTGTAGATGTGGGATTGTAATGGCTGTCAGCTCACCTGGCTGATGTCCTCTTACTTGGTTAATTCAGGTAAATGTTTCCCTAAGGGCCTGAGCACTTTTTAAAGATTCCAGGAGAGGCCATCAAGCAGATGCGTGGGGCTCAGGCCAAGGGCACTTGGGTTTTAGGTTTGAAAAATGGTTTTAGGTTTAGTTATTTAAATTTATACAATCTGTGGGTAGGCATTTTTTTATACATCTATAAGATTTATTTATGGAGTTGTTTTTTTAAAAACGTATTTAATGTAGATTGTTATATGGGAAGCACCTCTATGGGTTGGAAGGTGGTTTAGCCCAATCAGCAGCAGAAAAGATAAATGGGGCCATTTGGCTCATTGGCGAGGGCTGCTGGTGGAGGTGAGGGCGCTCCACAAACTGTTGGTGATTCCCCTGGTCTAAATACTTACCTCTCCAAAGAAATAAAGACCTTTGAATTGGAGTCTTTTTCAGTGGATGTCACTGATTCCAGCCGCTCAGAGGCAAGCATTCTTCACAGTCCAGTTCAGGGTTGTGGGGGTTGTGCCCCAGCATCATGAGGCAAAAGGCAGGTACACCTGGACAGGTCACCAGCAGCACAGAGACAACTATTAATGCTCACATGTGTTTCTTGGGAGAAGTTACATTGATCAATGAACCTAACATGCATGCCTTTGGATGGTGGGAGGAAGCCAGAGTAAAAAGTATTTAGTTTCAGAAAAGCAAGTGTGTCACATTCTGCTGGAATTTCAAATAATGAGAACCTGCATTCACAGGGGACGTCAGATTTCTCTACTAATGTGTTATATAACAGCAACGTGAAAGCTCCTCAGAGAAATCTCCATCTCTCTCCCTCCTCTACTGTGCACCGACAGGGACCTGTGAGGATGAGTTTCCGTGGAAACAGAGATGCTCCATCTCAGTCACTCTGAAACTTCCTCAGCTTCTCTCGGTTTTGCATTCATCTAAATCCTTGGTACTTTGTTGAAAGGTTGACTTTTGGCAGTGTGAGTCATCTACAAAGGACAGGCATATATTTAGTTAATAATAATAATAAAAATGCAGACTTAAACCAACTGAACTTCTTATGTAAATGAGATGGAAATTTAAGTTGAAACAAAATATAGACTTATGGGCTTTTTCTACTCTAAATAACTGAAAAAGGAAGAAAACAGGTTAAACAAGATGTTAAACACAAGTTTACATGTTCAGTTAAATATTATTTCAAAAGCTTAAACTTGTCGTTGTTGTTGCTGTAGCCAGTACACTGGAAAATCTGCAAAGCTTCCTAAAACGCCAAACTGCCTTAAAGCAGCCCACCCATGTGAATGTGCTGCCGTCCAGCCTGTAAAGCTGTGCAGCCTGAGTCAGGGAGGAGTGTGTTTGTCAGGAAATACAGTTTCTGTGCTGATTCTTTCATTTAGATTCTGTAACCTGTAAACTGGTGACATTAATAGTAAGCTCCAGTTACAATGAAATATGTTGAGATCCTGTTGCTAACTCACCGTAATGCTGCACCTCTTTGCATTCAGCCTTCTGCAGGTCAGCACACTGACAACGTTGTAAACCCAACTCTTATAAAGTGCTTAGAGCTCTGCTTCTCTCTTCTGTCTCATCTTGTATTTTGTATTTAGTACATTCCTCTGTCTGTCAGTCTGATTATATAAATTTATAACCATATAAGTATGGCTGCAGTGTTTCCTACAGCGAGAAGCTTGCATGTCTGAACCCAGAAGAGAGATTTCTATTCAAACATTAAAAGTCCTTTTCTTAAAGCCCGCTCAGGCACTTTGGATATTTTTGTTGGCATTACTTTTGTACATTTATACTCTGCATATGAAGGATGTAACCTTGAGGATCACCAGTCTGTGGAAATCTTGACAGATCAGTGCGATAAACATGTGACATTGCCACTGTCTTACAAAAACCAGCCAAAGGTTGTTTATTTTGAGGGCCAGTGTTAGAAGATTACAAAATGCCTAGAAGCCGCAACATCAGCTGCATGTGAGGTCTGAAAATGGCAACGTTACTGTTTATTGTTGTCTAAAACCAACCAGGAAGTAAGTTTCATGTAGCCATGGCAACCAGTAAAACAGCATCTAGGACTGGGATGGTTTGTGTGAGAAGAAACGTTTTGACCTTGGGGCCTAACTCATCCAGTAGACAGTGCTCCAGGGCCCATTCGGATATTTATTCATCATGTTTATGTGAACCTGCACAGACATCAAAATGACAAACTCATGGAATAAAACCAGGCTGCTAAAACAATGCGGTTAATAGATATCAGTCCGGATTGTAAACCTAAAAACTACTGATTATAGGATTTTACCGCAGCAAAAACTGATGATAAAATGATAAGCTCATTAATAAAATGCGAAAATGTAAATAAAATGGAAACAAATTAGTAGTTTGTTTATACTGAAAACTGTTTATTAACAGTTCATTAAATGAAATAAAGTTGTCTGAGGAATTTTTACTTGTTGCCAGTCAGTGTTTCTCCTCAAGGCCGGCTGTAGGAATGCATACATGAGGGGGCAGAAATGTGAACAGGGCATCATGCTTCAGCTCTTTTTGTTATTATTATTGTTTGTTAGTGTTTTTTAATAGGGCTGTTTGTAGAGTCCAGCACTGAAGAAATAGATTGCACTTTGTCAGGCCTCCAACCTAAGTCCTGTCCAGCTTGGGTGTCCCACCAGAAACAAAGTTCCTGCTGGTGTAGCTCTTAGGGTCACTGAGGCACGCAAACCCCCTGAACACGTTTCCCCCTGGTGGCGACCCCTCCGAGGGAAACGGAATATGAAAACTATAGATGCATTAAAATAAGAAAAAAAATAAATGCCAAGCATCAAATAGTGACCCGAGGGTACACTTCCTTAAAGTTTTACCGCTACAGCAGCTCAGCCAGCGGGGGTGGGGGACCCAAAAATCAGACTGCTTATCAACTCATTTGCGTTCTAAACGCTGATTGGTTGTTCACTGGGAGGAGAAAGAAGGTCCCACAATGCAACGCTGTACAACCAGCATGCAGCTCCTTAGTTTAGGTAGTTTATGCATTTACAGTATTGTTTTGAGGGGACAAGGTGTTTGTCTGAGGGCGCATTGCCCCCTCTCGCCCCTGCCCAAAGCCGACCTCATTTCTGTTCTCTTTCTGTTTGTTGCTCTGAAACATTTCACTGCTGATTGTCCGGTTTGTAGATGCATCTTTAGGGTGCAGGGAGCTCTGTTTGATTGTTCGGGAATGCAGATAGATTTGATACCTTTACTTGGTTTGGTTTGGTTTCACACTGCCTTTACTTACGTGGACCTGGATGTCCTTTCACAGCCTCTTGGTGTTCAGACCTCATCCAGTTCTCACTGGAATCTGTCCAGCGTGAGCAGCAGAAGAGGAAGCCAGATATCCGTCATGCTGACCTTCGACCTTTTCTCTCTCCCTTCCAGGTACATGCACATTCTACACCACTGGAAAGCTGACATTTTCTATATGTGAATGATATTCCAGGCTACAATCATCACTGTTGATTCAGTAAACACTTATTTCCCAGCAGTCTCAAGTTGCAAGTCATTTTGATGCTGGACTGTCCTTCAGTGACAGATGATACTGCTACAAAAATGCTCCTGTTACTGATCAGGTTTGGGACCACTTTAGTCTTCATTTAAGTAATTCTCCATAACTGTAGCTACAAGCTAGCAGCTAGCGGCTCCCAGAGCTTCTTCTTCTGTTCAAACAGCTGAGTGATGTATTACTGCCACCAACTGGTGGAAGCTGGTTTGCAACTGATCTTCTCAGGTTAACAGTAATATCTCTGGAGATGATACAGGCCCCAGGCCAGATGCAATAATAACAACTTTTTTTGCTACTCTGAGGGGCATTTGGGGGTCTAATGAAGACAGTAGTCCAGTGGTTAGGAAACAGTGGTTCAGATCTAAACATGATGGTAACTCTAACCATCATGTTTTAATCCAGAGTTGGTTGTGAACAGAAAGTCTGGATTTCACAAGTCATGATAATGACCCCCAGTGGTTATTGCATCTGATGCCGCTACGACTTCCATCCTCTTCCAGCTGTCTTGAAAGATGCATGTCATTACTTAGAGGCAAATGGCAAAACTTTGCTGTATCGAGTCTGTATGGCGATGCAGAACATGATGGTATTGATGCAGGAATGATAGTAATAAAATGCTTTGGTGTTCCAACACCTATTTTAGAAGCTGTTAGCTGTAGCGTAGCTATCATGCCCACAGCCATTTCACATCTGAACTTCATAGTAAATAATTAGCCTGGGAAGAATTCTGGCTTTTGCTCTTGTTTTCTTTTGTTTCTCTGAATTTATAACCCCCCCCACAACCCCCATAGAGAAGGTAGGCCATTGAATTGAGCTTTCCGATGACATATCATGCCCTCTGTCTTACTTCTCCTGCCACAAGGACCCCTGCAGGGATGAGGTAATTGATTGTGCTGCTTGATGGGTGATAATATCTTGTTATGGCCATATGCACAGAGTTTCCCCTCCAGTATGCTGGGCTCCCCTTGCCTCTGTGCCCTTGATAAAGTCTGCTCTGCGTTATCTTCACTGGGAGCGAAGGGAAGCGGCCAAGGCCTTATCTCCAATGACCTTACAGACCAGGCATTAATCACCATCTGCAAAGAAAGAAATTAGCCTCAGAGCAATCTCAACACGATCTCTAAATGAGTAACTCTATAAGCACTCACTTCTGACATGGCTGTACAATCCCATGCTATTTTGAAAAAAACACTGACACAGTTATGAAGATGATATTACTGCTGGACTATGCCTCTGCTGCCTTTCTCTGACTTGGCTAATAATTTAGTGTAATGTTAATTAATAAAGCTGATCCTACGAACCCTTGTCCTCCATCCCACAGATGAATTACAGCAGACTGCATCGTGTAATGTATGACTGAGGGTTCTTGTATGGAGAAACAATTATCCCCGTTTGGAATGAGGCAATTAAAGGGATGGTTTGCAGCGTGTCTGTATTACTGCTCTCGACAACCAATTTGTTTGGAGAGGTATTTTTATCAGCGCACAACAAAAGGTGTAAGTTGAGGAGCAGGCAATTAGAGCGAAGAGAGAGGGCCTGAAGGGGGAGGATAAAGAAATCAAGCACGCCTCTTAAAACATAACGTAAATCAAGCCAGCATTCAAAGTGCTCTTCCACCCACCCGACTGAACGATAAGCCGTCCATCTCTCCAGTGAGCTCATTTGTCTCCCTCCCCTACCTTGTCTGTTCCCCCCCTGGCCGACCCTCTCGGCTGGAGCTTGTCTTGGGCACGGCTTGGCTCACGGGTAGACGCAGATGCCCATGATGGATGTTCAAAGAGCTGACCCCGTGACCAATCAGCCAACGGGCAAACAGCACAGCATCTAAAGTTCTCTGCCAAGTGGAATATTGATTTCATGTTCCATGCACTTTGGACACCTACCCCAACTTCAGACTCCCCCAGATCTGTCTTACATTGGAAAAAATTCAATAGACTTTTGTTGTGCTCTTTGCATTGTTGCTAAGGAGACGGCTCTGAAGAGCCTGGAGTTTCGTCGGAGAAGCTAAACAATGCAGATAGGACGGTGTAGACTCCCACACACTGCTGCTGCTCTGGGAAAACATGGTACATGCAAGGTGAGTCTATATCAGCAGCAACAGAAGAGGCAGGGAACAAATCAACTGACCCACTGTGTAGTTTGTGGGTCTCGTTCAAGGCTGAACGCCTTGCAGAGGTGTGAATTTATTTCAATTTAACACCTTGCTTGTTGTGGAACATCAAATACACATACTTCTGTATGTGTGCAGCTCAAGAGGCTCTAGTTAGTCATCTCAGCCAGTCTGTGTTTATAAAAAGGTTGGTTGAGTAATGTCAAGAGCCTGTACAACAGATTCCAGAAAAAAGGCATGTTGCAGCAGATTATTTCCAAATCAACAACATACTGCTGTAACGACCTTGCTGGTGCAGGAACAAAACTTTGTTTTTCTCTTTATCAGCTTTTAGAAAGGCCTTTTGCTCATGTACGTCTCTTTTTCATGCCATGAAGCCAGGCTACAGCAGCTGTACTCCACACTCAGTTAATAAAACTTCTGCGCTACCGCTGTGCATTAAGATACAGCGATGTACGCTCACACACTGCATCAACCCTGCTGCACCCATTCAAAATACAGAACGCTGATGTTGCTGGGTGCTGCCGCAACATATGAAAACATCCATCATCTCACAGCCATGCAAACCGCGCTTGCAGGCAATAAATGCTAAAATCAGCACTTTTCATTTTACATGCTCACAGCAACCACTGAGGTGTAGGAGGCGTATTATAATTCACCATCAGTATGTTGGCATGCTAATATGTGCTAATCATCTCATTTCCATTAAACATAAAGACTTATTGGAATCATTCATGTCAGCAGTGATCACTTTCTGACATCACAATTGTTGGTGAGTGAAGGCATTGTGAAACAGGACTGCAGTGACACTGAGGGGGCTTAGATTTGTGTCTTCCATTAGTTTTGAGGCATTTGAGTCTGGTTCTGGTTGCAGAAGACAGAACTTTTTCAGTTGTGGTGAAAGCTGGATCAGGTCTGAACACCGAAATAAAAAGTCAAACTTCAAGACTGGATAATCATGTTGGTCATCTACTGTTTGCTTGCAACAAAAGAGCCTTTTTCTGTCCTGCCCAATCTGTGAGATAGATTCTCTTCCTCGCTTCTCTTGGTTAGTGATCATTTAAGAGAACATCGCTCCCTAGTAAACAGTGGTTGTAACTGCGTGAAGTTTGGTCTGCCAGAGAAAAGCTCAGTATGAAAGCAAACCACAGGAAGGTGTGAAACTTCCTGCCCAATCGAACTAAATCCCAGAGCTCTCCTGGTGGGAATACTGGTTTACAAACAGGCTAAAAATGAAACTTTGTTGCTTTTTTTACATATTTGTGAAAAACTATAAGTGCTAGCTTACAAGGAAGTTACACATTAAACAATCTGTAGGATCACAGGCAGCTTAAACAAACCATGTTACGGTGACCATCTTACAGAATCTAGAGGTATAACATCATAACCTTGACAAGGTACCAATAAAAACTGGGCTTACCAGTAAAGTTTGAGTATCTGATGTGGCAGTAGCATGTAAATGACACATGCTAAGTTAAGCTAACGTGGTGATTTCTGTTTTAATTGTAACCTGCCAAACTAGTCAGTAAGTTTCCAAACTGAACTCACATTTAGCAGGTTGGGGTTCATTTAGAGCCCTGCTTTCAAGTTCTGTTGTGTATTTATGAACTGTTTGTTCTCATTTTCTGCAGATTATCCCCCCCCCCTTCATTTATTAAAATGAATCTGTAAGAATGATACAACAGAGATTTCTTAGCAACTGGTGATTTCTTCATAGCAAAGCAGGAAAAGCTTGGAATAAGATCACATTCCTGATGTCATGTATGACACATCAGAATGGGCTCAGGAGGTTACAATATATGATTTCTGAGGAGGAAATGCGTGAAGATGCCATTGCGTTGGGAGGAGGATGGTATTTTGTTGTGATCGAGAAGAAGCCGTTGTAAGTTGGCTCACATTCATCATAAGTGGCTGCGGTGCTTTCCTCCAGAGAGCCAGAGGGAGGAGAAAGCTGCATGTCAGCAGGGGTGAACTCAGGTTCCCCAGCAGACCTGACTCCCCATCCATCACAAAACACCCTGCAGACAACATGTCTCAAAGTTTTCTCCTCAGTGGCTTTGGGCAGTTTTTTCTTTCTTTAATCGAGATGAGTGTGTGAACACACACTTTTTCGTGGCAGTGGTAAATTTACTCTGCTTATGCTGTAGTTCATTAGGATTTCATTCCATTCCAACTTTATCTGTTGGCACAGACGACCAAAGTTGCCAGTAAGGACATAAAAAGTATCATTAAACATGAGATTATGGATAAGATATTATAGAATAAAATAAGACGCAAAATAAAATCATAATGAAGAACAAATAGACACACAACATACAGAAACAAATAGAGTAAGATCCATGTCTCAAGAGGTGTCAGGCCATGCAGTCAGGACAGAGATGTGCAGCGCCAGGTTCGTCCACGTTTTAGTGCCGAAGGAAGGCCATCTAAGTTCCCTCTTCCTCTCGGGGACGCTCAGCAGCATCCCATCAGCTGACCTGAAGGAGTGGAAGGGGTAATAAGGAGGAAGGGTGGAGCAAGACCATTTAGGGATTAAAAACAAATCAAAGAAGTGAAATAAGTGGACTGGACCACCACGTCTGTTTGACCAGAGGTCAGAGGAGGTGGCATCCTTCTGGGTGTCCTGCGATTTAGTCTGAGTAATCGCAGGGTGAAGTGAACACCATGCGAGCGTTGTCAGTGATGGTGGGGGCCAGGGGCTGGGGCCCAGGCAGAGCTGCATTTTTTGGACTTTGGTGTTGCAGCCTGCTCTTCATCATCGCAGTTGTTGCTTCATCCTTCAGCCTTGAACCCATTGCAGGCTGCATGTGCTTCCTCTTTGCTGAAGGAGCCATGCCACTTGTCATGGGGGTCGGCAAGTTGCAGCTGACTGGGAGGTGACCAGGAGCCTACTTAACATCATCTTCTGATGAGCAGGTACACCCCCCACCCACCATTATTACTATTATTATTATTATTATTATTATTATTATTATTACCAATAATAATAATAATAATAATAATAATAATAATAATGGTAATAATAATAATAACACAAAGATAGTGAAGAATCATTCATATTCTCAACTTTTAGTGATATAATCTCTTTGTGTTGATAATATTTCTCACTAAATCACAATAAAATGCCCTAAAATCCTTCATCAAGAGTGTGATGTGTTTCGGTCATACTTTGTTGGGCTTACAAGATGTGTATCACAATAAAAATGGGCCTGATCAACTCGCAACTGGTTTTAGTTGTTCAGGTGTGGTAGTAGGGAAGCAGGTCTGGTGGTAGACCAGACCTGATGAACCTGGATGGCATTACTTTAGCTTCCAGTGCTACAGTGAGAAACCTTGGAGTAATATTTGACCCTGACCTGTCCTTTGGTCCACATATTAAGCAGGTTACTAAAACAGCCTTCTTTCATTTACGTAATATAGCCAAAATTAGGGACATTCTGTCTCAGAGTGATGCAGAAAAACTGGTTCACGCTTTTGTTACTTCGAGACTAGATTACTGTAACTCTCTATTACTGGGCTGTCCTAAATATGCCCTGAAAAGCCTTCAGCTGATCCAGAATTCTGCAGCCAGAGTCCTGACCAGAACCAGCAGGAGAGATCATATTTCTCCAGTTTTAGCCTCTCTTCATTGGCTGCCTGTTGAATCTAGAATATAATTTAAAATCCTTCTCCTTACATATAAAGCCCTCCACAACCAGGCACCACTATATATCAAAGACCTCATAGTTCCTTATATACCAAGCAGAGTACTTCGTTTGCAGACTGCAGGCTTACTTGTGGTTCCTAGAGTCTCAAAGAGCCGAGCAGGAGGCAGAGCCTTTGGTTATCAGGCCCTTCTCTTATGGAATAAGCTCCCAGTTAGTGTTAGGGAAGCAGACACCCTCCCCACCTTTAAGACTAGGCTGAAGACTTATCTTTTGATAAGTCCTATAGCTAGGGATGGTTAGCATCCCTTAGTTATGCTGCTATAGGTTTAGACTGCTGAGGGACATTTCCTGATACACTGAGGTTCCTCCAACTCAATCTGTTGGTTTCCTTATATAGGCTGTTATGAATTGGCCTTCATTATGTTTTCTTCTCTGTCTGTAAAGCGTCTTGAGATGGCATTGCTGTGATTTGACGCTATATAAATAAAGTTGAATTGAATTGAATTGTGGTAGTAGGGGGATCAGGTCTGCTGGTAGACCGGATCAGGTCTCCCTACTGGTTTCCAGATGCAGTAATATGAGATATGTTCACTTTGGGATCATAATGAATAATTATTTAGATCCTTTCCACACCGCGGTGAGACGAAGCTTCTCTGATGCTGCTGGTATCAGGTGACGTCGGGCAAACTGGGCAACTGTAGATAAATCAGCAGGAAACTAAGAAAACGTGTTGCGATGCTGAACTGTTTTGTGGCGGACTGATCCTGATCCACTTCCCACTACGCTGCCGGATGTCCTGCAGAAAGAGCCGGAACACTAACAGCTTCACAGTAACAAACAGGAATGTTGTTCCTCTGCCAAACCCAACTCGTGTTGCTGCTCCAGCTGTGCAGCTTTTCTCAGCCTGTTTCTCATCCAGCTGCTCCAAAAGCAACTCAGGACAACTTTCACCACTTCCATCGTTCGAACAAATCTGTGCAAAGCAGTGTGTCTGCAGGGCAACCCCTGGTTTCTCAGCAGAAGGATTCCTTCAGGATTCCAGCTTGCTGGCTCTCTGGGACTTGTTGCTGCTCTCCACCCTCCTCCACCCACCAGCACTTCCAGCTCCAGTCTAAATAAAAATGGATGTATCAGGAGTGGCAGTGTGTCCAGGTCCAGTCCTCTGCTGTACGTATACTAACAGAGCAGAGAACACTCTGACACCCTGCAGGAGTTTTACGCTTTGAATTTACATTTATTGATTCGACTGATGAAAGCCATTAATCACATGGAGAGCTGGCATTTCCCCCCTCAGAACAACTGGGTCTAGTTCTTCATTTCCAAGGTGAAAAACAGGAACAGGCCCTGGGATGGACTGACAGCCTGTCCAGGGTGGACCTGCCTTTCGCCCAGTGATTGCTGGGATCATGAAGTGGTTCAGAAAATGGGTGGAAAAACAGGAACCTACACGGTGTGAGTGTTCTGGTGGCCGAGACGTCTCAGTCTACTGCATAACATGCCGAGTTGTCCGTTGATCTTTGTTTTATCCATTTTAGTTCCTGTAGACGTGGTCAGGTGGAAGTTTAAAGACACGATGCAGTTCATTGTTAACCCCGTCCATGCAGATTACCAGTCCACTACAGAAACAATGGACTACTACGTTGGTGGAGGAAGCCGGGCGACCCGAAGCGAAGCCCCTTCTGCACGTGGACAACAGAAGACACTGGAAGCAGGAACCCTCTGGCTGTGAGGCAACGGTGAAAACCAACACATCACAGCGCCGTCTGGAACCAAACATGTGCTTCGTGTTTCTAACCATTTGTCATGCCAATTTATACACACACACACACCTTGCCTGGTTTAATCTCATCCATATACATGCACAAGTATATTCAGTTTATGCAGATTAGTGAGCTGAATCTGCATTATAATTCAGTTTGTCACATCAAAGACCAATGTAATCATTGAAACAGCAGAAGTGGATTTTCCTTGATGCCATGATTTACCATGTCGCTGTCAGCCATCCTGAAAACAGACTCGTTTAAAACCTTCTGCTTCCTCTGCAGAAACACATCTTTGAGTTCACCAAATGCAACAGTTTTAAAGGTTATAATGCAAACATGAAGCAAATGAACCTGTCATACGTCTCCACTGTGGAACTAAAACATAATCAGAAACATCAAAGCTGCAATGTGAAATGTTGACCTTTCCATAAATTTATATCTTAAATAAAACCAGATATGTTTCTCTCATGTTCCTACACCTTGTCAGCTGGAGCGTGCTCGTGCCAGACATCGCAGGTCACATTCAGGGATTTTCAGAATGTCCACCATCTTTCACCTAAAGCACGGCGGCTATCAGCTTCATATTTCTAGTAAAGGATGACCGGCAGCTTAGCCAGATATTGTGTCTATCCATCCATCCTTTAGCCCAGGTTATGAGGCAGCATCAGTCCATCTGCTTATTTTCTCCTACATTCTTTCCAGACTCATGAACTAGACATATTTGAATTCCTCCCCTTTATCTCGTTCCCGACCAGTAGAGGACTTTCCCCTCTTTCCCACATGGTCTTAGATCTAAAGGTGCTCATTTAATCCTGACCTCTTCACATTCAACCAATGAAAGCAGAAGATCGTGGCCTGATGGAGCCAACAGAACCACATGATCTTCAAAAGCAGAGACACAATTCTGAGTCCACTAAACCGGAACCTCTCTACACCCTGGTAATGCTGTCTAAAAGCTATGAACACAAGTTGTGACTTAGGGCAGCCTGAGAGGAGTCCGACCCTCTCACGGTCAGAGACCGGGGTGGACCCAAAAGCAGAACTCACAGATGGAGAAGTGAATGAAGTATTTATTTAGAAACTTAGATCCTGTTGGTCTGGTCCAGGGCCAGGGAAGAACTTCTCAGATATCAGGGATTCTGATGGTAGAGGAGGTTGTTGAGGTGTGCTCTCTGGTTGCGGTGACTGCTCTTGGTTTGAGGCAGGACGAGCAGGCAGGCATAAGCAGCTGGTGAAGTTGGCTGAGGAAAAGGATCCAGAAAGACGCCTGTAATGGTCTTGATGTGCTGAGGAGGCAAAGAAAAACAAAATGAAATCTCTAGCTATGAGCCACAAGGTAAGCACTGGAACTGGCCTGATTACCAGTAAAGAGAGACAATCTGGTGAAGACTGGAGCTCCAACTTGTCCTTAAATAGCAGGCTGTCATAGCAGGGTAATCAGCCAGGAAGATGGGCTGCAGGTGGTGGCAATCGTAGCTCCAGACTCCGCCCTCCCCACAGCAACCTGCACAAACTCAAACAGCAAACCATGACACTAGGAATGAATCCTACTTCCAGCAATGCAGGCCAAGCTCTGGTCACACTGGCACCACATGGTCCTTATCAGAGGATCAGGTGCTCTCTAAAGTCAGGTTTACTTTTCGTTGGATGACTTCTGAGAGCTCAGCTCCATTTGCTGCTGAAACATCAGGAACACGGAGGCTCCATCAGCTAAACCATGAGTCCTGTCCGTCCTGCTGACTGGATGAATATTTACCTGTCGTCCTGTTATCGTTACTTCCAGCTTAAGTTGAGTTTGGTTCCTTTTAGGCAGAACTTAAAGCCAACCTTTTGTAATGCGTGCTGCCGTCCCCCTGGTCAGATCACCCTCACAAAAAACATCTTGATCTCAGTTTCATTCATTTTTCTATTAAAGTAGACTTTCTTAAACTGCTCAGGAAGAGAAACGTAATGCAGCTTTACTTTCAGCCTTCCTCCTACCTCCCCTCCCTTTGTATCCTAGTTCTCCCTCTATCCTGTTTGCATGCTTGTTTCCCAGACACCGCTTCTTTCATCCCTGATCTGAATGGTGACCACCACTTGGCTCTGCTTTCCATCACCAAGTCTGAAGTCAGGAGACAGCGCTCTGGGCCGCCCCACCTCATGTGACCTGCAGCAGACCTTTGCCTGCTTCAGGCAATAAAAAAGCATGCAGTGAAGCTCATATCCACAGCAGCAGAGACACAGACATGAGATGTAGGGGGGTCGTTTGTCTTGCAGGCTTTATGAAAATGCCCTTGCCGTCCAGTCTGAGGTCAGTTTTAGCTCACCATGGCAGGGATCCACTCGCAGAACTCCCCAGTGGGAGATGAGATGCCTCCTGTAAGCGGTGCGGCGTGCTGACACGGGGGGGCTGGGCTGCACGGTGCCTTTCAACCTCTTCTTACAGGGAGAAATGAGAAACGATGGAGTAACGCGGGGAGATTTGTGGACAGCTGGCAAACAAACTTGCAAAGCCTGAATGAGATGGATGATCCACGGCAGAGTGGAGCGCAGCTACTCCTCCACAACTCGTTGCCTTTACAGGCTGTGCAACGTGAAACGTCTAATAGTGGGGAAAATCACATCGTTCATTATCCACAATTTTATGGGTGTGCTCATTCCCAAATCATAGGAAGGTGATATAAATGGCCATATCTGCTTCGTGCTTGAAGACTTTGCTCTCTTTTCTAAAGCCATTAAACGTCAGAGAGAAACTGATTTATGATCAATAGAAAATATGACTCTGTCTCGCTGAGCGGATGCTATCTCGTGACTTTTACTCTCAACCTGTGCAGATCTTAATGTTTCCTCACACCTCACAGAAGGACTCAAAGTTAAAACTTGCTAACTATGACACCAAACACAGCACATATTTTGTGTGATGCTTTAAAGAACAGAGATGCTGTATCTGCCATGATGCCATTTATTTCCTCCACACTGGTTGTTAGAAAACGTGTCAAGCTGTTGTTTGCGTCCTTTCTTTTCTAACAGGGACTTTGAGTAAGCTGGAGTTATAGTGGGAGGTGATGGTGATACTGGTCACCGCCAGCCTACGTACTCTGGTCTGCATGAGAAAAGTTTAGCACGTTGCCTGGAAACTTCTATCTGAGCTGCAGGATGCAAAGTGAATCATTGTTTTAATCGATGCTTCGTGGGATGATCTGAACTTCAAAGAACTTCATTCAGAGAATAAAAAATTAAGAATCAGTTTCACGGAAATCACTTAATGTGAAGATTAAGCAGAAATGTTTACAAATAAATTTCCAAGGAATTTCAATCCATTTTTCTCCTTTTTCTACCAGCAGTAAAAAAGTGGTCATCAGCTTAAAGTTCTCTGTTCTGCTGGACTCAGAAAACCTGGAGATCAACATGGAAATTTGTTCAGATGAGTAAATGTGCTTCAAACTTGATGCAACTTAAGAGGTTTTAATGTGAACTGAAATCCATCAGGACCCTCTAAGCTGTAGGGGAAGGTCTCTGTGGTAGTAGGGGGTCTCTACAGCTGCACTTTATACATGTGTTTGATGTGAAGATGAAGCCAAAACGTTGCTCACATGTTCATATCTGAATTATCAACTCTACATGATAAAACAAAAGAAAAGAAACAAACAATATTTTAATATATTTACATCCAAAACTTCCAGGTCCAACAGATATTATTGACACTACTGGACCAGCAACGGCTGGGACCTGATGGACAAATAAACAGACCAGTAAAGCCAGTTCCTTTCAGGGGGTCTAATGGTGTACTGGTCCCAGTTTAACGTCATCCTATTTTAATGTTTGACCACATTCTGACAGACTGGTCAGAGCAAATATAAGAAGGCTATCTGCCATTTATGTGGTGGCTTGGCCCTCTGATTGGTCTATACCAGGGATCCCCAATCCAGGTCCTCGAGGACCGGTGTCCTGCAGGTTTTCCGAGTGTCCCCGCTGCAACACACCTGATTCAAATCAATATGTATTTAGCAGACATGTGCAGAGCTTGTCTGAGTCTGAGTCAGGTGTGTTCCAGCAGGAACACTTGGAAAACTTGCAGGACACCGGTCCTCGAGGACCAGGGTTGGGGATCCCTGGTCTATATGACCAATGCAGGATGGCTTTTAAAGGAGCTACTGCAACAGCCGGAGAGGTGGCTTCGTTCAGATGGCAAGCAGTTACTGCGATGAGCGATTAGATGGTGTGACCTTAAGGCAAGCAGAAGGATGGCGATGACTACAGCGTCAGGAGTGAAAGACATAACCCGAAATGTGGCGAGTTACCAGGATGAGGAAGCCAACCCAGCTTCCAGTGGTCATCCGGGAGGAGATCAGAGTAGAGCCGCTGCTCCTCCGCATCGAGAGGAACCAGTTGAGGTGGCTCGGGCATCTGGTCAGGATGCCTCCTGGACCTCCCTGGTGAGGTGTTCCAGGCACGTCCCTCTGGGAGGAGACCCCGGGGAAGACCCAGGACACGCTGGAGGGATTATATCTCTCGGCTGGCCTGGGAACGCCTCGGGATCCCCCCCGCAGAGTTGGCAAATGTGGCTGGGGAGATGGAAGTCTGGGCTTCCCTGCTTAGGCTGCTGCCCCCGCGACCCGACCCCGGATAAGCAGCAGATGATGGATGGATGGATGGAAGCAAACCCAGACCAGGAGTGAAGTATCTGCCATTTGAGGAGCTGGTTTGGTGTAAATGTGAAACACCTCAACGGATCAAACAACTCAATAAAGACTTTTTCTGAATCCGTACAGCGAAGACTCAAAGAGCCGATTCCAGCAACGAACGGTGAGACGAAGAGGCAACATTGCTCATCTTAGACATGAGTAACTGAAGCCTGGACACGTTTTAAAAGCAACCTTCATCATTAGTTATTCATTAGTTATTTATGTTTTCTGTGGTTGTTGTAAGAAATATTCTCAATGTCAGAAATCAGTGTGTCCATGTTTCTTGCTCTGTTTGTAGAACTGGTTTCTTTTTAAAAGTGCACATATTAGTGAGAGAGCAGTCTGTGGAAGTTGTGGCTCTGATCCAAAAACACATCCTGATGCAAGTAGCTCAAGCTAAAAGCAAAATGAACACTCCATCACTTCCCAAACAGAATAAGAAGTTTTCAGTATTTACATATTAGCCTTATGAGAATATGCATATTTTTTAATCTTCATGGCCTTTCAGCTGTTAGAGAAACATAGCTGACTGATCAGCCTGATGAGCTTGAATCTTCATCCTGCACCGGTCAGACAATGAAGCTCTGCAGGAGAAGATTCTATTTTCGTCCACCTGACATGATCTTGCCACAAAGTTAAATGAAACACAAATGGAATCTGTCTTTATAGAAATATTATCTATTAACAGAACTAAATTATTGCTGGTATTTATAGACCTCCAATCCCCTTAAATCTAGCCAAATATAAATCATTTCAGCATCAACACACGTCTCTCCTTAGTGCTACAAAGAAAAACACTTTAATAATCTTTTCCAGAAATAAATAAACAATAGCAAGGACACTTGGAAAACAATATATGGATTTCTTCAAAGAAAGCAAACTTTGAACTTCAGCGTTTTCAGATGCAAGTCGTACTTTCTGAGACTCTTTTTATGCTGCGTCATGAAAATGACCACCATCAAAGGTCCATTATCTTGTGTATCCAGTGAGTTTGGACCAGCTCCCTCCACAGAGGTGCAGGGAATCACTGCAGACGTACACACACCTGCCGTGGCCACGATGGAGAAGCTGCTTCTGTTGCAAAAGTCTTCTCACGTTGCACATTACCTCTGAACTCTGGCAAAGTACCTTCTCACTTACCTGCTTGAAGGGGATCAAACGCCTTTCTCACATTATCATCCTGTTTTAATATCGCCTTGTTTTTCAGAAATGTGTTTACAAATGGTTTGGAATAAACAAAAATCATTTTCATACATGCCTATCGATGAACTTAAGACACTTTTAGATAATGATGAATTTACAGTTCTCTGAAGCTTTGCATACTACAAACATTTCCTTATTTATCTAATAGATTTATCCAATAATCTAATAATATCTAATAATGCAAACCAGTATAAACTGTAGAAGTAGTTCTGTGGAATACGGTGTGCCACAAGGCTCAGTTCTGGGAACATTGTTTATAATTCATAATGATTTCTTCTTATGGCTACTTTTTCTTTGCTGTTTGCAGATGATGCCTGTCTTTTTATTTCCAACAAGGACATAAATGTTCTTCTCAGAAGTTTAAATAAAGATTTTTATCATGATTCTGAATAGTTCAAAGCAAATAAGTGTCTTTGAATGTTAAAAAGTCTAGTTTTATATTATTTGCTGAAAAAAAAATGCGATGGTGATAAAAATGAAAAGGAACAGGTTTAAAAAAGGTCTGAAAGAAATAAAATGAATCCATTGGAATCATAAGAGATCTAGTACATTATAAAGGCCTCTTACAGTTACATTACAGAGTAATTTATCCACATTTAAATCATTGTAATTTACTATTGGGAAGAGTTTTCTGAACAAAATCTTCATACTGACTAAAACTTTGTCCAGATAGCAGCAGTTTCTAATCTCTGTGCCCAAACGTTACCTTTCTGTTTGCTTTGTTCAATTAAAACTCTAAATATTTTCCATATTAATGTTCTTCTGACCTTTTAGATCACCGTCTGATGATGACTGGCCCTCCTACATTAAACAACATTTCTTATGTACTTACCAGTCTCACTGTTGTTCTCCCAGGCAATAGAATTCCATCTGCATCTGCCGTCGCACATCTGGCGATCAGGTACCACCGTGCTAAACTATGGAAAAGACATCTGGAACATTATATGTGCAGTAAAATAAACTACAATAGAAGTCAGTGGCTGAGTTCTCACCCTCACTAAGGCAGAATAAATAGGAATTTATTTGTATGTATTGTATGTCAGAGAAACACAAGAAAACTGCAGTGATTGTATGAGAGCTGATGGCCAGCGGTGACGCTGCGCTGCACCGACCGTCTGCAGGCTGCCACATGTGGGTGATGGACAGCTGTATGCTCGCCCTGCTCAACATACCAGCATGAAATATTCACTGCTTCTGATGGGACGACAAAACAGCCAGTGTTAGAAAAGCAGACATAACTTCATCAGCAAAATGCCCCCTTCGGTCCCCTCCCCCACCTTCTCCTTCTCTTCGCCACCTCTCCGCTCTGCAGTAATTTCATTTCACCCTCTCCAAGGACTCTGGGAGAGAAAGTGCTAGTTCTGGGCGGGCGGACGGAGGAGGCCAAGCAGGCTGGGTGTCCCTTTGTCCTTGCTGCATGTGGAGCCTCAGACCATCCATCTCTGTCAGAGGCAAGCATCTCGGGAACCCCCCTTCCTCCCCCACTCCTCTCACTCCGGAGGCCCGTCTCCAGGCATGTCAGTGCTAAATGGGGCCTTTACACAGCATTGACTGGCTCGACAAGTCTCTCCACTGGTCATGCTGGGCAGAGCAGGAAGCAGCCTATCATATTTTTACTTCTTCTCTGCTTCTGGAGCGGGCATGTGGACCCAGCAGGTGAGTGGAGAGCTAATTCTGAAAGCAGGGGAGGAGGTGATGAATATAAAATGGGGCGCTGTGTGACATGAGCGGTGACTTTACAGCCTGTAAAGGCCACACGTTAGCACACACCACTGTCACCTTGTAGGTCTGCAAGTCAATTACCCAGACGTTGTTGTGGCGTGACGGTGTCTCCCTGCGCCGTCGTATTCCTGCAGGAGCACGCCATTCTGCCGGGAAGGGAATCCACTGCAAGCTGATGCTTCTGGGAAATTTCCCCTGAAGCTACTGAGAATATCTTTATTTCACCTCGACTTCCACAGACCACGTCCTCATGTTTACGTTACATATACGGTACGTTCTTCAGATTAAAACCAACTTTCTGTCTTTGAAAAGTCAAAGTTACATCTTCACAGCTCAGACTACATAATGCCTGGAGATGTGACGAGGCGCATGTTTTAGTCGTCTTTGTCACGGCTGTGCACGGTCTGCAGCGTGATCTGACCACGTAATGTCTTGTAATGTCAAGAACGTTTAACTCTTCTGGCTCTTTATTGTCCCATAAATGTTCAACAGATTTGTGAGCGGGTCACTTTGGAGGAAAATCCATAAACGCTGGAATTTCCACGTAAATTTGAACGAATCACTAAAATGTGGTCAAGGTTGCCGTTTTATGCTGAAGCCTGTTAAGTTTGTCAGATCCGTGGTGGGACTTTCTCCTCTGTGGGAGCATGTTTCCACTCGGTATGGAAACTAAGCCTGAATCCAGATTCACATGTGAAGGGTTACTGTAGCTGTAAATCAAAGATAAATTTGATTGGCTGGAAGTCTTAAAACTAACTAACAAATCTTACAAAAAGGAACAACCTAACTTTCTGGAGCAAAACTTTCTTGTTATTTTTCCAAAAATATGACAAATATCCATAAAAACGACGGTTTTGCTTCTTAAAAGCAGGCGGAATGCAGGATGAATATGGAATCAGCCTTCAGCAGGAAAACTGCAAGAGTTCCATACTGATGTGCTGCAAGATTTATGGGTGATGCAATGTGTGGCGACGGCCGCTCAGCGCTACAGGACTGTCAACAACATGTAGACAGTTATTGCAAACATCTGGCTGTTTACATGCTATCACAAGACCTGCAGTTTCTTCTTTTGAGTCCAGCCCACACACTGAGGGAAATCCTCCATCCTTCATCCTTCTGGCATGAAAGCCAACGTCCCGATATTTCCCAAAGGGAGCCAGAATCCAAACTTGTAATTTATATTCCCAGCACAGACCTGCATCCATCAATCATCTCATCTAATGCTGGCTGCGGTTTAAAAGCAGTTATTCTTTTCTGAGGCTCCTCTCTATGTTCTGAAAGGACGTGTCTCAGAACAAAAGGCAGGAAGAGCTGATAAATCCCCAAAGATGGAGTGACATTAAGCTGTTGGAAGGAAAATGATTCTGCCGTAGGAGCGCCTTGTAATCTTCCTGTTTCAACCTAAACAGGTCAAAACATGCAGATATGAACTTAAATGATAAAAAATCTGTTGTTTGTGTGAAAGAGAGCCATGTTTAAAAAGACAGAGCTGCTGTTCCAGCGAGGACCAGAGGGGGCGCTAAAGACAGGAAACAATCCTAATCCTCATGGGGGAATATTTAAGGTTAAAAACGTTGCAGCAGCGACGTGTGGTCCAGTGTTCCTGACTTTTCAGGCTGCTGTTGCCGTGACAACGGTCACTGTGATTGACAGCTTTGTGATTTTTGAGCTTCTGACGTGTTCAATGACACTCTGTTAAAGTCAGAATGGTTGTAGTACTTTATGGAAACATTTATTTATTCATTTAATGTTGGTTAAACTGAAATGAGTTTGTTGTTTGATTTGGTGAAAAAGCTGCTGGAGCTTCAGAGGATAAAGAGCACATGGAAGCTAGTGGACAACATTTTGTTTTAAACCTCTTAGATAAAAAATGTAGGTTTAATTTGACATTTTTGTCCTGAAAAGTGAGAAAACTACATCAGGTAATGAAATAAATGTCTTGAATGTTTGGCAGTTTTGAGCAGGTAAAAAAAGAAACGCTGTAAAAAGCAGAAACAAGTTTTATTCCAGTTCTTTGGAAGGGGACATTTTTGTCCACAGCAGCCTGAGTAAGTTGCTACTGAAGGGTTAATAGTGAGGTATTTTGGACATAAGATAACTACACCGATAAGCATGGTGTAGCAGTACATAACCAAAGCAACCACAATGGCTGCTCCTCACTGTTAAATGAGCTTTCTTTCAGAACTAATGGAGCTGACTCATGACACCTCATGACTCATGAAAATCCTTAGAAATTGTCCAAAATGTGAAGGTTTCAAGACGAGGAAGTCCTGAACTGCATTCTTTATACACCAACAGCTGCGTGCTGCGAGCCGGTAGGCCAAAATGATGTGGAAACATGAGACTCTCAACTAATTCAAGTTGTGAGGCAGACTGTGTCAAATACTCGCTGCAAAAGGCAAACAGAGGCTTTTGTGACAGCACTTTTCTGGACTGAGTGCAATTACTACCTGGAGTCTCTGCTGGTTGCTTGGCAACATCATAGCGGTGACAAGGATGCTGATCTCTTCTCTGAGTTGGAAGCTTCCCCTCGGTGGGTTCCATAGAAAAAAGGCTGCGATTATAAAGGAGAAAAGTCGAAAGCGCCTGAACAGGCATGTGGTTCTTAAACTCCCCGGCAGGAAGAGCTGCTGGAAGTCAAAGCGGCTGCAGACTGACACCAGACTGCAACGGCAGATTAAACCCAGTGAGCTGCGCGACCGCCCCGAGGTGTGCAGAAAGCTGCAGAATCAACTAACTTTACATTTTAGTGAGTGAACTTTATGTAACTTATTAACAGCAGCTTGCTTTACCAACACACCAAACAAAAGGTGCACGGTGAGTGCACGTGGTGCATTCAGACATGGTTGAAGAGCATCAAAGCCTCTGGAACACGCAGCTTGCAGAGCCGTGTTGTCACCCCGTCGACCTTGGTGATTCAGGCATGGAACGCCGCAGCTTTCTTCCTGGAGCCTGAAGTCGGGAGCTGATGAGGATGACGGAGGATGTTCAACATGTCAGCAGTGCATGGAGGCCAGCCGCCTCCTCCAGACAGAGCTGTCTTCTGCCACTGCACTGGCTACTTTACCATCGCCGCGACAGCCTGAACGCTTCCCTAATCCATTCCTGCATCCAGCCTTTCTTCTTGTCTTTAATCAGCGGCCCACCGGTTCTGTCGGAGTGGCTGCCAGGATGCAGCACAACAGAGGCCACTCTTCTCATGACCTCTGTCTCATCCCTTCCTAAAAAAAGCTCAGCTTTTGTTTCAGCCTCGCAGCTTGTTAGCAGCACATGGCCAGCAATGCACGACGCTGTGACCAAACAGCCGTCCCGCAGAACAATGCTGATCACATTCAGTGCCAGCAAAGATGACGAGTGCGTCACAAGCCGTCGCCTTGATGCTCATCTTAATTAAAGCTTATTTAGCTAAAAAAAAAAAAAAAGGTCCAACTCTGTTTCTTGATTTGGAAACGTGTAATTAAATATGTGAACTTTCCGGATTATATCAGATATTGAGGTATTTTTGGCAGCAGATTCAACAATCCTTCTTTAACTGCAGAAATGTGTTGATTGCATCACACTAACCCTTCTCTTGTATACAGTCATGACATGACCATGATCATTCAGATCCTTTAAGGAGGAATGACTGAGGTGACTACATCTAGTGGAGCGCTTTTTGGGGAAAGCCTGGTCTTATTAGGAGAGATGGCATCCATCCCACGTTGGATGGAGCCGCTCTCTTATCTAGCAATTACTCCTAGTTTCTGACCCAATTCTCTGATCTCTTGTCTGAGTTAGTGCTGACTACTGATAAGGTCATTGTACTAGGTGATTTTAATATTCATGTTGACCATGAAAATGATAGTTTAAACATTTCCTTTAGCTCTATTCTAAACTCAATTGGGTTTTCACAAAATGTCAATGGAGCCACTCACTCTCATGGTCATACTCTTGATCTGGTTCTAACATCTGGTATTGAGACTGATAAGCTCAAAGTATTTCCTCAAAACCCTGTCTTGTCTGATCACTTCTTATTAACCTTTGAATTCACTTTATTTGATTACTCACTGACCAAAAATAAATTCTACTATAGTAGATGTTTATCAGACAATAATATTACAAAATTTAAACAATCAATTGAATCAATTTTTCCCCTCTAGCATGTGTTAGCATGACTGAGAGTCCCCCTTTAAGCCTTACTCCTGCTCAGATTGATCAACATGCTGATACTATAACAGCTTCAATGCGTACAACCTTGGATAATGTTGCTCCCCTAAAGAAGAAGAAATTAGGTAAGATTATGAAGGCTCCCTGGTTTAATTCCCAGCTTCGAGCTCTAAAACAGGCATCAAGGCGTTTGGAAAACAGATGGCGTTCATCAGGACTAGAGGAGTCTCACTTAACCTGGAAAGAAAGTTTAATCGTATAGAAAAAAGCCTTACGTACGGCAAGAACAGCTTATTATTCAGCATTGATAGAGGAAAACAAAAACAACCTTCGGTTTCTTTTCAGCACTGTAGCTAGGCTTACTAGGAGCCGGAGCGCTGTGGAGCCATGTATCCCTTTCTCACTTAGCTGTGATGATTTCATGTATTTTTTCAGGAATAAAATTGACACTATTAGAGATCAAATCCACAATACTCTTCCTTCTACCTATAATGTTGAGCCTGTTGTGGTCTCCGAAGCATCCTTAGAACCAGGATCTGACTTGTGTCTAAATAGTTTCTGTCCTGTCCAACCCTCTGAATTAACTAAAATAATAGCTTCATCTAAACCATCCACCTGTATCTTAGACCCTCTCCCAACGAGCCTCTTTAAGGACATTTTCCCTTTAATTAATACATCACTACTAAATCTTATCAATATGTCTTTAGTGACAGGATATGTACCACAATCATTTAAAACTGCTGTAATCAAGCCTTTACTTAAAAAGCAATCTCTGGATCCAGAGGTGATAGCAAATTATAGACCTATATCTAACCTCCCGTTTATGTCCAAAATTCTGGAGAAAATAGTTTCAGCTCAGCTACATGCCCACCTGAGCAGAAATAATTTATGCGAGGAGTTTCAGTCAGGATTTAGAGCTCATCATAGCACTGAGACGGCATTGGTGAAAGTTACTAATGACCTTCTTATGGCCTCAGACAAAGGACTTGTGTCCGTACTTATCTTGCTTGATCTTAGTGCTGCATTTGATACAGTCGATCATAACATTCTGTTACAGAGACTAGAACAGGTGGTTGGAATTACAGGTACAGCGTTAAGCTGGTTTAAATCATATTTATCTGATAGACTTCAGTTTGTTCATCTAAATGACAAGTCCTCCTCCCAAACTACAGTAAGTCATGGAGTTCCTCAAGGTTCTGTACTTGGACCAATACTCTTCACGCTATATATGCTCCCTTTGGGCAAAATTATTAGACAGCATGGAATAAACTTTCATTTCATTTAATTGTTTCATTGTCATTGCTAGAGCCGAGCAGGAGGCAGAGCCTTTGGTTATCAGGCCCCTCTCTTATGGAATAAGCTCCCAGTTAGTGTTAGGGAAGCAGACACCCTCCCCACCTTTAAGACTAGGCTGAAGACTTATCTTTTTGATAAGTCCTATAGCTAGGGATGGTTAGCATCCCTTAGTTATGCTGCAATAGGTTTAGACTGCTGAGGGACATTTCCTGATACACTGAGCTTCTTTCTCTTTATCTCTCTCTTTTATCCCCCCCCCCCCATAACAGTGTTGCATCGTTAACATGTATGTCTCCTGTCTCAGCAGGTCTCCCTGGCCGGGAGTAGCAGTTCCTGTTGTCTGTTGTCTTTCTGTCCTCTTCCCCCCACACAGCAGAGGCAGATGGCTGCCTGTCCTGAGCCGGGTTCTGCCGGAGGTTTCCTTCCTGTTAAAAGGGAGTTTTTTTCCTTCCCACTGTTGCCAGTGTGCTTGCTCAGGATGGGAGATTGAGTTGGACTCAACTCAATCTGTTGGTTTCCTTATATAAGCTTTTATGAATTGGCTTTCATTATGTTTTCTTCTCTGTCTGTAAAGCGTCTTGAGATGGCATTGCCGTGATTTGACGCTTTATAAATAAATTTACTGTAACAATGACAACATGCAGGCAGGAGTTTGCATCTCTCGGGTACTGATACTTCGAAGTCTGGTGGCTGCTGAGTTGTGCATTTAGGCACAAATCTTTATTGCAGTGCAGCGGGGTCGCCACCCGTCCCATAAAATATGGAATCGCCCTTTAATTGACAGACAAACAATACGTCCCGGATTGGTTCAATCCGGGACGCAACATTTGTTTGGTATTTCCAGAACTTTCCAGCAGCTACACATGTCAGTCACACACATCAACACTCAATCTAAAAATAATTAACTGAATAAAAAGACAACAGTCAGCAAAAATGTTCTCTTCATGCAGAATCTGCAGGTGCAGCCTCCTCCCCTCTGCACCTGCGTGTCGGACAGTCACGGTTGCCTAGCGACAGACATGACTCGTGCACGCTCCTCAGAAGACCCGCGTCTTTTAACCACGTCTCCTGTAGCCTACCTGGTCCTGAAAATAAAAAGCGACATGTAAAACAGACGTGAAGAGGCTGCAGCGTCAGTGAAGATGTTTATCAGTCAGATTGTAGAACAGCGACTGTTCAGTCGCGCACGGTGGACTGTCTGACATCTAACAGCATCGGGACAGCAGCTTCATTTATTTATATATTGTAGCCATATCATTATAATTATATTAGCCAATATAAACACCATATATACCCATTAAAAACATCTTTTCAATGGATGAAAGGTTAATAAATACACATAAATACATATATAGCCTAGCTAAAGGGAAAGGTTTATTTTTATTTGAATTTCAAACATTAAAATGTTTAGAGCTTTATGTTTTTATGTCCATTTTTAAGGAATCTGTCGTAAGATCATTGGATAAATTAGCTTTCTAGTGTTGTTAAACTGTTATAACATGAGTTCCCTTCAAGTCATGAGACATGCAGGAAACAGAAACAGTCCAATATGTAGGATTAAACAACGAGGAGCTGCATTTCACAGCATCACAGGCCATGGCGTCGTCATCGCCGGTTCCACACAGTAAATATTTCATAACAAATGTTTATTGCTGTTTCCTTTTTTTCTTTTCTTTTTATTACAAAACTCGCTAAATATGCCAAAGTAGGCTGTAGGAACTATTTTATGTTGGCCTCCATAGTTTTTATGCCAACAACTATTGACAAGTAGCGTTTCTCTCACTGTCAAAAATCAGCTGATCTGAACCAGCTGATTAACGTGTTGCTATGGTAACGCCCGTAAGGGAATGATAAAACAGTAATTAACCATTACCCAGCTATCAGTGACCACGGTATGACCTCCCCTCTTACTGCCTGCAGGTGAAGTCACACAGGTGTAGTTTCTGTAAAGTTCTATGTTACACGCTCTACACACAGAAACCTTCTTTAAGGTTAATTAATAACACAATAGCTAAGTATTGTGCATATGGCTCTTTATTATATAAAGTATTTTCCTCATGTTAGTAGAGATCCATGTAATCACAGCTTTATGTTGCCTAATGAGCAGAACTTTCTATCCAACAATGCTGGACATATTGAAGCTGTGCATCCCATATTTTAATTTATGAAAGGTAGCAAGCCTAAGGTAGAAATGTACTTTGAAGTCCAGATCATGTGGAGTTGTTGACATCAGAATTTAGTTTCTTTGGTTTCTCCGACAAGCCGTGGGAAGTGGTGAAGATTTCAGCACGTTCTCCCTGCTGAACACATTCTCCCACTTTAATTCTCTCAAACCTCTTCATCCCATCTCCTCTGAGATCAACGGCGCCTAATCCAACATCGTCTTCGTCCCGTTTCTTCTCCGATACCTCTGCAACCAGTAAAAGTCCGTCTGATGTTGAACTTTACCTTTTGCTCTTTCCATTCCGCTGATAAAAACGAGTTGAGTGTTTGTTTCTCTTCGCCTTGTGGTGCTGCAGGGCAGCGGCGTCTCCAGGAAACATCAATGCCCGTGTGCCACTAAAACAAGTCTGGAAAAAAGTTTTCATGTTGGACGTGTATAAGTCGTGACTAAACATATTTATTTGTAAATATTATACGTTTAGATCAGATAAAATTGAACCTTGTTGAAGTCAAATAGAAGGAACTAAAATGTGATTCCATCTGAATGAAAGGATTTGTTTAAGTTGAGGTTTAACTTCAGGTTTAATATTTTATTTTACAACCTTCACTTATTATTTTTATATTCATTTCATTATTAAATAGATTAGTTTTTTTTCTCCCTTTTCTGCACATCGACCAATCAAAGCGCTTTACACTTCACATCACTTTCACCCATACACACTCACACCCCCGACGGGGGGGCGATGCAGGGTTCAGTGTCTTGCCCAAGGACACTTAGGCGTGCAGTCAGATGACGGCAGGAATCAAACCACCAGCTTCCCGGTTGCTCTTCCTCCTGGCCTACAGTCGCCACTCCTTTCACCCACATTTCATACGATGGAATTTATTCATCCATTTTGGTAACAGCTTGGTCCAATCCAGGGTGGCGGGGAGCGGGGTCTCTTCCAGCAGTCACTGGTCGAGAGGCAGGTACACCTGGACAGGTTAGCAGTCCATCACAGGACGATGTATTGTTTACTATGACTAAAATATCAAATTTTCTACAAGGTAAAATCCTCGGTCGACAGTGATGGTGGAAAATGCCAGACTCGGTGGGCACACAAAGCCCTGAACGCAACACAAGGAAGGAAAGCAGAAAACAGAAGAGGAGAAAAAAGTGACTTTCTTATTTGGATGAACAAATTCTCATCCTGTCTGGGATTCAATAACTGCTTAATTCAGCAGCATAATCGAGTCTGTGATGCAAAACATGTCATTTGATCCAGAAAATGACTGTGCCAGATCAGTGTCCTTTTTTAACTAGCTTCACACAGTCGATACTGTAATTAGTCAGGCCCGATGGCAAACCGGCCATCTGGAGTGGTGGGAGTTCTCCCAGGGGGCTGGTTGACTTATGGGTCAGCGATGAGTAGAGCAACACTACCCAGATAAAAAGTCAGCCCCGTGCTATTTTTAGCTGCCTGGGAAGAGCTGTGCAGTGCGTGCTGCATGAAGGAATGGTGGCGGGGCATTCATTAAGATGACCATCAAAGAGCATGAAGCTCTCCTTATCTTTGCTGGGGGGCAAATCTAAATTCATACAGAGCAGTTAATGGCTTTTATCTAATGAATTTCGCTGCTTTTGGGATGTGGTGCTGTAACTGTGAGGGGGTGGGAGTGTTGGGTGTGCAGGGGACTCCTGGAGAACACATTCTTCATGCCGACCCACTCAGGAAGCGCCGCCTAACAAGCCTTTCATCTCAGATGATTGGAGAGAAAATTGAGCTATGAAGAAGCTACATTCAGTGGCATCCAGTTCGACGGAGAGAAATAAACTTCAAACAAAGCTAAAGAGAAAAAACAGGGCCTTAAACGCTCATATTTAGTGAAATCTTCTGTAAATAGACTGCAGTGTGCGTCGGGATCAGTCTGGCAGGAAGAGGCTGTGAGAAGTTTCCTGGTTCTGCAGGATGGTCCAGACCTGCTGCACATCCTGGACAGCAGCGAGGATGCTGCTCGTTCCTGGTGTCAAACGCGCAGCGCAGACAGAAGAACATCTATCTGCCCTCTCACAGAAATCATTCGACTATAATAAATAACAGTTATTTAACCAATAAGAACTGATGTAAAAAGCATCTGCAGGTCAACATGTTTCTATTTGACTTCATTTATATGTAAAATGTCACAGAACAGACATAGCTGTCACACGGCTGATGGAGCTTCTTCGTGCAGATTATTCCATGAACCGACTCCAGACATTGAAACACTTCACTTTATTTCTGATTTTTTTTTTTACATTTCTCGAAACATTAAAACATGAAAAGAGTTACAGATGGTGCAAAGAAAGCACGAGAAAGCAGTAAAATACTGAAGGTGTTCAAGGCTGTTAGAGGATAAACGGTATGTCAGCATTTAGAACAGGAACCGCAGACCAGGAGTCTTGGGAGAGTAAATTTATCCTGCAGGAGTTCACTTTCAGCTCAGATGTAGAAGACAAGACGTGAGCCGAGAGGACAGAGTTAAAACTGGATCATCGTCTTAGCAAGCTTCGCCATGACACAAACCAGTTATGTGTCTACTGACACAGAAGATGATTCACATGCTTGCACTGCTCTTCAGAAGAAAACAGAATTATAGAAGTATGATCTGCATTTTATTTGACTTTATTAGTCATTTTGCTTTGCATGAAGCTGTTTACATTTCTGTTTCAAGTTCAAACCCAGAAGAAGAGTTAGCGGTGCAGAGCGCCAGTGAGTGGTCGGTAAAACGCCGGACATTTTCCTGAATCTGGGATGTGTTTGAGCTGTTCAGTCAGACTAAGCTGAACATTATGAATAAATAATGTTCCTGCTGGTGCAGCAGCAGGCCTCTCTTCATCTGAACTGCTTTCTAACACCTGAAACTTAATATCACAACACCACAATATGAATTATATTCAATGGGAAAGTGTGTCCAAACTTTATATATGTTATATATACTTTATACATATATATGTTATGTATGTATGTATGTATGTATCTACGTACTGTCTATGTGTGGATGTGATCAGAAAGCTGCCGGTCTTTGCCTCCTTTCCAGCCTTTCTTCTAGCTGTATGTCTGAATTAGAATTTTCTCCATGGAACATTCCCTCCGGTACAAAATGAAGACATCTTGAGCTCAACTTCAAACACACTCCTCAGTAAACAGCTACTGTTGAGAAAGTGTTTCATCTGAGCCCCTGGGATATTATTAAGCCTCTGTGGTAGCTCAGACTGCAGAAGTACAGGATAAGAGCCCACTTCTGCAGCCATGTCAGCCCAGCAACCTGCTCCTGGATAACCTGCCTATCTCAACACTTGTACTGGAACATGCTGCATGCGGCACGATAGGAACCCCCCCCCCCCCCCCCCCCCCATCTCTCTCACACACACACACACACACACACACACACACACACACACACAGGTTTTTTCTTTTATCTCGGCTGATAATTACCTCGTGGCAGTATCTGCGTCTGGTCGGTGGTGACTTTGGGATCGGAAGAGCAGCTGACCTCTCCTTCACCCCGTCCTTATTAAAGTCTCTGTTACAGTCCGAGTCCTCGACCCGGTTCACCGCTGGTTTCACGCGTCTGATGTGCTAATGCAGCAAAAACATGCACCTTGAGGGATTCACTTGACTGTCTAGAAAGTTTGGATGCGCTTTCATCCACAGGAAAAGTCAGGTTTCATCATCAAGCATGGGGATTTTTCTGCCATTCCTGGCATCGTCAGAATTACAAACGTTTTCCCACAGCATGATGCTCCCTTCCCGTGTTTGGTCATGTAGAATCGGCTGCAAGGGCTGAATGAAGAGGACAAGTGACCTCACCAACCTACCGATCTTTAAACTTTTCTCGAAGATCGCGCTGCTCTACTTCCCTCCACGTCTTAAAGGGGCAACAAGCAGAAATTCAGCCTTTCTGTAGAAGAAATGAAATAATGTCCATGTGAGGAAGTAGAGTTGTGGTTTCATCTGGAGTACGACATGACGTCACCCCGTGTCTTCCAGCCTGTCAGGCTGCGTGTTCATGGCAGCGCTCGCCCCTCCCTCCCATAAAGGGCTCCAGAAAGCAACAGGTGCTTAAGTTCAACATGACATGCTGAAGACATCAGGATCCCACATTCCCTCTACAGACACAACGGACAACAATGTGTTAGAGTGGGATCTCTGTCACTATAGACAATCTTTGCATAAACTTTCTTTGTTTTCCTGATCTGTTAAAATGAAAAGAACTGGTAAATGGACTTGTACTTATAATCATGCAGACCACTCAAAGCGCTTTACACTACTTGTCACATTCACCCATTCACACACACACACTCATCCAACACACTCATACCCCGAGAGACACATCAGGGGGCAGCTTGGGGTTCAGTGTCTTCGGCCTGTCAGGGGAAGCCTGGAATTGATCCCCCAACTTTCCAGTTGAAGGACAACTGCTCTTCCTCCTGAGCTACAGCCGCCCCCGTGTCCCTCCTGCACATGTAGCATGAGCAGCGAAGCTAAGCCGGAGCGCGGGAACGCAACACTGAGCGACATGTCTCCTGATGTTTCAGCCGCCAAAGCGAGTCACCGCCTTGTACTTCTGGGTTGGAAGCCCTGCAGAGGCAACGAGCTGCTGTTTGACTTGTCCTGGACGACTTAGCAACATAAACATCATGAGGTTCTTCCACATGTTTGGCTCATGTCACTTTGTTTTGGCCTAAAGGCAGAGAAAGAATTTGGCCTGTAAGTCGTCCCCAAATGATTTGTTCAGGAAGTGAAAGGAAAGATGGGATGGGACAGCTGAAGACGGGTCCAGATCACAGCCGAGCCCCGGGAGCAGACCACTTTCACATATACTGGGTCTTATTTCCCATAAAGTTCCTGAAGCTTCTTAAAAAAGCATGGATATGCAACACAAAACATTTTCTGTTCATGTCATCGGCGTGGACAGCAGCCAGTTTGCTGAGTCGATCAAACATCTCCTGATACTTTTGTATTTTGACGGAACGTTCTGTCCCGAGGTTTCGGATCGGATCAGCTGCCTGCAGAATGCTTCAGGGAGGAACTCTGTTGTTGTCTGTGTTCCCATGCACAGATACTCAGCAAAATAAACCCCACCCTCCACCCCACCTCCCAAAAGAAAAAAAACCTGTGTAATGCAAGCCCTGTCGTCCGCCTTCCATGCCCTAGAATGCACGACTGGACCGTGTGCAGAACCAGGGCTTGGACCGACATCCCCGACAGCAACGTCACCTTCATGACACCATTATAACAAATTATACCCAGAAAAGCTGTTTTCTTTTGATAGGGGCTGATTACAAATCAATAAACTTAAGTTGGTTAAAAAGCAAAGTACTGCGATGGAGCGGCGAGCTGTCCAGGGTGTAGCCCGCCTTTCGCCCACAGCCTGCTGGGATAGGCTCCAGCTTCCCCGCAACCCTTCGGATAATGAATGAATAAAAAAGAAAAGTAAATAAAAGTAAATACTCTTTTCTGCCACTAGATGGAGTCAAACTGAACCTCTGCAGGAATTTGTACCGCGTCTTCCATTATAGTTGTGCTAAAACGAAACATTTCAAGTGAAAAAGGGTGAACAGAGATATTATGTGTTCCTTTCTGGAGAATGGACACTGAAACGTGTGGAGTGCAGCTGCTTGTAGCAGGTTTTACTGCAACACATCTGTGTGACTGTCAGAAACTTTTTACAGACACGTCCATGTGAAATGTTTCCCTCCACACTCCCCCGTTCTTCCTCTTCTCTCTGCTGGTACTGCTCGGCTGGCTTCATGAGAGCGGACCATCAATACGCAGGTGATGGATGCAGAAGACGGACAGAAAGCGCCGTCTCTACATGTTTCATTTGAAGCTCCAGAGTGGAAGTGCAATTATCCTCCTAGAAAGGTGCATAAACTGTTGACTAAAGTAAAGCTGGAACATGCGTGGTGACCGGTCCTGACAAGGTTTCACTTCCAGGTCTGACAACTGGAAACCATTTGGATGCTAGGAGGAAACGTAGTCTGGATGTCTGAACGTTGAGGCGCCCTAGGGTCGGACACATCCTGATGCCTGCATGCCAGTCACTCTATGAATGGAGAGAAAAAGGTGCTGCGCAGGTAAGGAGCACCGTATGAGTGTGTGTGTGTGTGTGTGTGTGTGTTGTCTGAGTCTAGACAAGGTTAACAAGGTGTTATAAAACATTTACCACTGGAAGATCTTAAGACTGAGCCGGTGAGACATCACAGTGAATCCCTGGATAATGAAGCAGCTTCAACATGAACAACAACACAAGATAAACTTAACCACAACTCACCAAGGTCACACACACACACACACACACACACACACACACACAGATTTATTACTAAAGATTTACATAATTACAGTGTTTGAGAGTGTCGACCTTGGTGATATGATGCTGTGCATACATTAACCTGTAGCACGTTCACATGCTATTTGTCCTCTACATCTGCAAAATCAGCCATTTCTGCACCTGATCAGACGTCACCTGCTCATTTCACCTGTCAGGAGGAGATCTTCATTAAGCGTTCCTCAGGGAGACCCCTCTGGCAAAGCACAAACAGCCAGCAGCAGCAGCAGCAGCAGAGGCAGTGTGGATAAAACCAGGTAGCCGCTCATTCCCAGGCATCATATTAGCATATCTTCTATTATTCATGCAGTTCCCTGTTCATAAATTTTAGCCCTTTTAAAGCATTTTGAGACGGAGACGTGTCCAGCGAGGTGCGTGCTGAATAAAAGGAGATGTTCTAGTTCCAGGCCGTTTCATGTGCAGGGATTTTCAGACTGCAAACATCTTATGTATTCAGCGGATCCAATCGGTTTTTATGTGGTTTTATGTTTTTATATGGAGGAAGCGCAGCAAAATGTTTGCATATGTGCATCATTAGAACAGTTGATACGTTCAGTAATGATGATGAAGTGGTCGGGGTGCAGACCCAGCTGACGGGAGCTGATTAGGATGGCTATGCGACTGGGTCAGAGGCGACCTCCGCAAAATGCCCCGGATGTGTCAGATTAACACCAACATACCGAGCTGTGCTCGTCACACACGCCTGATGGGAAACAATGCAGCAGATGCAGGAGCCGTGTTTCTAGATGTGAAGATTGTTTAAAGTGAACTATTATGTGCATTTCAGGCTAATTAGGCCCGAGCACCGAAGGCAGTGCGAAGGCCTATTGAAATGCATTATTCTTATTATTTATTATTATTATTCTTTTTATTCTTCTCTCAAATGAATTGCCTTTTTGGGGGACTGAACATGCCCCAAAACTCACCAAATCCCCCCCCCCCAATGGAATGTGAAAATTTACGTATTCTAGTGTCGGGACAATTCAGGCGAAATTGAACGAGAGCGCCACCTATTTTTAGAGCCACACCACTGCATGTCATCAATCTTTATGAAAATTGACACACATGTTCTACATGACAGGGCGAACAAAAAATCCTCTTAACGTCATCATGAAAAGTCGACAGGAAAGCTGCCATTTTAGGTCAAAGTTGCCATTTTGGCGTTTTACTCACCTCGTATTTGAACGATTTCGTCATCGGGCATGCTCAGCATGCTCAGGAGGCGTGTGGGATTAAAAGTTGTGCTAATCGCTTACAGAATCCAGGGCGTGTAGGAGGGGCGGGGCTTCAAAGTTTCAGGTCTCGCCATCAACAGCGAATTCATATAACTCCCACATAAATCAACATATCTGCTCCAAAATTGACACATATGATGCCAATCCCATCCTGAACACGACTGCATGTCAACAATTGCTTTATACATTAGGCCCGCCCATCAGCAACAGGAAGTGTCCCATTTTAAGGGAAAGATTACATTTTATCTCTGATGTACAACACCAGACCCAAACATACCCTGGGTCAATCTAGTGCAATGCTGACCACAAAGACATGTCCATATGACATATCCACCATAGCCACGCCCCCTGGAGACAGGGAATCCATTGTTTTAAACCCTAAATTAGCTGATGTGCAGCCTGGCTGCAAGTGAGGGTGAGAAAAGCACAGGGGGGAGTTCGCCAGGGGAGGTGGTGGCAATAGGGCGAGCGGCGCCGTAGGTGCGAGGGCCTATTTCACCGCTTGCAATTATAATTTATTTTTATTTCTGAGCCCAGAAGGGCTGGGATTGATGGAGTTATTGTCCCAAATGGCTTTATTTACTTCAGACCGACCCTCTCCGTAGGCTGTCAGATCAGCCTGCGGGCAAAACGAGTGGATTGAGACTCTTCCGCATTAAGCCCCGCCTCCCGCCACTGCACTACATCGGGAGCGCGCACCGCACCTGCTTTCACCGTCATTGTAACGTCTCATAAACAGAAGGATTAGGCTCATATGAACTCAATAAAAAAACAAACTACAATGTCAACACATAGCATCCAGCCCTACATGTTGGAACCTGAGTCAGAGCCTGAAAACGAAGTGGAAAACAGCAACCCACAGCAACGAATGCAGCAGGATGTCTCTCTTTGGTAAACTCACCAGCCATCGTTGGAAATAACTTTATCCCACGTTTTCCACCCGCCTGATGTATTTGTACATGCCCTTGTTAACCAGTAGAAGGTAACCAATCACCGAACCTTATCCCCCGGGACGTCACAAGGATTTCCACGTAGAAAAAACTCTCTAAAACCACGCGTTTTTCGTCGCCATGGAAACCGAACGGCGAGCGTGCTGGAACTCAAACTCAAACTCAAACATGCGTTTTGGTGATAAAAAACAGTGTCGTTCATATGTCTGATGAGGATTCAACACTGTAACACTGTAGAAAGCTCAGAAAACTCCAAATCCCATCACAGCACCCCTTTAACGAGTTATCGCTGCAGACAGAGAAGGTAGACTTTTCCTTTTACAGCCTGAGCCAAGCAGCTGTCCTCCAACGGCGCTACCTCGCTCCTCCTTCGCTGCTCCTTCACCATGTCAGACCAACGCTAATCTGTCTGCTCAATTAGTCAGCACCATCCTTGGCTTTGATGGCTCACTCCAAGTCTCATTAAATAAGATCCGTTTCGAGGCTTGAGAGCTTATTCCGTTTTTTTTTTTTGTTTGTTTGTTTTCGCACTTTGCTTTAGGGAAAAATGTCGTCATTCTTTCAGGAGGGAGACTCGGCAATAGCCAAATCTTACCAGAGCAATGTGAAGACGAGAGGCCAAGAAGAAACCCATGCAGTGAGTTCTGACATGTCTCCACATGAGGAGACGGGCTGCTTCCGATGGTCGCCGCGGGTTTCCTGCAGGTCAAACCTCCGCTAAGTTCCCAGCTGGTCCATAACAATCTGTAGACAATGCTCCATCCATCATCCATCATCCATCCATCATCCATCCATCATCCATCCATCATCCATCCATCATCCATCCATCCATCATCCATCCATCATCCATCATCCATCCATCCATCCATCATCCATCCATCATCCATCCATCATCCATCCATCATCCATCCATCCATCCATCCATCATCCATCCATCATCCATCCATCCATCATCCATCCATCCATCATCCATCATCCATCCATCATCCATCCATCATCCATCCATCATCCATCCATCATCCATCCATCCATCCATCCATCCATCCATCATCCATCCATCCATCATCCATCATCCATCCATCATCCATCCATCATCCATCCATCATCCATCATCCATCCATCATCCATCCATCATCCATCCATCATCCATCATCCATCCATCATCCATCCATCCATCATCCATCCATCATCCATCCATCCATCATCCATCCATCCATCCATCATCCATCCATCCATCATCCATCATCCATCCATCATCCATCCATCATCCATCCATCCATCATCCATCCATCATCCATCCATCATCCATCCATCCATCATCCATCATCCATCCATCATCCATCATCCATCCATCATCCATCATCCATCATCCATCCATCATCCATCCATCATCCATCCATCATCCATCCATCCATCATCCATCCATCATCCATCCATCATCCATCCATCCATCATCCATCCATCCATCATCCATCCATCATCCATCATCCATCCATCCATCATCCATCCATCATCCATCCATCATCCATCCATCATCCATCCATCCATCCATCCATCATCCATCCATCATCCATCCATCCATCATCCATCCATCCATCATCCATCATCCATCCATCATCCATCCATCATCCATCCATCATCCATCCATCCATCCATCCATCCATCCATCATCCATCCATCCATCATCCATCATCCATCCATCATCCATCCATCATCCATCCATCATCCATCATCCATCCATCATCCATCCATCATCCATCCATCATCCATCCATCCATCATCCATCCATCATCCATCCATCCATCATCCATCCATCCATCCATCATCCATCCATCCATCATCCATCATCCATCCATCATCCATCCATCATCCATCCATCCATCATCCATCCATCATCCATCCATCATCCATCCATCCATCATCCATCATCCATCCATCATCCATCATCCATCCATCATCCATCATCCATCATCCATCCATCATCCATCCATCATCCATCCATCATCCATCCATCCATCATCCATCCATCATCCATCATCCATCCATCCATCATCCATCCATCATCCATCATCCATCCATCATCCATCATCCATCCATCCATCATCCATCCATCATCCATCCATCCATCATCCATCCATCCATCCATCCATCATCCATCCATCATCCATCATCCATCCATCATCCATCCATCATCCATAATCCATCCATCATCCATCATCCATCCATCATCCATCCATCATCCATCCATCCATCATCCATCATCCATCCATCCATCATCCATGCATCATCCATCCATCCATCATCCATCATCCATCCATCATCCATCCATCCATCATCCATCCATCATCCATCCATCATCCATCCATCCATCATCCATCAATCATCCATCCATCCATCATCCATCCATCATCCATCATCCATCCATCCATCCATCATCCATCCATCATCCATCCATCCATCATCCATCCATCCATCCATCATCCATCCATCATCCATCCATCCATCATCCATCCATCATCCATCCATCCATCATCCATCCATCATCCATCATCCATCCATCATCCATCCATCATCCATCCATCCATCCATCCATCCATCATCCATCCATCCATCATCCATCATCCATCCATCATCCATCCATCATCCATCATCCATCCATCATCCATCCATCATCCATCATCCATCCATCATCCATCCATCCATCATCCATCCATCATCCATCCATCCATCATCCATCCATCCATCCATCATCCATCCATCCATCATCCATCATCCATCCATCATCCATCCATCATCCATCCATCCATCATCCATCCATCATCCATCCATCCATCATCCATCCATCATCCATCATCCATCCATCATCCATCATCCATCCATCATCCATCCATCATCCATCCATCCATCATCCATCCATCATCCATCATCCATCCATCCATCATCCATCATCCATCCATCATCCATCCATCATCCATCCATCCATCATCCATCCATCCATCCATCCATCATCCATCCATCATCCATCATCCATCCATCATCCATCCATCATCCATAATCCATCCATCATCCATCATCCATCCATCATCCATCCATCATCCATCCATCCATCCATCCATCATCCATCATCCATCCATCCATCCATCATCCATCCATCATCCATCCATCCATCCATCATCCATCCATCCATCATCCATCCATCATCCATCATCCATCCATCATCCATCCATCATCCATCCATCCATCATCCATCCATCATCCATCCATCATCCATCCATCCATCATCCATCCATCATCCATCCATCATCCATCCATCCATCATCCATCCATCATCCATTCATCATCCATCCATCCATCCATCATCCATCCATCCATCCATCATCCATCCATCATCCATCATCCATCCATCCATCATCCATCCTCCATCCATCCATCATCCATCCATCATCCATCATCCATCCATCCATCATCCATCATCCATCCATCATCCATCCATCCATCATCCATCCATCCATCCATCCATCATCCATCATCCATCCATCATCCATCATCCATCCATCATCCATCCATCCATCATCCATTCATCATCCATCATCCATCCATCATCCATCCATCCATTATCCATCCATCATCCATCCATCATCCATTCATCATCCATCCATCCATCATCCATCCATCCATCCATCATCCATCCATCATCCATCCATCCATCATCCATCCATCATCCATCCATCCATCCATCATCCATCCATCAGCCATCATCCATCCATCCATCATCCATCCATCCATCATCCATCCATCATCCATCCATCCATCATCCATCCATCCATCCATCATCCATCCATCATCCATCCATCAATCCATCATCCATCCATCCATCATCCATCCATCATCCATCATCCATCCATCATCCATCCATCATCCATCCATCATCCATCATCCATCCATCATCCATCATCCATCATCCATCCATCATCCATCATCCATCCATCCATCCATCATCCATCCATCATCCATCCATCCATCATCCATCCATCATCCATCATCCATCCATCCATCATCCATCCATCATCCATCCATCCATCCATCATCCATCCATCATCCATCATCCATCATCCATCCATCCATCATCCATCCATCATCCATCATCCATCCATCCATCATCCATCCATCATCCATCCATCATCCATCATCCATCCATCATCCATCCATCCATCATCCATCCATCCATCCATCATCCATCCATCATCCATCATCCATCATCCATCCATCCATCATCCATCCATCCATCATCCATCCATCATCCATCCATCCATCATCCATCCATCATCCATCCATCCATCATCCATCCATCATCTATCCATCATCCATCCATCATCCATCTATTATCCATCTATCATCCATCTATTATCCATCCATCCATCATCCATCCATCATCCATCCGTCTATAATCCATCCATCATCCATCCATCCATCATCCATCCATCCATCATCCATCTATCATCCATCCATCCATCATCCATCAGCCATCCATCAGCCATCAATCCATCAGCCATCCATCCATCCATCATCCATCCATCATTCATCATCCATCTATAATCCATCTATCTATGCGTCATCCATCCATCCATCATCCATCCATCTATAATCCAACCATCCATCATCCATCCATCTATAATCCATCCATCCATCCATCCACCATCCATCATCCATCCATCATCCATCCATCCATCATCCATCCATCATCCATCCATCCATCCATCCATCTATCCATCATCCATCCATCCATCATCCATCCATCCATCCATCTTTCCATCATCCATCCATCATCATCCATTATCCATCCATCCATCCATCATCCATCCATCCATCCATCCATCCATCCATCTATCCATCATCCATCCATCCATCATCCATCCATCCATCCATCTTTCCATCCATCCATCCATCTATCCATCGTCCATCCATCCATCCATCATCCATCCATCCATCCATCTATCCATCATCCATCCATTCATCCATCCATCCATCCATCTTTCCATCATCCATCCATCATCATCCATTATCCATCCATCCATCCATAAATCCATCGATCAGTAATTTGTGTCCATTCGGTCCACTACACAAACATAAACAATGGATCACAACATCTTAAGTAACTTTGAACATGGCAGGTTGTTGGTCTGAGTATTTACTGGGATTTTTACACACAACCATCTCCAGGGCTTCCAGAGAAGGTCTGAAAAAGAGAAAACATCCAGCAGGAGTCTGGACCAGAACCAGCAGACCGGGTTCCTCCTGTCAGTAAGAACAGGAAACTGAGGCTACAATTCACACAGACTCACCAGAACTGGACAATAGAAGATGGAGAAACGTTGCTGGTCTGATGAGTCTCCAGTTCAGCTCCACATTCACATGGTAGGATCAGAATCTGCTGGAAACATCATGACAACATGGATCCATCCTGCCGTCAGTATCAACGCTTCAGGCTGCTGCTGGGATGGTTTCTGGTCCCAGTTTGGACCCCTAAGTACCATCATGACCTGGTTTAACCTCCACAGCCTACCTGAGTCCTGCTGCTGACCATGTCCATCCCTTTCTGAGCACAGTGTAGCATCTTCTGATGGAAACTTCCAGCAGCATGATTCACTATGTCACAAAGCTCACATCATCTCCACCTGCTTCTGACATGGCAGGTCTGAACTGCATCTAAAAGGTGGACCTGTGTGTTGTGGATGGTGAGTGTAATTTCAGTATGAAGACAACACATCAAAGGTGGTAAGAAATATATTAGTTATGATCTTTTTTATGATCTTTAGCTCTCTCCACAACGGTTGGTGCTACCAGCTGCTTTTTTCCTCAATATTCTGTGTTTCCACAAGATTTATATAATCACTGACATTTCATTTAAAGACAATGACAGAATCACACACCTGACGGTTTGTTGTTGCGATGACATACTGTCACTTCCTTTGTAAGAAATGTGGATTTATATGGAATCCCAGGATGTTTTAAAAGAAAAAGGATCAGAAAGACAGAAACATTAAAAATATACTTAATAAAATGAGCAAAGACAATAAAATATGAATAAAAAAGTCATTTTCTGCTATAAGCAGTCTCGCCGAAACGACTACTTCATCCTAACAAAGTACCTTCTGTTTCTGGCAGTGATTGAAGGTGTTCCATAAAAAGCAGGAGGTGAGAAAAAGTTTTAAGAAGCTGACTTGTGTTTGAGTGATTGTAACCCGGAGATGGAAAAACAACGTGGAACTGAGTGTTGAACTGAGCATGCTCGGGTGGAACACCTGAGGATGACATGCAAACACTCATATCATGATGGAACAAGCCAGGAGTGTCCAGCGCAGGTCCTGCCGGTTTCCATGTCTCCTGCTCCAACACACCTCACTCAAATGAATTCATCATTGTGCAGGACATTGTTGGCTGTTGGATCCATTAAATGTGAGCCAGCTGTGTTGGAGCAGGGAGACATGGGAAAGCCTCAGGACCCCCAGGTATACTCGTCTTTCTGATCCACTGAGGAGACACAAGACAACCCTGTAAGGGATTTCCGTAGTGTGGCGTTAAAGTGGGAGCAACTCGGTACACAGTGGATCTGACAACCGGATCGCTGGGTGTGTTTTTGATGATCAGAACGTTGTGTAGCTTTGTTGCTTTGGCACAGAAATCACGACTTTAAACGTCCATTGGAGATAAGAGGGAAAACAACATCCAGTTACTTTAACTTGAATTTCTGCAGACAGAAATAACGGCGTACTTTGGCATTCTCTCCATTCTGATAGCTGGTATTCTGAAATGTAACGCTGACACAGCAAAGCATGTTACAAGGCTGTGCTGAAGAGGTCCCACCAGAGTGCATCCTCTCGCAGAAGACATGCAGCGTGATATTGATTTGACTTGGGAGGGGAAGGAGGAGGTGGCGGGCTGCAAGCGTGAGCTAACGGCAGTGCAGAGCGGCTCAGTTAGAGATGCACATAAACAGGAAGTCCAGAGGTTGGACAAGTGTTCAACATTCCAGCTGAGCAGCCAAAAGCTGCTTTGAACTTCACAAAAGTAAAGTTTTAATGAGTAAATGTCTTCTTTCAAACTTTCATCAAGAAAGTCTAAACTGCAGGTGTCAGACTCCAGCATCCTGCAGGGTTTTGTTGTCTCCATGCTCCAACGCACCTGATCAAAATGAAGAGGTTTGATGTGAATCAGGTGTGTTGGTGCAGGGAAACAACAAAAGCTGTGTGGCCAGCCTTGGGATCTTAGTGATGTGGTTGACTCAGAGGATGAAAGTATATTAGAGGAATCATCCACCCCATGAAAGGTGTCAGCGTGTTGTTAGGTGGCTGCTTACCTGGTCGAACTTTTACTGTTGCTTTGTCTTGGATACCTGCTGTTGAAGTCAGGTTCATAAACTGGTCAAAATCATTGTCCATGTACATGTGAAGTCTGAACTCTCCTTAAATCACTGTTCGCCAAGGAGGTCACGTTTTTACCAGGGTTTATCTGTTTGTTTTCTATGTTCAAGATAACTTAAAAAGGTTTGGACAGATTTTCATGGTATTTTCAGGAGTTTTTGGAAATGTGAAAAGGAAGAAATGTTTTAATTTGGGTGGTAATCCAGATCACTGTTTGGATCCTGGAACTTTTTAAAGTATTCTTTAACACTGAGATAGGACCATTTCCAACATTTGTGCATGTAACTCCAACCACAATGGTCGGAGCACTTTGGAAAAAAAATACAAGACAAGCTTCCAACAGGTAAAACACACCAGAACAACACTACTAACAGGTACCAAGACATCTTTCCCAACTGCTCACATAGCTGCGCCATAGACTTTACAAGGTCATTTATATCTGCTGACAAAGAGTGAGGTCAAACTGAAAACATTCGAGATCATCTTGCAAAAGATCCTTCAATTGCCTTCCCCTACTTTGGAAACCCACTGTCCCTTCAGTTAAAATAGAATTTGTAATTAATTTATTCATTGATTTAGTTTAATTACACTTTAACCATAGCAAAAGATTTATTCAGCAAAAGACATTCTTTTAACATTTTTTTTTTTTTCCAAACAAAACTGAAAATAAAATAAAAACAAACGCAGGAAAAATGAATAATCCATCTACAGCGTAGGTTCAACCTCAGTTGCTGTTTTCACACATACGGGATTATACACTAATATAACATTTCATTTTCTTAGGTTTTACACACATTTGGTGGTTAAAGCACTGCACCACTAGCAAAGCATCCTCTGTAATGTCATGCTTACATGGGTCCCAACTCTAAAAAAAATGTTTGAATGTACCACAATTACATTCATTCATCATCTTAACTGCTTGATCCGATGAAGAGTCGCGGGGAATCTGGAGCCTATCCCAGCAGTCTTAGGGCGAAGGCAGGGTACACCCTGGACAGGTCGCCAGTCCATCGCAGAGACAAACAACCACTCCTATACTCCTTACTATAAATCATCCTAGGGGTGATTTATAGTAACCAGTTAACCTAAGATGCATGTCTTTGGATGGTGGAAGGAAGCTGGAGAACCTGGAGAGAACCCACGCATACACGGGGAGAACATGCAAATTCCAAACAGAAAGGCCACAAGCCTCGCTCCAGTTGAGGATCAAACCAGCAACCTTCTTGCTGTGAGGCCACAGTGCTAACCACTATTCCACCGTGCAGCCCTAAGTCAAAAAAACATCAATTATAAAAATACATTTACAGTAAGAAGTAAAAAATGACTAATAAAAACATTTAAATGAGATTACAAATGTAAGAATAATAATAAGAGAATATTGTCATATTCCATCCTTTCCAACATGGATTTCAAAATAGCCAGCTTTGTTACGCTACAGTCAAACTGCAAATAACCAGTATACTATACCCTGTAGCGGATTTAACAAAGCCAAAAGCACTAACACCAAGCTAACAGTTCATCATTTGCTTCGTTTCCATGGGAGTTTTAATTCCTGTTTAATTCAAAATAAAAGTTCATTCTGCTTTAAACGGATGAAAAACGAAAGCAATATCAACACAACTTCACTTAACAGATACTGCTTTATGTAATCATGGTATTTAAAGGATGTTTGCTTACTTCTACTTTGAGGGTGGCCGTAGATTTATCAACCATGTGTAGCTCCACTTGAAATGAAAAAGAAACTGGTGGGACCTACGGCGTCCTCATAGGGACAAACTAGTGTAACAGGACAGTAGTTTCTGGCTTCCCCTCCCAGCAGCCAATCGCTGCAGGGGAACCATCCTACATAGGTAAGCTGGGCATTCAGATCATAGATTGCCGACTAGCAGCTGGGCTGATTCCTAGCTTCCGCTTCAGGTTGGTGGCAGGTAGGCTCGGCGGCAGTGCAGCATGTCACGTTTTAATAACATTTTACCCATCGGTACTGCTCTCTGCTGTGTTTGTTTCAGAGATCGGCGCTGGGTGTTCCAAGGCTTGGTTCAGTAGCCTGGACTTGTTCATTGCTGTGGCAAGCTGTTGCCAGCAGCATCACTGGTTCCGAGGCACACGACGGTGTTCCAGTCTTATGGTCAGGCAGAAGCTGACAGAAATCTGCTGGAGCTGGATTAGTCGATGCCAACATACTGTCACCCGCGTTGCACTGGACGGACGCCGATCTCCTTTTCCCAGGAAACGGGGAGCGTTACGGTGTATCAAACTGCTCTGGAGACCGCTGCTGCTCTGCTCTGACGCATCTCTCCAGATGTTCCATCAGCCGCTCTGTTTTACTGCAGCTTCTACTTCACTTCGTTCCCTTCTCCGCCTGCAACAACTCCAACGTGGGCGCCGGATTCACCACAAGCTGGTGCAGACTGGACAGTCGAGCCGCCCATGATGGTGGGGAGCAGAAGGACATTTTGGGGACAAAGCTGATTATTTTATCTTAATATTTTTATATTTAATTTTGTGTTTAAACTCTTTCTGTTCTTCTTCAGGTGCTGAGACTGCAGTGGTGGATTGGTGTCCTGGTGGTGGTGCCTCCCTACTTCTTTGGTGTGGTTTTCTTTATCTTTTCATGTGTGGTGTCCTTGGGGTCCCTTCCCTAGCTTCTGGACACATCCACCCCAGTAGGTCTCCGCCCTGATTTATCTTTCTTTTTAAAGTATTTTGGTAGGTTTTGAATAGGAATAATAAAATCTCTTTATACCTGTAACTGATGTCTCTGCTTCCATTGCTAAATGAACCTGGTGGTGGGTGTAACCACCTAGCTATTCCCCTGGACATAATACCAGAGTGGCGTTGTCCGGTTTCATATTTTTAGCTTGTAGCCGACTGTTTTTTGCCACACTAGTTAACTGCTTTCTAAATACATTGATTTTACAATACAGAATTGAATTAGGGTAACCAACAAAGTCAAGTACACCTGACATTGTGTAATTATGCTTTCAAACAAAACAACTGATTTATGTTGCTGTAAAAAAAATATTCTTTTTTAGTAATTATAATTAAAGTACTATGTTTTATATCTAACAGTGTTTCTTTTTTTTTTTTTTTTTTTTTAATGGCTGGACTGTTGGAGTATCTGATCCATGTGTGAAAAGGACCTTGTGTCCTCTTCACCCACCAACCTTCCACGAGTTTCATCTTTCTGCATGTTTCTGTCCATGCAGACGATGAACATGTTCCACATGGACACGGAATAATGGTTGGTCTGTTCACATCATCAGAAATGTGGGTTCGGTTGGTAGTTGTGTGTAGAAGATGACGGCTGTGTTGGAGGTGTATTCTCATCTTGCAGCGGGTGTTTACAACACAATCTTATCAGTGTGTGAAGAGCCTTTAGTGACTCAGGCTCCCAAAAAGAGGACAAAATGGTGTTTAAGGTTTGGCCAGAACGGTTTGATTTGAAAACTGAGAATGAAGTTTGGTGTTTTAGTAACGAGACATGTGTTGGTGGCACCTGGTATTTAGTCTCTGTCACCTCATCTGTCTTCAGTATATAATTGCTGACATACTGTACACTCCTACGTACATGCAGTAATACTCTGAGCATTTTAAATAAGCTACACTGTATGCAACTGTTGGAATCATCTGGAAGAACTTGCAATTTTTCTGTGGATTCAGTAAATGTTCTGTCCTGGAAACCTGACTGGGTCCAGACCATCTGCCGGTCTCACTGATTTTACAGTTTAACGGGTTGGGTGTGTGAGCTCCTTGTGATGCTGTACAATGAAGCAGAAATCTATTAAATATCTAAACAGCCTGAAACTCAGAGTACTGGATACATATCAAGCATATATTTAGCTGTTCAGGGTGTTTCCTGTGTGAGAACTGATCTGCATTTTAGAAATACTTTTCAGATATCTCTGAAATGTGTTTAAACTCTCATGAGGAAGTTTTTCATATGTATCTATGTAGAAGTAAATCGCAGAAGAGTTTTTTTTTAATACGCCCGCAGGGCGATCCACACACAACGCTGTCATGTGACCAGTTCATCTCAGGAAAGATGGCGCTGCATGTGTACAACCAGAGGAGGAGACAGAGGTCTTGTTACAGGTAATTACAGAAACAGCAAAATGCAGCTTTACAAGAAATTAGAGAAAATATGCTCTTTTGCTCTTCTCTGAACAGATTCCACTCTGCATGTTCTGCATGTGACAGTCAGTCGTCTGCAGGTTTATTCACTCACAGCAGCTGGTTTTCTTTCTGTGTTTCTGGTTTAGCTGGTTAGTTTCTGGTGCTCCTGACAGTTGGCTTTGTGCTCCCGCATGGAGACCATGAATCTGTGGTTGGTGTGTATGTACATGCATATATATTTGTCTGTGTATATGCATGCATATGTATGAATTTGTGTGTGTGTGTCTCTCTCTCGTGTTTTTTTTTTTTTGTTTTTTTTTGTTTTTGTTTTTTTTTTTCTAGGTCCAGCAATACCATACAAAATCTGTAAAACAAGTATGCAAAGTAAATAGAAAATAAAATAAGAATCCAGAATATCAAGAGGATCATTCTATCTATAAAGCTCCCCTTCTCAAAGTAAACGTGCTCAGCAGAACAGCATGCAGACCATCATTCTGCTGCTTCAATGCTGGACAAAACAAAAAAACGAGGAAATCAGAGAAATGAGAGAGAAGGGCTAAGAAAAGCCATGGAGAACCCTCCACAGTGAAACGACACCTGGATACCTAGCATAAACTGCAATCACGGCTAATGCACTGGACACCAGTTTGAAAAGCTTTAGTTGCGCAGACTTTGCAAGATTGTGATAAAAATGCAGCTTGTGTTTGCTTCCTCATGAGAAACGCAGAAAAACTTCATGTTGAAAAGGCAACAAAGCCAACTGTTTTTAATGATCATTCCCAGAATCTACTACTGGACACCTAACAAAGACTGTGATCATCCTCGCCATCATGTTCAGCTAATTATCATTATTGCCATTATTACTAATTAATTAGCATATTTGGAAGAATAAATGACCTAAAACACAACATTCATCAGAAGCCCAACCCACAAATCCCCACTGACTCTGCCAAACATTTGTCTATAATGCTTTCTTTCTTTTATGTTCTATTTCTATCAAGGTGTTGTGAGATGCGAAATGAAAAATAACAAGCAGACAATATGGTAAGAAGATTGTGGATTATTATCTGTCTGTCATACAAAACAATATGCGTTGTTGCACAAGATAAAATGTGATTTTATTGATTTCTCTTGATGCTGAAAGGCTGAGTGCACATATTGGACATTATAAATGAATGGATTAAATTCAGTTCCCTTGTCAATCAGTGAGATCTTCAGCAGAATTCATTCATAGTTTCTGATGCTGTATATATTCAGATATGCCTACTTGTGAGTAACGAAGCTACGTCCTGCTAGGCTGCTGCTTTACAGGCTGATGTTGGGTAATGAGCATATTAATCATGTGCTGGAAAGAGCAAATCCGTTGTGCCTGTCTCTAGAGGAAACTTTGCTGCAGTGGGCTATAGAGACCCTGCTAGAGTCTGCAGGGGGACTCTGTGCCGATCGGAGGTCTCCTGCACAAGGCTGCAGACTGGGAAAGCTATACTACCTCATCCATGCTAACTGAAAGCTGAAAACACAGCAAGATCATTCCTGGGAGACTGGAGGGCTTCTTCTGAGGTCAGGAGGGGCAGTGCTGGACTACGATGGCGCCGTCTCTGTTCCAGCCAGAACAATGCACGAACAAGGCTTTTCTTCAGAGCTACACACTGCTGTCCGTACCGCCCTGTTGGGAAGCCTCGCAGGTCCCAAATGAAATGCATCATGGCGTCTCAGATGACCACGTTTCATGGAGCGGACTTTTGGACGGGGGAGGAGGAGCGGGAGGAAGAGGGGGGCTTTGCAGTTGCTGCTACTGGAGTAGAGAAAACTACATGTGCATTTATTGTTACTCACCAGGAGTCCTGACACCAGCAGAAAAAGATGCTGGACTTGTTGATGCTCCTCATGTCCTAAAATAAACTCACTGCAGGGTCTGAAACGTCTCTACATTTGGAGCCGATGTGGCTAAGTTAGCAGCGAAGGTACAGTGTGCGTCAGTGTAATCGGCATGCCAGAAAATTGTGCTCTGACAAAGGTTCCGCGATTAAATGTGTTTTTTTTGTTTTTTTTTTACATGTTAATGTCTCTGAAATTAATTAACCATAATTAACTGATATTCAGAGTTTTGTTGGTGAGAGAGGAGTTTTATGTTTATTTATTTGTATATATATTTTCAGTGTGGAAGCTTCTGGCCTCAGACCTGGGTTGTCTATCTGTTGCAGGGTTGTTTTTTAAGTTTTTTTACTTTTGTTTTGGGGATTTTGTTGGGATGTTTTACAGCTTTGTGTTGATAAAGTATCGCAGTAGATTAATTCATTGTTCCTTATATACCAAGCAGAGTACATCGTTCGCAGACTGCAGGCTTACTTGTGGTTCCTAGAGTCTCAAAGAGCCGAGCAGGAGGCAGAGCCTTTGGTTATCAGGCCCCTTTCTTATGGAATAAGCTCCCAGTTAGTGTTAGGGAAGCAGACACCCTCCCCACCTTTAAGACTAGGCTGAAGACTTATCTTTTTGATAAGTCCTATAGCTAGGGATGGTTAGCATCCCTTAGTTATGCTGCTATAGGTTTAGACTGCTGAGGGACATTTCCTGATACACTGAGGTTCCTCCAACTCAATCTGTTGGTTTCCTTATATAGGCTGTTATGAATTGGCCTTCATGATGTTTTCTTCTCTGTCTGTAAAGCGTCTTGAGATGGCATTGCCGTGATTTGACGCTATATAAATAAGTTGAATTGAATTGAACTGAATTGAATTGAAGAGTGACTTGTAAGCCTCAGACTCTGCTGCAGAATCACATCTGACATAAAACCAGCTGCGGCTTTATGGATTTATTTCTGAAGGAATTCCACGACACCAGTGGCCGTGTTGCGCTTCATTTTCAGGTGGTTCATGAATGCAGCAGTGATCTGCAGCCCCGGCCAGCTGCAGATCACTGCTGGATCCCTGCACTCAAACAAACAGCTTCCAAACGCGGCGCGCGGCGCACAGACGCTGCTGGTGGCTCGTAAAGAAGATCAAAGCTTCAGCGACGGCGCCGGGTCCTGGCGGAGCACAGAATATTCATGAACATGAAACATCTATCAGCTACAGGAGTCACAGGTGGAGGGGGAGGGACGAGACATTTGTCTCCCAACAATGAGGGCTGGCTCTCCAACAGGGGAGTAAGTCAACTCCTGGAAAGCAAATGGAGGGTTGCTTTAGAAGAGACGTATTGTGCTGGTTTTGCAGGAGCTGACACACATTGCCTTTTCCTTTAAGCCCTGTCATTTCACCTCCACTTCAGAGTTTTCCATCCTGTGAAGCTCCATAGTGGGGAATGGATTCCGCTTTAAGTGGCTGCTTTTAAGCAAAGGTTTTGTTTCTAAAGCCTGAGGATGGTGCATTCAACGACCACTTGACTGAAATTCATATTTCAAACAGGAGAAGGTGGGAAATGAACAAACAACAACTAGAAAAGCACAAACATTCGCCAAGCACAAAAGTTCCTGGATCCAAACGGCGATCCGGATCACCACCAAAGTGAAATTGGTTCTTCCTCTTCACATTTCCAACAGGTCCTGAGTGTTTCATGAAAATCTGTCCATAACTTTTTGAGTCACCTTGAACACAAACAAACAGACAAAAACACAACCTTCCTGATGGAGGGAAATAAAAGGTGGATTTGATGTCCTGATAGAAAATGGCGGCTTTTGATTGGGAAAAGTTAAATGAAACCAAACAGAGTGAGGTATGATGACTGGGAGCAGATTAACAACAGAAACATGCTTTTACCAGCAAATCTTCATGGCAGACCAACAAAGTGAATTTTCTTAATACAGTCGACACACAGGGAGTTTTTATCAGCACCAGAAACAATAAAGAAAAGCTTCCAGCTTCCATGCAGTCATTACACCAGTCTGACAAACGTGTCATATCGATGAGAAAAACAACGGAGTCGATCTGAGCAGGATAACTGCTTCAGCTTCAGTCTTTCCTGCTTCTACTCACAGCTGCGTTCCTGCTGCATGTTGTGTATGTAAAGCATCCTGCTAGTTAAGGAATAATCTTAGGGGGGGTCATTAAAATAGGGAGGGCGTGCCGGTGGTGTCCGGTCTAGTGTTGGCATAGCCTGGGAGGAAGAGGAGGGCTGGTTGGCGAAACTAAGGCCTTTATGTGGTCTACAGTGGACCGGACTGGTCAGCATGAGACTTGTTGGGCTGTAAATAAAATCATGAAAAAGACAAACAACGTGCTGGAGAAAGAGAAAAGTAGAAAACCCAGACCTTCCACAGGGAGGATGACCATTTTCCACCTCTGTGATATTCTGTAGACCAGTCCCAAATGCTAAACAAGTATGAAGCAGAAGAAGACATTCATATTTTCTAGAATAACACGATAAATAATGGCAAAGCAAACAGGAAGTTACCATCCTGTTCACATAAAACACACGTCTGCAGATTCTGAGCATGAACCGTGAACAGAGAAAAGTCTGCAACAGTTTATAAACATGTTCTTTCATTATTTTTCACCAGTTTTACTGTAGTAATTACCTGAGTAATGGTTCAGAGTTCCTGTGGGAAGGTTCATGGTAATTTGCCTTGATGCAGAGTACAGTCTCTCTCTCGCTCTCTCTCTCTTCTCTTCTTCCACAAACTGTTGTTTTGCTTTTGACGTTGTTTCACGTCTCCTGTCAGGATAATTGATGGTGACATTGTCAAGAGACTGGAGACCAAACAAGTTCATATAAGCTGCCAAACGGCCTTGTCACCGTATGAATATTTAATGTGCGTATACAAACAGCATGACACGGTGCTACGTGGTACTCCTGTTAGTTTCTCATAAGTTAATTAGTCCCCCTAAGCAATTAACATTTCTGATTAGGTAAACAATAAGCATGAAATGAGTTTTCAAAAACCTTTGCATCCCAACATATGTCTCCGCTGAACAAAAGCAGAATGATTTGCATTCATACAAATGGGTCATCTTTAGCTACCTCAGTAAGCACATTAATACGATCAGGAAGACAAACAAACTCCTGTTCACTTCAACAAAAACCAGCTGATTACAGCTGGAGAGAGTCGGTGTGCTCTGCCAGCGTCTCCGTGTTCACTGCAGAGCGGTTTATGTTCTATAAAACCTTTCTAAGATGACCCTTTTATACCCAACAGCAGCACTGGTTTTACTCTTCAGGTGAAAGACTGAATGTCTACAGCTGCATAAGCGCTTCCAGCAACATGCAAAACATCCTCGTCAAAAAACCTTAAATTCTGAGTCCAGCAGGTGTCGTTAAACCTGAAAAGAATAAAAGTGAGGCGTGAAATCACAGGAAGACCGATGGCTGCAGCAGGACTGCAGCACACCAGACTGACAGATCTCAGGTCAGATTAAAGTCGCGAGGCAAACAGAGAAGAGTTTGTTTCGACCAACAGAAAAAAGAAAAGTTGGGAAAACATGGGATGTTTCTGTCGGCGAGCTGTGGACCAGCAGACGTTCTGATGGAAGCTTCGTCTGCGCTGTCGACGATTCGGCGAGTCACAGACCATCATGGAAGCGATGCGTTTGGATGCTTGAGTTGATTTTCTCACAACTTCTGCTTCCGCCTGCGACGGTAAGACACTCAGCTAGACGCTGCATTTCAAGCCAGTGTTGTTTTAAAAGCAATCTTAAGACAGAAAAAGGTTTTATTTTATTCCAGTCCTGGACTGACCAGAAATGGCTGCCGCTGGGGTACGATCCAGAGACTGCAGGACTTGGCCCACCAACAGCGCTCCACACACATTGCTCCTTCAGGGTGGCTCTCCAGGATCCATGGGATCCAGACACCTCTTCCAGCCCAGCCCCTAGACGCCAGCTCTGGTCAGGAGGAAGAGCCGTGGCGGACTTGCTCTCTCGAACCGTTTTGAGGCTGTCGGCCCCACGTCGGAGGAAGGGCCGACCGCTCCACCACCCAGCTGGGATCCAGTAGCAACTGGGAAGGAAGGCATTTAACTTTGTTTTAAGGACTTTTGTCAAGACAAATGTACACTTCATTTTCAGTGTGTCCACTTGGTTCATGAATGTGATTCAACGCTTTTCGTTTTGACGTGCACGCTGCAAACTGCAGAATGCCTGATCATCTTTTTCTAATGAAACCATGAAGCCTTTCTGGTTCCCAACCTTCAAGAAAACTACAGAATCTTTATTAAAACTAGTTTTAATATTTATTATATAAAGAACAGAGGAAATATGATCATTTTTACCCATTTCAGCTACAGATGCTCATTTTACTGCACAGGACTTTATTCTGTTTCCAGTACCACCATGATGAGAGGCATGACAAGGTCCAGAAGCAACACAAACAGAGAAAGTTCTGGAAACCATGGCAGCAGCACAGGGCTTCAGGTAAGTGACACATGATGGTGTGGTGTCAATATTTGGCCAATCCTTGGTGCATCTTAAATATTTCCTCTGTTAAAATGGTGCCTTTGCTTCACAGAACAGTTTATAGCTTTTATAACGGAACTGGAAAAGCGGCGAACGAACGACACTTTGGCTATCAGAGGCAAATTACCAAAAGCAAAAAAGACACTATTGTTTGTTTTTTGTAGGTTCCAGTTTGGTCTTTGTGTAAACATGACAACTGTGCTGTCCTCACCCCAAGTTACTTTTTTGCAAGGCTAGACTGCAAGATAACGGTGCTCCAATAAACAGACTTTTGTATCGTTGAGCTGATTTATTGAAGAACGGCGTTCAGCCATTGTCCTCTTTGACCAACCACAAAACTGAAAACAATACAAAACGTGTATTAACCACAAGTCTCCGTACCAAATGCTAATGATGAATGACATGCTAATTTAAAGCTAACCTCACTTAGGCTCATAACTTGCACAAAAAACATACACATATGCTACACACCAAAATAAACACAAAATGAACATATGCTCATTTCCATACTTACAGACACATATTGTCCAAGGCAACAATCGTTTTATACAAATTCACACACGAGCGACTCATCTCCCACTCCCATCAATCCTAACAAGCGATAGAAAGCTCCCTCTTTAATTCCATGGTAGCACTTTCCTCTGGTTTTACTCGCTGCTTATTTTCTTATTGGCCTGATGTATATGCATGAGGAAGTGTTGCATCAACCTCAGAGGCAAAATCACCCAGAGAGGAGCGAGGTCTGATATGACAGGTCAGCCGTCACATTTGTATTCATGAGTGGTTAAATGTATGAAGTGATGAATAAATCCATAACAAGAATCAGCTAAATTGTTGCCTAAATGTCAAAGAAAGCGAGTTTCACCGAAGCTTTGTTATTTCAATTTATTAAAAAGGGGGCCGGCCAGTTGGCTGAGGGATGTTTTTCACGGAAAATAACAACAGAAAAACAGTATTAGTCTGAATGTAAGGAGCATTAATAGCCTTCCGACTGCTCATACATCCTGCCTACAGTTGGCTGTCTGAGCTTGATATTATGGAGACTGCCGTTATTCAGTGTCATCCCCATGTTTGGGTCTCTGTGTCTGCTAAGATGTGTGGAACGTCCTGAAGCAGCTGCTGCAACACGATGCTGCAGTTTGTGGAGCCAGGTAGCAGGACCAGCGGTGGACTCTTATTATTTATGGTACATTGCAGAGCTTCAGGAACTACAAATGTTTCCAAGGCAACAAGACACCAGTGGTAACTAGTACAGTGGAAGTTAGATCCACTACTCAACCTCCACTCACACACTTCACTCTGTACACGCCCCCCTCCCTCCATCCGCACTTACACACAAGCCCACTCTATCATACACACACACACACACACCTGATCATGCCCCCACCCACCAATATTTAGGTATTACTGTAATAATGTCACTTTAATCTGTAACAGTGAAATTATATTTTAAAAAAAAAAAAAAAAAAAAAAAAAAAAAAATTCTATTTAGGTGAAATTAATAACACATTCTCAAAAAATAAAAAATAAAATTGTCCCCAGTTTTTCACCAATATACGAAAATAAGATAATTTTATGTTTGAACCAGTTCTGCATGTTTCCTCAGAAGTCTCATCTGACCACAGTGTCGTTTATCAGCCTAACAGTCGGCAGGTTGGCCCCGCCCCCTGCCACAAATGAAGGCGGAGCTCCAGGTGTGTGAGAGATGGTGTCTCTGACCCGCTGGTCTCTATGTCCTGTGTGAGCCAGATCAGTCAACATTTACTGTCATAACGTTGTCAGGAAGCAGAAACTGTGAAGAGGACAAAACGAATCTCCTCCAGATCTGATGTGGATCTGTATTGTGTTTCTTTGATCTTAGTAGCTATTGTCCTCAACCCTAACATTAAAAAACATAATATTACAGTGGTTTATGGAAGATATTCTCAACTGTTTTCCATCATTGTACCGCTGTAGAATAATTTCTCACCCAAGTTCCCCCCAAACCAGGAGGGTCGATTTACGTTGTAGGTCAGGTTCCTCACTCTGATCCCCAGTGGGTTGAACCAGTAAAATACCAGCATAATAACCTAGAATTATTTTTCTCTTTGTTTCAGTGACCTCACACCCAGCCTTCCATCTTCTCTGGGTAGGGCAGGTGGCTGTTCATCTCCAGCTCGGGTCCTCTACCAGAGTCCTGGTAGGCTCCTTTTCAGTCTCCTAGCTGTTCCCAGGACTGATCTGTTCTGGACGGAGATGTTTCTGTTGGAGCCACTTCTCCATCTTTCTCCTCCTGTCTCTCAGTGCTTGTCTGTCTGTTTTTCTCTCTTTTCTGTGATTGGTTTCTACACTCTTCAATGGCTGCAGCTATGTCTGTCTTCCTGAATATGTTGTCTTGACAATTTCTGTTTCTTCTGTCCCATCTTTTACTTATCTCCAGTCTTTCTTCTCTGTCTATGTACCTTCAGAAAGAGCAAAGTCATTCACAATGTCATCAAAGTTCAAGTTCCTGACAAGCTGAGATGCCATGAGTGACAGAGCACTGAGGTGCTGCAGAGTTTCTGCTGTTCTGAGTTCCTTTTTGATTTTCATGTGTGAAAATGACGGCTCTCCTTCAGTTTGTAACCAGCAGTCAGAAAAATGCATAGGGCCACAAACACATTTGGGAAAGTGGACTGCAAACTGCTTCAAGAGGACCTCCAGCAGTTTTTGAGGACACCTGTCCTGTTCACTCTGTGTGAAACACCTAAACAGGATCATTTAATCTGCCAGCTTCTGATCCAAGTCGAGAGGATACAAAGCTCAGAGCATCAGCCTGTTTGTGGACAGTAATAGAGCCCATGTGCTCAGATTCCATGTTCAGGAGAAAACTAAACATGTCATTTATGCTGTTGTACTCTGTGCTCCAAGCTGTTAACCAGACCGTCAACAATAACGTTATGTTTCTACCCGGTATCGTTCCTGACCTTTCAGTGTTACTTCGTGCTCTGTATATTCATCAGGATACACTTTGCGTTTCTTGGTCTGCTGCAGTTCATCTCTGTACGACTGGCACAGGGATATGCCCAGTGCAGAACTGCCGCAGAGGTGGAGGAACCAGAAACAGAGATGAGGGAAACAGCCCCAGAGGTGGAGGAACCAGCCACAGAGGTGGAGGAACCAGCCACAGAGGTGGAGGAACCAGCCACAGAGGTGGAGGAACCAGAAACAGCGGTGGAGGAACCAGCCACAGAGGTGGAGGAACCAGAAACAGAGGTGGAGGAACCAGAAACAGAGGTGGAGGAACCAGCCACAGAGGTGGAGGAACCAGAAACAGAGGTGGAGGAACCAGAAACAGAGGTGGAGGAACCAGCCACAGAGGTGGAGGAACAAGAAACAGAGGTGGAGGAACCAGCCACAGAGGTGGAGGACCAGAAACAGAGATGAGGGAACCAGAAACAGAGGTGGAGGAACCAGCCACAGAGGTGGAGTAACCAGAAACAGAGGTGGAGGAACCAGAAACAGAGGTGGAGGACCAGAAACAGAGATGAGGGAACCAGAAACAGAGGTGGAGGAACCAGAAACAGAGGTGGATGAACCAGAAACAGAGGTGGAGGAACCAGAAACAGAGGTGGAGGAACCAGCCACAGAGGTGGAGGAACCAGAAACAGAGGTGGAGGAACCAGCCACAGAGGTGGAGGAACCAGCCACAGAGGTGGAGGAACCAGCCACAGAGGTGGAGGAACCAGAAACAGAGGTGGAGGAACCAGCCACAGAGGTGGAGGAACCAGAAACAGAGGTGGAGGAACCAGAAACAGAGGTGGAGGAACCAGCCACAGAGGTGGAGGAACCAGAAACAGAGGTGGAGGAACCAGAAACAGAGGTGGAGGAACCAGAAACAGAGGTGGAGGAACCAGCCACAGAGGTGGAGGAACCAACCCCAGAGGTGGAGGAACCAGAAACAGAGGTGGAGGAACCAGAAACAGAGGTGGAGGAACCAGAAACAGAGGTGGAGGAACCAGAAACAGAGGTGGAGGAACCAGAAACGGAGGTGGAGGAACCAGCCCCAGAGGTGGAGGAACCAGCCACAGAGGTGGAGGAACCAGAAACAGAGGTGGAGGAACCAGCCACAGAGGTGGAGGAACCAGAAACAGAGGTGGAGGAACCAGAAACAGAGGTGGAGGAACCAGCCCCAGAGGTGGAGGAACCAGAAACAGAGGTGGAGGAACCAGCCACAGAGGTGGAGGAACCAGCCACAGAGGTGGAGGAACCAGAAACAGAGGTGGAGGAACCAGCCACAGAGGTGGAGGAACCAGAAACAGAGGTGGAGGAACCAGCCCCAGAGGTGGAGGAACCAGCCACAGAGGTGGAGGAACCAGAAACAGAGATGAGGGAACCAGAAACAGAGGTGGAGGAACCAGCCACAGAGGTGGAGGAACCAGCCACAGAGGTGGAGGAACCAGAAACAGAGGTGGAGGAACCAGCCACAGAGGTGGAGGAACCAGAAACAGAGGTGGAGGAACCAGCCACAGAGGTGGAGGAACCAGAAACAGAGGTGGAGGAACCAGCCACAGAGGTGGAAGAACCAGAAACAGAGGTGGAGGAACCAGCCACAGAGGTGGAGGAACCAGAAACAGAGGTGGAGGAACCAGCGCCAGAGGTGGAGGAACCAGAAACAGAGGTGGAGGAACCAGAAGCAGAGGTGGAGGAACCAGCCACAGAGGTGGAGGAACCAGAAACAGAGGTGGAGGAACCAGAAACAGAGGTGGAGGAACCAGCCACAGAGGTGGAGGAACCAGAAACAGAGGTGGAGGAACCAGAAGCAGAGGTGGAGGAACCAGCCACAGAGGTGGAGGAACCAGCCAAAGAGGTGGAGGAACCAGAAACAGAGGTGGAGGAACCAGCGCCAGAGGTGGAGGAACCAGAAACAGAGGTGGAGGAACCAGCCACAGAGGTGGAGGAACCAGAAACAGAGGTGGAGGAACCAGAAACAGAGGTGGAGGAACCAGAAACAGAGGTGGAGGAACCAGCCACAGAGGTGGAGGAACCAGAAACAGAGGTGGAGGAACCAGAAGCAGAGGTGGAGGAACCAGCCACAGAGGTGGAGGAACCAGCCCCAGAGGTGGAGGAACCAGAAAAAGAGGTGGAGGAACCAGCCACAGAGGTGGAGGAACCAGAAAAAGAGGTGGAGGAACCAGCCACAGAGGTGGAGGAACCAGAAACAGAGGTGGAGGAACCAGAAACAGAGGTGGAGGAACCAGCCACAGAGGTGGAGGAACCAGAAACAGAGGTGGAGGAACCAGAAGCAGAGGTGGAGGAACCAGAAGCAGAGGTGGAGGAACCAGAAGCAGAGGTGGAGGAACCAGCCCCAGAGGTGGAGGAACCAGAAGCAGAGGTGGAGGAACCAGAAACAGAGGTGGAGGAACCAGAAACAGAGGTGGAGGAACCAGAAGCAGAGGTGGAGGAACCAGAAGCAGAGGTGATGGAACCAGCCCCAGAGGTGGAGGAACCAGAAGCAGAGGTGGAGGAACCAGCCCCAGAGGTGGAGGAACCAGAAGCAGAGGTGGAGGAACCAGAAGCAGAGGTGGAGGAACCAGAAACAGAGGTGGAGGAACCAGAAACAGAGGTGGAGGAACCAGAAACATAGGTGGAGGAACCAGCCACAGAGGTGATTGAACCAGCCCCAGAGGTGGAGGAACCAGAAACAGAGGTGGAGGAACCAGAAACAGAGGTGGAGGAACCAGAAACAGAGGTGGAGGAACCAGCCACAGAGGTGATGGAACCAGCCCCAGAGGTGGAGGAACCAGAAGCAGAGGTGGAGGAACCAGAAGCAGAGGTGGAGGAACCAGAAACAGAGGTGGAGGAACCAGAAACAGAGGTGGAGGAACCAGAAACAGAAGTGGAGGAACCAGAAACAGAGGTGGAGGAACCAGAAACAGAGGTGGAGGAACCAGCCACAGAGGTGATGGAACCAGCCCCAGAGGTGGAGGAACCAGAAACAGAGGTGGAGGAACAAGCCACAGAGGTGATGGAACCCGCCCCAGAGGTGGAGGAACCAGAAGCAGAGGTGGAGGAACCAGAAACAGAGGTGGAGGAACCAGAAACAGAAGTGGAGGAACCAGAAACAGAGGTGGAGGAACCAGAAACAGAGGTGATGGAACCAGCCCCAGAGGTGATGGAACCAGCCCCAGAGGTGGAGGAACCAGAAACAGAGGTGGAGGAACCAGCCCCAGAGGTGGAGGAACCAGCCACAGAGGTGGAGGAACCAGAAACAGAGGTGGAGGAACCAGAAACAGAAGTGGAGGAACCAGAAACAGAGATGAGGGAACCAGAAACAGAGGTGGAGGAACCAGCCACAGAGGTGGAGGAACCAGAAACAGAGGTGGAGGAACCAGCCACAGAGGTGGAGGAACCAGAAACAGAGGTGGAGGAACCAGCCACAGAGGTGGAGGAACCAGAAACAGAGGTGGAGGAACCAGCCACAGAGGTGGAGGAACCAGAAACAGAGGTGGAGGAACCAGAAACAGAGGTGGAGGAACCAGCCACAGAGGTGGAGGAACCAGAAACAGAGGTGGAGGAACCAGCCACAGAGGTGGAGGAACCAGAAACAGAGGTGGAGGAACCAGCCACAGAGGTGAAGGAACCAGAAACAGAGGTGGAGGAACCAGAAACAGAGGTGGAGGAACCAGCCACAGAGGTGAGGGAACCAGAAACAGAGGTGGAGGAACCAGAAACAGAGGTGGAGGAACCAGAAACAGAGGTGGAGGAACCAGCCACAGAGGTGGAGGAACCAGAAGCAGAGGTGGAGGAACCAGAAACAGAGGTGGAGGAACCAGAAACAGAGGTGGAGGAACCAGCCACAGAGGTGGAGGAACCAGAAACAGAGGTGGAGGAACCAGAAACAGAGGTGGAGGAACCAGCCACAGAGGTTATGGAACCAGCCCCAGAGGTGGAGGAACCAGAAACAGAGGTGGAGGATCCAGAAACAGAGGTGGAGGAACCAGCCACAGAGGTGGAAGAACCAGAAACAGAGGTGGAGGAACCAGCCCCAGAGGTGTAGGAACCAGAAACAGAGGTGGAGGAACCAGAAACAGAGGTGGAGGAACCAGAAACAGAGGTGGAGGAACCAGCCACAGAGGTGGAGGAACCAGAAACAGAGGTGGAGGAACCAGCCACAGAGGTGATGGAACCAGCCCCAGAGGTGGAGGAACCAGAAACGGAGGTGGAGGAACCAGAAACAGAGGTGGAGGAACCAGAAACAGAGGTGGAGGAACCAGCCACAGAGGTGGAGGAACCAGCCACAGAGGTGGAGGAACCAGAAACAGAGGTGGAGGAACCAGCCACAGAGGTGGAGGAATCAGCCACAGAGGTGAAGGAACCAGAAACGGAGGTGGAGGAACCAGAAACAGAGGTGGAGGAACCAGAAACAGAGGTGGAGGAACCAGCCACAGAGGTGGAGGAACCAGCCACAGAGGTGGAGGAACCAGAAACAGAGGTGGAGGAACCAGCCACAGAGGTGGAGGAACCAGAAACAGAGGTGGAGGAACCAGAAACAGAGGTGGAGGAACCAGCCACATAGGTGGAGGAACCAGAAGCAGAGGTGGAGGAACCAGAAACAGAGGTGGAGGAACCAGAAACAGAGGTGGAGGAACCAGAAGCAGAGGTGGAGGAACCAGAAACAGAGGTGGAGGAACCAGCCACATAGGTGGAGGAACCAGAAGCAGAGGTGGAGGAACCAGAAACAGAGGTGGAGGAACCAGAAACAGAGGTGGAGGAACCAGAAGCAGAGGTGGAGGAACCAGAAACAGAGGTGGAGGAACCAGAAACAGAGGTGGAGGAACGAGAAGCAGAGGTGGAGGAACCAGAAACAGAGGTGGAGGAACCAGCCACAGAGGTGGAGGAACCAGAAACAGAGGTGGAGGAACCAGAAACAGAGGTGGAGGAACCAGCCACAGAGGTGGAGGAACCAGAAACAGCGGTGGAGGAACCAGAAGCAGAGGTGGAGGAACCAGAAACAGAGGTGGAGGAACCAGAAACAGAGGTGGAGGAACCAGCCACAGAGGTGGAGGAACCAGAAACAGAGGTGGAGGAACCAGAAACAGAGGTGGAGGAACCAACCACAGAGGTGATGGAACCAGCCCCAGAGGTGGAGGAACCAGAAACAGAGGTGGAGGAACCAGAAACAGAGGTGGAGGAACCAGAAACAGAGGTGGAGGAACCAGAAACAGAGGTGGAGGAACCAGAAGCAGAGGTGGAGGAACCAGAAACAGAAGTGGAGGAACCAGAAACAGAGGTGGAGGAACCAGAAACAGAGGTGGAGGAACCAGAAACAGAGGTGGAGGAACCAGAAACAGAGGTGGAGGAACCAGAAACAGAGGTGGAGGAACCAGAAACAGAGGTGGAGGAACCAGAAACAGAGGTGGAGGAACCAGAAACAGAGGTGGAGGAACGAGAAGCAGAGGTGGAGGAACCAGAAACAGAGGTGGAGGAACCAGCCACAGAGGTGGAGGAACCAGAAACAGAGGTGGAGGAACCAGAAACAGAGGTGGAGGAACCAGCCACAGAGGTGGAGGAACCAGAAACAGCGGTGGAGGAACCAGAAGCAGAGGTGGAGGAACCAGAAACAGAGGTGGAGGAACCAGAAACAGAGGTGGAGGAACCAGCCACAGAGGTGGAGGAACCAGAAACAGAGGTGGAGGAACCAGAAACAGAGGTGGAGGAACCAACCACAGAGGTGATGGAACCAGCCCCAGAGGTGGAGGAACCAGAAACAGAGGTGGAGGAACCAGAAACAGAGGTGGAGGAACCAGCCACAGAGGTGATGGAACCCGCCCCAGAGGTGGAGGAACCAGAAACAGAGGTGGAGGAACCAGAAACAGAGGTGGAGGAACCAGCCCCAGAGGTGGAGGAACCAGAAACAGAGGTGGAGGAACCAGAAACAGAGGTGGAGGAACCAGCCCCAGAGGTGGAGGAACCAGCCACAGAGGTGGAGGAACCAGAAACAGAGGTGGAGGAACCAGAAACAGAGGTGGAGGAACCAGAAACAGAGGTGGAGGAACCAGCCACAGAGGTGATGGAACCAGAAACAGAGGTGGAGGAACCAGCCCCAGAGGTGGAGGAACCAGAAACAGAGGTGGAGGAACCAGCCCCAGAGGTGGAGGAACCAGAAACAGAGGTGGAGGAAGCAGCCACAGAGGTGATGGAACCAGCCCCAGAGGTGGAGGAACCAGAAACAGAGGTGGAGGAACCAGAAGCAGAGGTGGAGGAACCAGCCACAGAGGTGGAGGAACCAGAAGCAGAGGTGGAGGAACCAGAAGCAGAGGTGGAGGAACCAGAAACAGAGGTGGAGGAACCAGAAACAGAGGTGGAGGAACCAGCCACAGAGGTGGAGGAACCAGAAGCAGAGGTGGAGGAACCAGAAGCAGAGGTGGAGGAACCAGAAACAGAGGTGGAGGAACCAGAAACAGAGGTGGAGGAACCAGCCACAGAGGTGGAGGAACCAGAAACAGAGGTGGAGGAACCAGCCCCAGAGGTGGAGGAACCAGCCACAGAGGTGGAGGAACCAGAAACAGAGGTGGAGGAACCAGCCACAGAGGTGATGGAACCAGCCCCAGAGGTGGAGGAACCAGAAACAGAGGTGGAGGAACCAGAAACAGAGGTGGAGGAACCAGAAACAGAGGTGGAGGAACCAGCCACAGAGGTGGAAGAACCAGAAACAGAGGTGGAGGAACCAGAAACAGAGGTGGAGGAACCAGTCCCAGAGTTGGAGGAACCAGAAACAGAGGTGGAGGAACCAGTCCCAGAGTTGGAGGAACCAGAAACAGAGGTGGAGGAACCAGCCACAGAGGTGATGGAACCAGCCCCAGAGGTGGAGGAACCAGCCACAGAGGTGGAGGAACCAGAAACAGAGGTGGAGGAACCAGCCACAGAGGTGATGGAACCAGCCCCAGAGGTGGAGGAACCAGAAACAGAGGTGGAGGAACCAGAAACAGAGGTGGAGGAACTAGCCACAGAGGTGGAGGAACCAGAAACAGAGGTGGAGGAACCAGTCCCAGAGGTGGAGGAACCAGAAACAGAGGTGGAGGAACCAGAAACAGAGGTGGAGGAACTAGCCACAGAGGTGGAGGAACCAGAAACAGAGGTGGAGGAACCAGCCCCAGAGGTGGAGGAACCAGCCACAGAGGTGAAGGAACCAGAAACAGAGGTGGAGGAACCAGAAACAGAGGTGGAGGAACCAGCCACAGAGGTGGAGGAACCAGCCCCAGAGGTGGAGGAACCAGCCCCAGAGGTGAAGGAACCAGAAACAGAGGTGGAGGAACCAGAAACAGAGGTGGAGGAACCAGCCACAGAGGTGGAGGAACCAGCCCCAGAGGTGGAGGAACCAGAAACAGAGGTGGAGGAACCAGAAACAGAGGTGGAGGAACCAGAAACAGAGGTGGAGGAACCAGCCACAGAGGTGAAGGAACCAGAAACAGAGGTGGAGGAACCAGCCCCAGAGGTGGAGGAACCAGAAACAGAGGTGGAGGAACCAGAAACAGAGGTGGAGGAACCAGAAACAGAGGTGGAGGAACCAGCCACAGAGGTGGAGGAACCAGAAACAGAGGTGGAGGAACCAGCCACAGAGGTGGAGGAACCAGAAACAGAGGTGGAGGAACCAGAAACAGAGGTGGAGGAACCAGAAACAGAGGTGGAGGAACCAGCCACAGAGGTGGAGGAACCAGAAACAGAGGTGGAGGAACCAGCCACAGAGGTGATGGAACCAGAAACAGAGGTGGAGGAACCAGAAACAGAGGTGGAGGAACCAGAAGCAGAGGTGGAGGAACCAGAAACAGAGGTGGAGGAACTAGCCACAGAGGTGATGGAACCAGAAACAGAGGTGGAGGAACCAGAAACAGAGGTGGAGGAACCAGAAGCAGAGGTGGAGGAACCAGTAGCCAAGGTGAAAGGGACACCCATGAAGGTGGATAGAGCATTGTCAAACCTGACATAGTACGAGTTGATGGAGTTGGCTTAGTCTACATCATCCTCTGTAGAATGGAAGTTGTCCAACTTGTAGCCAGTGATGGGTTTCATCCCCTCCACACCTTTTTGATGTCTTTGTTTTCCAGTTGCTTTTCCACCTTCGTTTTGTACTCCAGCTTGGCATGCCTCAGAGACCTTTTAAGCTCCTGCTGCACATTCTTCTGCTTTTTCTTGTCCCCTGACTGGAATGCCCTCTTTTCTTTTGGTTCAGGAGACTTTTGATGGCACTGTTTATCCGTGGTTTATTATTAGATTAGTAACTAACAGTTCTGACTGGAATCACAGTGTCTCTACAGAAACTTGTGTATTCTGCAAGGGTATCAACACTCCTGTCCAAGTCCTGCTCCTCCAGCAATACATCCCAGTCAGTGCAGCTTAAACAGTCCCTCACTGCATCCATTGCCTCTGGTGACCATTTCCTGAAGGTCTGGTGGTAAAAGGAAGTTTTTGTACACAAGGTTTGTTTGTGGATTGAATATAGACCATGTTGTGATCAGATCTGCCCAGTGGTGGAAGGACTGCAGCCCTGTATAATTCCTTACTGTTGGCATACAGCAGATCTAGAGTCTTATTTCCACGTGTTGGACAGTCCACATACTGTACAAAATCAGTCAGGCAGGATGTCAGAGAGACTTGGTTAAAATCTCCCGTAATAACACTGAACACCTCTGAGTGCTGATTTTGTATCCGAACAATCGCGTCATGTATGACGTAACATGCCACTGTCGGCGCTCCTCTGGGAGGAATATAAACCAAAACAACAACGACGTATGGAATCTCCTGTGGCATGTAGTATGCTCGGAAACCAACGGAAAGCAGTTCAATGTCCGGACAGCAAACTTTCTCTCTGACTGTCACATTATGGGGATTAACCAAACTCTCTTTAAAGAACGGGATAACACCCCCACCTCTCCTCTTTCCGCTCCTCTCCACGTCTGTTGTCATGCACAACTGTGAAGCCTGGTAGAAACCCACACCCCACACGAGTTTGGCATGTTGTTATGCAACCAGGACTCCATTAAACAAATCAAGCTACACATCCTGTACAGCCGTTGGTTCCTTACAAGCACCTCCAGTTCATCGCACTTATTCTGCAGCATCATCACCATCATGCCGGGTAGAAAGGGCTTGTACCGCCACCTGTTCTCATTTCTTTTAGCCTCTCTCATTAGATAGATAGATAGATAGATAAATACTTTATTAATCCCGAAGGAAATTGTGCAGTTGTCCATTGCTCACATTCATAAAACAGCAAAAGAGAAAATTTAAAGTTTAAAAAAACCAGACAAATAAATAATTCAACAGCATTAAAAGATAAAGTGCTACAGATTAAGGTGCTACAAGTTAAGGCACTGAAAAAACAAAGTTCAGGACTAGTATCAGTCTCTCCTGCTCCTCCCTGAAGTGGCTGCATTATACAGCCTGATGGCACGAGGGATGAAAGAGTTTTTTTAGTCTATCAGTGGAGCAGCCCAATGAGAGAAACCTGGAGCTGACAGAGCTCCTCTGCCGAGAGAAGACAAGATATAGGGGGTGGCTCTGATTGGAGAGGATTGCCCTGATCTTAGAGAGCGTCCTCTGCTCCACCACCTTTTCCACAGAGTCCAGGCCGAGTCCAACCACAGAGCCTGCTTTCCTTATGAGCCTGTCCAGCCTCTGAGTATCCCTCTTTTTAGCGTTGCCCCCCCAGCACACAACAGCATAAAAAAGAGCACTAGATACAATCGATTGATCCAGCTCTGCATCCACGAAACGGCCCCCCCAGGTCAACTGGAATTAGATGTTTTTGTCCATATCCATGACCCACAGTCCCTCTTTAGTATACACAAACATTCTGGACTTGGCGCACATTGCAAAAAACAAAACACAAAACAGCGAAGACAAAAAGGGGACTAACACAAACACCAAAAAAAGAACAACATATGATAAAGAACTTGCGACCAGTGGCGCAGCACAGGGCAACAGAAATGTTTGATGTTTGCATTATTAGAGAATCTGTTCCATCGATGAGTGGAACCTGTGCAAAATGTATGTAACGACGGCCAGGTAAAAAAAAAAAAAAACAGCTTGCATCTTGACAGCTTCTTTCTACACTGTTGACACCCTCCAGATTGAGAGAATGTGCTGCACAAGGTATATAATGAATTAGTGGATTCTTCTTCTTCAGATGAGCCCATTTTAGCGCCCCAACATGTTGCTTGCATTGTCGTACACCTGGCCTCTGCAGTTGAGAAAATCTAAACTTAAACTGTCGCATCGCCAGCACTACATCTGCCAGACTCTCTCCTGTGTGACTTTCAATTGGTTCAAAACCAACAAATTGCTCAATTATTATTCCTTTACTCATAAATCTAAAGAGTCAGCTGGTCAGTGTGTGACAGATCAGGTGTAGAGATCAAGTGTAAAATACTGTATCTCTGGAGCTCTTGTAACTTTCACTTTGTTGCTGAATTAGGTCCTCACATACACTCCAAAAAATAGTCATAGTAAAAATGTAGACTTTATATATTTTAATTACATGTAAATTTTCCATTCGATTTTATTACATACTTCCAATGAAAATATTCACATTCCTCACAAGGTTTTTAATTGCATTTAGTTTATGTAAATAAATTGCATTGAGTCAATTTAGATTTATTAAGGTCAATGCAAACGTGTACATACAATACTATGTACATATCTTATGTACTTATGTACATTTTTAGGTAAATATTTACATAAAGTTTATGCGTTCATTCCTATTTTTTTTAAAGGTATAGGAATCTTTTAAGTAACCTTTATTTAATTATTACATGAAAAAGATGCATTTGAACATTTCCCTTATCATGAAATGAGTAAAAACCAACTGGCAAAAACACGTGAGAACTTTATTGCCATATTTACTTAAATAACAATCATGGACCGGCCAACAGAATAATAATTAGAAAATCCATCCTAGTATATTTAAAAATCTCATGAAATAAACATACATTCAACTGAACATAAAATATAAAAAATGGTCAAGTTTGTTGTGTAAACAAGGCCATAAATAGGCTCAACCCTACTCCCCCCCAACTCTGCAAGCGCAACCCAAATGCAGAAAACACTAACTGCTCAGGACCAAAATGTTTTGCCCATTCGTCCAAGTCCAGTCCATAGACACGCTTGGGCTCACTGAAGTATCTTGATTTTCAATGCTTGGATCTTTGTTGCCATCCAAGTTCAACACTTTTTGGAAAAACTCACATGTGATCCTGAGCTCCTGTGAATAACTCATGTTGAGTATGTAAATAAGTCCAAAAAGCATGGCCCATCCAGCTGAAATGCTTTGCAGGTCCTGTAGCAACTTCACACCCTCTATGACCCCTCCAATGCTCTCTGGCTCCTCGTCTTTATCAGCACCTTCTTTGCGGATTACATAAAGCCCACTGTGGTCTGTCCAATCTGTCTCTCAGTATCCTTGAAATCTGCATTCTTCAGGTAAATAATATATATACTTTAAGCAAACTAAGCAAGTTTCATACTGTAAAAGATTTATAATACCACTACTAACCAAGTACTCCTCGATGAGTGTGGTACCGTCGTCACTGAGGTAAACAGAAAAACTTCTCAGGACACGATCCCGCTTGACTTCAATGTCATCTGTCTACAAATGAGAGCACATCAAATAAGCAGTTGCTTATAAATCATGTTTCATAACCAGGGATTAAATTTTTGCAGCAGTATATTGGTTCACTTAGTATCTTTTAGTTAAAGCCAACAGAACAGAAATGAGTTTACTTTCTCATATTCCTTATAGTTGTAGGATCAGAAACTGTAATGTAAGAACAAAAGTGTCAAATTTAGATAGTATTTTTTAAAATGGGAAAAAAAGTTACATTTACCATTACTGTTGAAGCCATAAGAAGGCTGATCTTCTTTCCAGCAATTCATCCTTTATTTCCTAACACCTTGATTAAGTTTGGTGTGTATTTGTCAAGCTGCCCGATGAACTTAGCGTGAAGTGGTACAGTTGTTGTATGCATAAATTCTGCATTTATCTGAAAATGTAAATATAAATTGGATTTAAATTTGTAAAAACTTTTAATTTATGGGTTAAGCATTAGAGTTCTTTTCTTTAAATGAATTATCCAGTATATCAATGTTGTTTGTACGTACTTCCTTCACTGAAAACAGAGCTGGCCATCTGTTTACAAATTCTGGGACAAAGGGTGCATCCTGGACAATCTCTTGATGCCTGTATGAAAAGGTCTTCTGCTTTTTCTCCTTGATGACAGCCTCATAATTTTTCAGTAGCACTTTAAATTACAGATCAGTAATTATATGGTAATTGTGTGGTAATTTCATAGAAACAAAGAAAAAAATTTCTTGGCAATTTCAGATAATACGCAGTAATTACTACTAGAAATAACCAGGTAATATCCCAGTCACAACACAGGATAGACTATATGTGATAATGTGGTATTTCATGGAAACAGAGAAGTAATTACTCAGTAATTACAGGTAAAACACCATAACTACTAGTGGAAATATCAAGGTAATATCCTAGTAGTAACTCAAGAAACATCATGGCACAAGAGACTTTAGCTGTTGTTAAGTATAAGGTGCAAGTTACCCAAAGCAATAGGAGGGTAACATGTTTCACAAGAATGTAAAACTATGTGGTACAGTATTAATATTGTGTAATATTGTGTAATTAGCTGCCCGGAAATATCATCAACTATCTATATATGCTTAAAGAAAAGAATAATTATGTTGAGATAATATCATTATTACCTAATTATAAGAGGTTGACTTATATGTAATAACCACAAACCAAGGCTGTAAAAATGTGCATTTAATGTTTCCATTCTATTTCATAGTAAAATTACATTACAGCAGCGACAATAACCAGGGAACAACAACAGTAGTTTCCACGTAATTACCACGAATCAGTGCTGTACAGTAAAGCGTGACTTGTTTCCGTGTTATTGCATGGTAATGTTACATCACAGCAGATATCTTCATTTAAAAACAATAACCAGGAAACAACATCAGTAGTTTGTACATAATAACCAGGAAACAGGGCTGTAAAATAAAGCAGGGCTTGTTTCTGTGTTATTACATGGTAATGTTACATTACAGCAGACAACCCTTATTCACGTATAACATCAGTCCCACCTAACTCTGAGGTCTTTGCAGTTTACAGATTATATGAGGCTGTTGGAGTAGTCCTGGCCACTTCATGTTTATGTCTTTTACATTTTCCATCATGACGGATGGTTTGAAGCGTATGGATTTAAGTAAAAGTTGGTGTCTCAACTTTATGGATACATTTTCCAAAGAATGAAACATTGCATGTTATACCCATGTTTGCATGGGCTCTCTCCGGGTACTCCGGCTTCTTCCTACCATCCAAAAACATGCAAGTTAAGTTCAATAAGAACTCTAAATTGTCCCTAGGAGTGAATGTGATGTTTGTTTGTCTCTGGGTCAGTCTTTCTGTGTTGGCCTGGAGATCTAGGGTGTACCCTGTCTCTCAGCTGCTAACTGCTGGGATAGGCTCTGTCAGAAAAAACAGGCAAAAAAAGCATTCAAATAAATAAGGAACTGACTGTAAATTTAGTTTTTTATTTTACGGTTTGTTTTTGCACATACAAAATAACAGAAATGCGATAGACTTTGGTCATATTTACACCGAACAAAAAGTGAAATGTCAAAAATCCATTAAATGCAGACCTCAAATCAAATTAAAAGAGGCTTTAAAAAATAGACAAAAATAATTTTAGTTTTTTTTTTTTTTTACAGTCACACAGATTAACCACAAATGAATTTAATTACATGCATCTGGCCAGGATTATTTTTCACAGAAGTTAACGTCAGCTGACAGGATAAGCTTTCAGCCAGAGGAGAGCCCGTCTGGTCGCCTCGTCCTCATGTTTGTAATTTAGACACAAATGTACACGAAAATAAATTAAATTAAAATGACTGACACCATTTTCTGTCATTATTTTTATTTTTTTTTTTTGTGCTTTTTGTGGAAGAATGGGATCAGTAATTAGATAAACTTGGCATATGTAGTTGCTAGGCAAAGGAGGACTGGAGCACTATGGGTAATTCTAGTACCGTTTTAATGGCAGTAAGTGTACTTTGCTTACGTAGTATTCATACTTTGAAGTGTGCAGACCCTGAATTGGGACACAGCTCATGTCTTATTAAGCACCAGAAGCATCCGTCATTTTTACTGCTGCCGGGGCAACGAGAGAGAACAAATATCCGCCCCCCCACTCATACAAGATATTTAAGTCAACATAATCACAAGATTATAAATAAAATATCACATAAACATGGTCACCTTATTCAAGGTGTGCCACACTAGAACAAATACAAACTTCTTCGACATATCATGTCGTTTAGCATGTTGTGTCATCTTTAGCGCCATTATTAGTGTAACAATGATGAATTTTCTGGATTATTCCGCTACCACCTAGTGAGGTGGACAGCATCAAGTAAGGTTATAGGAGCTGCGTAAATTTTCACAATTATGCTCATGGCATTCTTAAAAAATTCAGTTTAAGTAAAATAACTGTTTCAAAGTCATCCTATATTAAACCTTAAAAATATGAGTATATGTACTAAATGTGTTAACTCACTCCTTTTTTCAAGGAACGTTAGTTAGCACATGCTAATCTACTTACAAAATTTTAATTCTTACATTATAAAATAATGAAAACACATGCAACAAATCACATGCTAAAAAAAAAAAAAAAAATTGTGGACCAGAAAAGAGAGTTTGGACACAGTAGCAATGGACGAACCAGAAGAAATCCAGGTTTCGAGATTCTGAACTTTGTTCTTAGTGACCAGCCAGCAAACCAAACAGCTAGCAGCCTGAACTCCATCACAGTTGAAGCTATCCTCCTGCCTGTGATGGTTGATACCACGGTGGAAGCTCAAAGCACCAACAATACAGAATCTGTACGTGTGTTAGTGTTACTCATAAGCAATGGGACAAATGATCTGTGACGTTAGATATGTTGCTGGCTGAGTATGAATCATTCAAAACTTGCCTTTTGTTACCTATGCTAACACACTATGAATGGCTAAACAAACTGATCATGTGACTTACATTTGTCGGTGTTACAAACTAAACTTTCCTAGAAATTCAATTCAGTTTTCAATTCAAATTTATTTGTATTGCGCCACTTCCCAACAGTGTCATCTCAGGACCCTGTACAGACATCAGTTCAAGCCAATTAAATAGCAGAAATCAGCAGATTGCATGGAAGCTTGCCTTGGATTCAATCCTCCATCCGGAGCTGCACGAGGCGACAGTGGGAAGGAAAAAACTCCTTTTAACAGGAAGACAAAACCTCCAGCAGAACCCGGCTCAGGTAGAACAGCCATCGGCCTCGCCCCGAGAGGACAGCAAAGACAGATCAACATGTACAACTGCTTTTATTCAGGAAGACCTGCAGAAAGAGGAGAAATATTTTAACCATGGCAATACTGTCATATATATTTGTACATGGAGGAAAAGGAACAAGATGAAGAACAGCGGCACTCGAATGCAGAGCTGCTCAAGTACCTGGAAAGGTCAGAGGACAAACTACAGAAAGATAAGGATAGGGATGAGAGATTCATCTCGGCTCGCTTGAAAAGGTGGACAACAGCAGCTGGACTGATGGAGTGCATGGTGTTCTTGATGGAAGGACTCAAGAAAATAATCATGCCCTCTATGTAATATAGTTTTGTGCATTTTATTTTTCTAATAAGCAGCATTTCGTTCAGAATTCATTGTTTGTGATGGTCAGGAAGGCGGCGTCTAATTACCTTTTTAATAATATCCTTCCTGATTGTTTGAAGTTAATGAGAAAAACCGAAAGCCAGTAAATTCCAAAAGACACTATAAAAACAAGTTAAAAAAAAATGTCAGGGTAGTAGGCTACTGGTAATGTGTATATATACAAGAGCATTCCAAAAAGTAAACTTTAGAGTAAAATGTTTTTTTTCATGTATTCTAAAATCTTGATGCACTTTTGTTTTTAGCTCAGTGATGTCAGGAGGTGTGATTTAATGTCCTCTACAGAGGACTACTGGCATAATTATAACAAATTACACAAAAGTCAGGGTGCACAGTCCAGGTTTATCTATAATAATCAATGCAGTCCAGCCACCTACACACTGCAAGGCTTTCTGACAGATATTAAAAAATGTAACCATATCCATTCATTTTGAGGCATCAGGAGTCACGATGTGCACCAGATGCTGCTTTTATTGCAGCTTTACAAAAACCCTGGACGCAGGTAAACACTGTGCTCTGGCCTTCTCCAAAAAGATTATTTGTGTCCGCTTTTGAAAGGATGGCCTTGGTCTAATTACAAATGGACTGTAAAGATTCCTTAAAGGGGTGTTATTCTGGTATTTGGAGTTTTCTGAGCTTTCTACAGTGTTACAGTGTTGAATCCTCATCAGACATGTGAACGACACTGTTTTTTATCACCTAAACGCATGTTTGAGTTTGAGTTTGAGTTCCAGCACTCTTTCCGTTCGGTTTCCATGGCGCCGAAAAAACAAGTTTTTTTCTACTTGGAAATCCTTGTGACGTCCCGGGGGATAAGGTTGGGTGATTGGTTACCTTCTACTGGTTAACAAGGGCATGTACAAATACATCAGGCGGGTGGAAAACGTGGGATAAAGTTATTTCCAACGATGGCTGGTGAGTTTACCAAAGAGAGACATCCTGCTGCATTCGTTGCTGTGGGTTGCTGTTTTCCACTTCGTTTTCAGGCTCTGATTCATGTGTTGACATTGTATTCAGTTTTTATCCCCTTTTTCATTGAGTTCATATGAGCCTAATCCTTCTGTTTATGAGATGTTACAATGACGGTGAAAGCAGGTGCGGTGCGCGCTCCCGATGTAGTGCAGTGGCGGGAGGCGGGGCTTAATGCGGAAGAGTCTCAATCCACTCGTTTTGCCCGCAGGCTGATCTGACAGCCTACGGAGAGGGTCGGTCTGAAGTAAATAAAGCCATTTGTGACAATAACTCCATCAATCCCAGCCCTTCTGGGCTCAGAAATAGAAATAAATTAGCCTGAAATGTACAGAATAGTTCCACTTTAAATTCATGGAAGTTTTACAAGAACTCTTTTGCAGTGTAATTCAGAATGATGGATTCCCACCGGTATATTGACCACGAATGTGCCTGCAATCTGAGGAAACGTTATCTAACACGTTAGATAATGTAATGACACACAGCACCGGCCAAGCTTTTTTTGGCTGAAACCAAAACTGGTTCTATAAAAGCACCAGAGCTTAACTAGCAAAGCACTGGCTCTAGCTCCAACACCAAACCACCCCAGGTCTTCTTTAGTGGATAGGGGCAACTTGTGACCGCTTCCTGGTTGCCATTTGCTTATGGTATACCATGGTACCTGGACTGCAATGCCCTCCATATGGACTACCTTCCCCTCTTTGTTACCATTCAGCCACATTTCTCCCGTTCAAATGACATTTCTCTCTTCTCTAGCTCTTGGCAAAGGCGGACGCTTTTCTCTTTGCTGTCCTGCTGCTGGATCTTAGTGCAGCGCCTGACACAGTGGATCAAACTGTTCTTTAAGAAGGTTTAAACATGTGGCTGGTCTTTCTGGCGCTGTTCACAAACGGTTCACGTGTTATCTCACAGACAGAATACTCCTGGTACATCCGGATACATGTTGCTCAAAGATACATCATATTCCATGTGGTGTGCCTCAGGGGTCAGTTCTCGGTCCTGTTTCTTTCAATCTGTGCTCCCTCTTGTTGATGTCATCTGGAAACATGGACTCAACATTCACAGTTATGCTGACGATGCACAGCTTTATATCTCCGTGTCTCCTGATGACACCAGACCAAGGGATGCCTGTTAGTCCTGCATCCATCTCTGCAGGTGAAAATTTTTGGCTCTGACCTTACCTTACCACAAAATTACTAGAGCCTGTCAAAGCTGGTACAGGCCAGCACTATATGCTAACAGTTCAAACTGCCTCGTTCTGACCGATCCGGATCAGGGCCGCCTCGTTCTGACCTATCCGGATCAGGACCGCCTCGTTCTCACCGATCCGGATCAGGGCTGCCTTGTTCTGACTGATCCGGATCAGGACCGCCTTGTTCTGACCGATCCGGATCAGGGCCGCCTCGTTCTGACCTATCCGGATCAGGACCGCCTCGTTCTCACCGATCCAGATCAGGGCCGCCTCTTTCTGACCGATCTGGATCAGGGCCGCCTCGTTCTGACCGTTCTGGATCAGGGCCGCCTTGTTCTGGCCAATCCGGATCAGGGCCGCCTTGTTCTGACTGATCTGGATCAGGGCCGCCTTGTTCTGACTGATCTGGATCAGGGCCGCCTCGTTCTGACCTATCCGGATCAGGACCGCCTCGTTCTCACCGATCCAGATCAGGGCCACCTCTTTCTGACCGATCTGGATCAGGGCCGCCTCGTTCTGACCGTTCTGGATCAGGGCCGCCTTGTTCTGGCCAATCCGGATCAGGGCCGCCTTGTTCTGACTGATCTGGATCAGGGCCGCCTTGTTCTGACTGATCTGGATCAGGGCCGCCTTGTTCTGGCCGATCCGGATCAGGGCCGCCTTGTTCTCACCGATCCGGATCAGGGCCGCCTTGTTCTCACCGATCCGGATCAGGGCCGCCTTGTTCTCACCGATCCGGATCAGGGCCGCCTCTTTCTGACCGATCTGGATCAGGGCCGCCTTGTTCTGGCCAATCCGGATCAGGGCCGCCTTGTTCTGGCCAATCCGGATCAGGGCCGCCTTGTTCTGACTGATCTGGATCAGGGCCGCCTTGTTCTGACTGATCTGGATCAGGGCCGCCTTGTTCTGGCCGATCCGGATCAGGGCCGCCTTGTTCTCACCGATCCGGATCAGGGCCGCCTTGTTCTCACCGATCCGGATCAGGGCCGCCTTGTTCTGACTGATCCGGATCAGGACCGCCTCGTTCTGACCGATCCGGATCAGGACCGCCTCGTTCTGACCGATACGGATCAGGACCGCCTCGTTCTGACTGATCCGGATCAGGACCAAATGGATCTTTCTATCCGTCATTCAGTAACTACTGCCTGTGAAGTTGGGCTGAAAGAAGAGGCAGTTCTCAGACAGAGAAAAGTCTGCCCGCCCCGTGTCAGAAACACTGCTGTACCGTGTTTTGCTACCATTATCGGTGTGAAAGGAGACTTGGCGTTTTTGCGTCATTTGCTTTGTTTTATTTCTTTCATCCCGACAGTCTGAACTGCTTTCGACTTTGTTTATGCAGCAACCATTTCCTCATCACACACTTGTAAGCTGCATGAAAAGAAGCATGAAATTAAGATAAAAATAGCGTCACAGCTGTGATTTAATTATTTCTGAACAAACTGAGGTAGTTTAGCGGATTGAAATGCTTGTTTATGACACTGATATGACAAAGAAATTTCCCTGCTGTTGTTGGTGTAACACCTGGAAGATTTTATTCCATTTCCTGCTGCCAACGTGACTTTAATGACTCACACCTGTAAAAGTTGGTCCATTTCCAGGCAGTGCAGTTTGTATTTTCCAGAAGAAGTTATTATTATTATTATTATTATTATTATTATTATTATTATTATTATTATTATTATTATTATTATTATATTATATTATATTATATTATTGGGTCTTTATCCCATCAACTTTCCTTCTTTATATTTCTTAAGTTTTCTTTTATTTTTCATTTTAACACAATTTTTGATGTAATTTCTTCATTTTTTTGGATCCACAAACTGCTTCCTTCACCAAGACATTTAATAATCTGAAATTAGGTTTCAGTGAATAATAACTTTCTGTTTTCTGAAATCTCTCCTGGATATTTCGTGCCAACAGCTCAGCTTTGAACATTACAAGTTAGATATTATAATCCGCAGTTTTCTGATGCACACATAACATATTTACTCCCAGTAATGATCCTAATTTCCACACCTGGACACAGCATGTGAAATATGGTTATATGTAGGAAACAAAGTTTTATAATGTAACCAACCTGAACTTTATGAAGCTCCACAGTTGCTGAAGATAATTTGAACTTAACATTAATAATATAAGTTTTCCAGTTTAACTTTTCAGGAAATTAGTTTTGTTTTCACGATTAAATTTTAAACCCTTCTAAATAATCTAATATCAGCAATCAGCTGATTTTAATATGGGAAATATTGATAAGTGTGTTTGTTAGGTCCTGCAAGTGTGTGTAAACCTAAACGGTATGTGTTTATGATAATCATGCCGACACAGCAGACAATCAGTCTGGTATTTAAGGATCAAGTTTTTACTTTTATTTTGTCAATCCTGTTTTTTTCACTTTATCATATGTCATCCATCCATCCATCCATCCATCCACCCGCCCACCCACCCATCCATCCATCCGTCATCCATCCATCCATCCACCCATCCATCCATCCACCCGCCCACCCACCCATCCATCCATCCGTCATCCATCCATCCATCCACCCATCCATCCATCCATCCATCCACCCGCCCACCCACCCATCCATCCATCCGTCATCCATCCATCCATCCACCCATCCATCCATCCATCCATCCACCCGCCCACCCACCCATCCATCCATCCATCCGTCATCCATCCATCCATCCACCCATCCATCCATCCATCCACCCATCCATCCATCCATCCATCCATTCACCCACCCATCCATCCACCCATCCATCCATCCATCCACCCACCCATCCATCCATCCATCCATCCATCCATCCATCCATTCACCCACCCATCCATCCATCCATCCATCCATCCATCCACCCATCCATCCATCCATCCATCCATCCACCCATCCATCCATCCATCCATCCATCCTTTCATCCAAACAGTTTTCTGATTGGGTTTGGCTCTTGTGTATTTGTAGATTGTGCAGTACCCACATCAGTCCAGTGATCAGCTTCTCCGTACATATGGAGGTCCTGCCATCACGTCTACTGGTGGCCATATAATCCCACCACCATGGTGCTAACAGTTACATCTGCATGGAGACCTTCTGTGGTTTATCAGCAGTTTTCACTCTTTTTAATTTGGTTTTCTGTCCAGTTTTGTCAATGGCTTCATATGTTACTGAACCAACCCAGAGCGTAATTAAAAATGTTTTATCACTTATTCTTTACTTTCATAGCAGAACCTGTCAATCTGTTAAAAAAGCTGGCAGTCAGCATGAGGATAATGCGAGCACGCTGGAGGTGGACGGACCTGCACGTGATGGACCCTGTTCACAGATGTTGTGAACCTGAGGAGATGTCCTCCTTTGTCTCACGCTTCACTTGAATTGGAACAATTTTGATTTGAGCAGGTTGGAAAAAGTATGACGTTTTTTGGATTCAAACTTCAGGAGGATTGTCTGAACTAAACTTTTACTTATTATTATTATTGAAAATTTGGACCAGTGGTCACAGCATGTGGTAAGGATGTGCATGTGTCCAAACGCTGCTCTGCTAGCTTTAACAAGCGCAAGCTGCCTTCACTGTCCAGCACAGAACAGGAGGATGTGATGCAGAAACACTAAAAGAGTTGGTAAAGAAGTTTATTTACTGTTATGTTACATCATCCTCCTTTTAAATTCCTGCTTTTTGTCTTTTTGTGAGGTGAAGATGAAGATTCTGGGTCCATTCCTGCTGAAAACATGATTGTGTGACGGGGTCAAATGCATGGGTTTTAAATGAAATTGTGTTATTGCATGTGTTTTTAACTTGTTGCCTGCATTACTAACCCCAGGCCGAACGAGCTCACCCTTGACTGTTAAATGGGAACACCTGTGAGTGTCTGGACAGACTATTCAAAAGAGCAACAGGTGTGGCAGGAGAGACTGAGAGAAGGAAAACAAAAAGAGAAGCAGAAGAGGAGCAGGACAAGGAAGGGGATGGAGCTCCTGGAAAATGGAAGACGACGACTATGATGATGATGGCGGCGACGACGAAGATGACAACTATGATGATGATGATGGCGGCGTCGACGAAGATGACGACTATGATGATGATGATGGCGGCGTCGACGAAGATGACGACTATGATGATGATGGCGGCGACGACGAAGATGACGACTATGATGATGATGATGGCGGCGACGACGAAGATGACGACTATGATGATGATGGCGGCGACGACGAAGATGACGACTATCATGATGATGATGGCGGCGACGACGAAGATGACGACTATGATGATGATGATGGCGGCGTCGACGAAGATGACGACTATGATGATGATGATGGCGGCGTCGACGAAGATGACGACTATGATGATGATGGCGGCGACGACGAAGATGACGACTATGATGATGATGATGGCGGCGTCGACGAAGATGACGACTATGATGATGATGATGGCGGCGTCGACGAAGATGACGACTATGATGATGATGGCGGCGATGACGAAGATGACGACTATGATGATGATGATGGCGGCGACGACGAAGATGACGACTATGATGATGATGGCGGCGACGACGAAGATGACGACTATGATGATGATGATGGCGGCGACGACGAAGATGACGACTATGATGATGATGATGGCGGCGACGACGAAGATGACGACTATGATGATGATGGCGGCGATGACGAAGATGACGACTATGATGATGATGGCGGCGACGACGAAGATGACGACTATGATGATGATGGCGGCGACGACGAAGATGACGACTATGATGATGATGATGGCGGCGACGACGAAGATGACGACTATGATGATGATGATGGCGGCGACGACGAAGATGACGACTATGATGATGATGATGGTGGCGACGACGAAGATGATGACTATGATGATGATGGCGGCGATGACGAAGATGACGACTATGATGATGATGATGGCGGCGACGACGAAGATGACGACTATGATGATGATGATGGCGGCGACGACGAAGATGACGACTATGATGATGATGGCGGCGAAAACGAAGATGACGACTATGATGATGATGGCGGCGACGACGAAGATGACGACTATGATGATGATGGCGGCGACGACGAAGATGACGACTATGATGATGATGATGGCGGCGTCGACGAAGATGACGACTATGATGATGATGGCGGCGATGACGAAGATGACCACTATGATGATGATGATGGCGGCGACGACGAAGATGACGACTATGATGATGATGATGGCGGCGACGACGAAGATGACGACTATGATGATGATGGCGGCGACGACGAAGATGACGACTATGATGATGATGGCGGCGACGACGAAGATGACGACTATGATGATGATGGCGGCGACGACGAAGATGACGACTATGATGATGATGGCGGCGACGACGAAGATGACGACTATGATGATGATGGCGGCGACGACGAAGATGACGACTATGATGATGATGGCGGCGACGACGAAGATGACGACTATGATGATGATGGCGGCGATAACGAAGATGACGACTATGATGATGATGGCGGCGACGACGAAGATGATGACTATGATGATGATGGCGGCGACGACGAAGATGACGACTATGATGATGATGGCGGCGACGACGAAGATGACGACTATGATGATGATGATGGCGGCGACGACGAAGATGACGACTATGATGATGATGATGGCGGCGACGACGAAGATGACGACTATGATGATGATGATGGCGGCGACGACGAAGATGACGACTATGATGATGTTGGCGGCGACGACGAAGATGACGACTATGATGATGATGGCGGCGATGACGAAGATGACGACTATGATGATGATGATGGCGGCGACGACGAAGATGACGACTATGATGATGATGGCGGCGACGACGAAGATGACGACTATGATGATGATGATGGCGGCGACGACGAAGATGACGACTATGATGATGATGGCGGCGACGACGAAGATGACGACTATGATGATGATGATGGCGGCGACGACGAAGATGACGACTATGATGATGATGATGGCGGCGACGACGAAGATGACGACTATGATGATGATGGCGGCGACGACGAAGATGACGACTATGATGATTATGGCGGCGATGACGAAGATGACGACTATGATGATGATGGCGGCGACGACGAAGATGACGACTATGATGATGATGGCGGCGACGACGAAGATGACGACTATGATGATGATGATGGCGGCGACGACGAAGATGACGACTATGATGATGATGATGGCGGCGACGACGAAGATGACGACTATGATGATGATGGCGGCGACGACGAAGATGACGACTATGATGATGATGGCGGCGACGACGAAGATGACGACTATGATGATGATGGCGGCGACGACGAAGATGACGACTATGATGATGATGGCGGCGACGACGAAGATGACGACTATGATGATGATGGCGGCGACGACGAAGATGACGACTATGATGATGATGGCGGCGACGACGAAGATGACGACTATGATGATGATGGCGGCGACGACGAAGATGACGACTATGATGATGATGGCGGCGACGACGAAGATGACGACTATGATGATGATGGCGGCGACGACGAAGATGATGACTATGATTATGATGGCGGCGACGACGAAGATGACGACTATGATGATGATGATGGCGGCGACGACGAAGATGACGACTATGATGATGATGATGGCGGCGACGACGAAGATGACGACTATGATGATGATGGCGGCGACGACGAAGATGACGACTATGATGATGATGATGGCGGCGACGACGAAGATGACGACTATGATGATGTTGGCGGCGACGACGAAGATGACGACTATGATGATGATGGCGGCGATGACGAAGATGACGACTATGATGATGATGATGGCGGCGACGACGAAGATGACGACTATGATGATGATGGCGGCGACGACGAAGATGACGACTATGATGATGATGGCGGCGACGACGAAGATGACGACTATGATGATGATGGCGGCGACGACGAAGATGACGACTATGATGATGATGGCGGCGACGACGAAGATGACGACTATGATGATGATGATGGCGGCGACGACGAAGATGACGACTATGATGATGATGATGGCGGCGACGACGAAGATGACGACTATGATGATGATGGCGGCGATGACGAAGATGACGACTATGATGATGATGGCGGCGACGACGAAGATGACGACTATGATGATGATGGCGGCGACGACGAAGATGACGACTATGATGATGATGATGGCGGCGACGACGAAGATGACGACTATGATGATGATGATGGCGGCGACGACGAAGATGACGACTATGATGATGATGATGGTGGCGACGACGAAGATGATGACTATGATGATGATGGCGGCGATGACGAAGATGACGACTATGATGATGATGATGGCGGCGACGACGAAGATGACGACTATGATGATGATGATGGCGGCGACGACGAAGATGACGACTATGATGATGATGGCGGCGACGACGAAGATGACGACTATGATGATGATGGCGGCGACGACGAAGATGACGACTATGATGATGATGGCGGCGACGACGAAGATGACGACTATGATGATGATGATGGCGGCGTCGACGAAGATGACGACTATGATGATGATGGCGGCGATGACGAAGATGACGACTATGATGATGATGATGGCGGCGACGACGAAGATGACGACTATGATGATGATGATGGCGGCGACGACGAAGATGACGACTATGATGATGATGGCGGCGACGACGAAGATGACGACTATGATGATGATGGCGGCGACGACGAAGATGACGACTATGATGATGATGGCGGCGACGACGAAGATGACGACTATGATGATGATGGCGGCGACGACGAAGATGACGACTATGATGATGATGGCGGCGACGACGAAGATGACGACTATGATGATGATGGCGGCGACGACGAAGATGACGACTATGATGATGATGGCGGCGATGACGAAGATGACGACTATGATGATGATGGCGGCGACGACGAAGATGACGACTATGATGATGATGGCGGCGACGACGAAGATGACGACTATGATGATGATGGCGGCGACGACGAAGATGACGACTATGATGATGATGATGGCGGCGACGACGAAGATGACGACTATGATGATGATGATGGCGGCGACGACGAAGATGACGACTATGATGATGATGATGGCGGCGACGACGAAGATGACGACTATGATGATGTTGGCGGCGACGACGAAGATGACGACTATGATGATGATGGCGGCGATGACGAAGATGACGACTATGATGATGATGATGGCGGCGACGACGAAGATGACGACTATGATGATGATGGCGGCGACGACGAAGATGACGACTATGATGATGATGATGGCGGCGACGACGAAGATGACGACTATGATGATGATGGCGGCGACGACGAAGATGACGACTATGATGATGATGATGGCGGCGACGACGAAGATGACGACTATGATGATGATGATGGCGGCGACGACGAAGATGACGACTATGATGATGATGGCGGCGACGACGAAGATGACGACTATGATGATTATGGCGGCGATGACGAAGATGACGACTATGATGATGATGGCGGCGACGACGAAGATGACGACTATGATGATGATGGCGGCGACGACGAAGATGACGACTATGATGATGATGATGGCGGCGACGACGAAGATGACGACTATGATGATGATGATGGCGGCGACGACGAAGATGACGACTATGATGATGATGGCGGCGACGAAGATGACGACTATGATGATGATGGCGGCAACGACGAAGATGACGACTATGATGATGATGATGGCGACGACGAAGATGACGACTATGATGATGATGGCGGCAACGACGAAGATGACGACTATGATGATGATGATGGCGGCGACGACGAAGATGACGACTATGATGATGATGATGGCGGCGACGACGAAGATGACGACTATGATGATGATGATGGCGGCGACGACGAAGATGACGACTATGATGATGATGATGGCGGCGACGACGAAGATGACGACTATGATGATGATGATGGCGGCGACGAAGATGACGACTATGATGATGATGATGGTGGCGACGACGAAGATGACGACTATGATGATGATGGCGGCGACGACGAAGATGACGACGATGATGATGATGGCGGCGACGACGAAGATGACGACTATGATGATGATGGCGGCGACGACGAAGATGACGACTATGATGATGATGATGGCGGCGACGACGAAGATGACGACTATGATGATGATGATGGCGGCGACGACGAAGATGACGACTATGATGATGATGGCGGCGACGACGAAGATGACGACTATGATGATGATGATGGCGGCGACGACGAAGATGACGACTATGATGATGTTGGCGGCGACGACGAAGATGACGACTATGATGATGATGGCGGCGATGACGAAGATGACGACTATGATGATGATGATGGCGGCGACGACGAAGATGACGACTATGATGATGATGGCGGCGACGACGAAGATGACGACTATGATGATGATGATGGCGGCGACGACGAAGATGACGACTATGATGATGATGGCGGCGACGACGAAGATGACGACTATGATGATGATGATGGCGGCGACGACGAAGATGACGACTATGATGATGATGATGGCGGCGACGACGAAGATGACGACTATGATGATGATGGCGGCGACGACGAAGATGACGACTATGATGATTATGGCGGCGACGACGAAGATGACGACTATGATGATGATGGCGGCGACGACGAAGATGACAACTATGATGATGATGGCGGCGACGACGAAGATGACGACTATGATGATGATGATGGCGGCGACGACGAAGATGACGACTATGATGATGATGATGGCGGCGACGACGAAGATGACGACTATGATGATGATGGCGGCGACGACGAAGATGACGACTATGATGATGATGGCGGCGACAACGAAGATGACGACTATGATGATGATGGCGGCGACGACGAAGATGATGACTATGATGATGATGGCGGCGACGACGAAGATGACGACTATGATGATGATGATGGCGGCGACGACGAAGATGACGACTATGATGATGATGATGGCGGCGACGACGAAGATGACGACTATGATGATGATGGCGGCGACGACGAAGATGACGACTATGATGATGATGATGGCGGCGACGACGAAGATGACGACTATGATGATGTTGGCGGCGACGACGAAGATGACGACTATGATGATGATGGCGGCGATGACGAAGATGACGACTATGATGATGATGATGGCGGCGACGACGAAGATGACGACTATGATGATGATGGCGGCGACGACGAAGATGACGACTATGATGATGATGATGGCGGCGACGACGTAGATGACGACTATGATGATGATGGCGGCGACGACGAAGATGACGACTATGATGATGATGATGGCGGCGACGACGAAGATGACGACTATGATGATGATGATGGCGGCGACGACGAAGATGACGACTATGATGATGATGGCGGCGACGACGAAGATGACGACTATGATGATTATGGCGGCGACGACGAAGATGACGACTATGATGATGATGGCGGCGACGACGAAGATGACAACTATGATGATGATGGCGGCGACGACGAAGATGACGACTATGATGATGATGATGGCGGCGACGACGAAGATGACGACTATGATGATGATGATGGCGGCGACGACGAAGATGACGACTATGATGATGATGGCGGCGACGACGAAGATGACGACTATGATGATGATGATGGCGGCGACGACGAAGATGACGACTATGATGATGATGATGGCGGCGACGACGAAGATGACGACTATGATGATGATGGCGGCAACGACGAAGATGACGACTATGATGATGATGATGGCGGCGACGACGAAGATGACGACTATGATGATGATGATGGCGGCGACGAAGATGACGACTATGATGATGATGATGGCGGCGACGAAGATGACGACTATGATGATGATGATGGCGGCGACGAAGATGACGACTATGATGATGATGGCGGCAACGACGAAGATGACGACTATGATGATGATGATGGCGGCGACGACGAAGATGACGACTATGATGATGATGATGGCGACGACGAAGATGACGACTATGATGATGATGGCGGCAACGACGAAGATGACGACTATGATGATGATGATGGCGGCGACGACGAAGATGACGACTATGATGATGATGATGGCGGCGACGACGAAGATGACGACTATGATGATGATGATGGCGGCGACGACGAAGATGACGACTATGATGATGATGATGGCGGCGACGACGAAGATGACGACTATGATGATGATGATGGCGGCGACGAAGATGACGACTATGATGATGATGATGGTGGCGACGACGAAGATGACGACTATGATGATGATGGCGGCGACGACGAAGATGACGACGATGATGATGATGGCGGCGACGACGAAGATGACGACTATGATGATGATGGCGGCGACGACGAAGATGACGACTATGATGATGATGATGGCGGCGACGACGAAGATGACGACTATGATGATGATGGCGGCGACGACGAAGATGACGACTATGATGATGATGATGGCGGCGACGACGAAGATGACGACTATGATGATGATGATGGCGGCGACGACGAAGATGACGACTATGATGATGATGATGGCGGCGACGACGAAGATGACGACTATGATGATGATGATGGCGGCGACGACGAAGATGACGACTATGATGATGGCGGCGACGACGAAGATGACGACTATGATGATGGCGGCGACGACGAAGATGACGACTATGATGATGATGATGGCGGCGACGACGACGCCGGCGATGACGACGCTGGTGATGGCAGCGAGGAAGGGACTGCTGAGGGGCCGGTGACGACTGGTCCCACCGCGGCTTGGTGGCGGCCAGGCGGAGCCTGAAGTGCAGCAGCCGGTCTGGACCCTAAGGCGCAGCTTCTCAGTCCTGGGCCTACGGATCCTCCTGGTCCAGGACCAAGCGTGAGTATGACTGGCTTAGTTTACGGTCCAGAGGGAGAGGCTGGCTGCAGGGCCAGGCAGGAGGGTCGCCCTCTTAAGCGTGTAGACTGCCGTGAATGCTCCTCTCTGCAGGTCCTGGACGTGATGTCGCCAAATCGAAGGCTGAAGACTGGATCCATCGCTGCAGAGAGGAGGGCCACCCCAAGCCGCACAGTGGTCCTTTCAAAGGACATTTTAAGGACATCTGGGAGGACTGGGGTTTTATCATTTTAACTTATTAACCTTTTATTATCTTCTTCTTAAACCATTTTTATTGAGATTTTAGTGTGGTTGACTCTGCTCCCCCTGATTTTTAAAAGAACCAAGGTGGCCGGGAGGACCCCTTTTTTACCTGTTTTTATTTTCCTTCTTTTTTTTTTTTTTTTTTAAAACGCCCCGGCCACCCCTGTGTCTACTTATCTGTGTTTCCTCTGATTCTCCACTTCAGACGTTATTAATCGGAGACAGATCTGAACTGCAGGCAGGCCAGTCAAGCACACCAACACACACACACACACACACACACACACACACACACACACACACTGTGTTAAACAAGCCACACCACTATTATTACTGTCATTATCCTGCAGAAATGACCACAAGCCATCCCATCTCCTGAAGCTCCCCATCAGAGCACTGTTCCCTGATAACCTGGGTGGTCTTTCTTATTCTTGGCATTTTGACACCATTTTCATTTTTTCATGTGTCCACTGTCCACCCGAGATGAGCTCTTGTTCAGACAGCTCAGTAGTTTCTCGTGTTCCCAGACTCCCTGAATGGTTTTACAGAATTATGCTCGCCGTCATCATCAAGACATCATCAGTCTTAACATAACTTTTGGATCTTTGGCTCATTGATTTAAAGTTACTCATTTGAAGATAATTTTCATTCTAAGATGATTTGTTTTTCAACCAGAGGTGGAGGTAACCCTGGTGGCACAGTCCACCTCTGATTGGACACCTCAGGGGATTGATAAGCCTCTGTAGAGGACTGAAACATCTTTCCAGACCTGCATGGATCACCAGTCTCGCCCCTTTCTCCGCATCAGTTTGAAATAAATATTAGTTTCCTGATATGGTCCTGAGACGGACTGGTGACCTTTGCAGGGTGTACCCTGCCCCTTGCCTGATAAATGCTGGGATAGGCTCAGATGTAACCCTTGATTGGACTAAGCGGTATGGGAAATGAATGCATGAATGAATTTCGTGGTTCTTTCTCTTTAAAAAATGTCAACATGTTTCTGCAGATCTCTTGCAGAGTTTTTTTCCTAATGCAGATAAAACTACTAATGTTACATAAGGCTGCTAATCTCATGTTAGCATGAAGCTAATTAGCTGTTCTATACTAGCACTGGATTAGTTTTAAGCTAATGTGAAGAAATCATATATTTAGTTTCCAGTAAATTTATTTGGAAACTAAAGGAGAACGGGACAATTTGTGACAGTTAGCAAGTAGCACTAACCCTGTTTAATATAAACCTGTAGAAGGGCGTGGTCACGTGACAACAATGTTTTTAAGTCATCCATTTTACTTATCTTTCAAAGAAGGGAGATACATGGCTTGGAAGTTAAGCACATTCAAGTTCAATAAAAAAAATATTCTTGTGTCCTTTAAAGTAAAATGTCTTTTGTTTTTATTGTGCTTAAACAATAATAGACTACTTTAAAAACAATTCACACATGCTTTAGAGTGTTAGCATACAGTTAGCATCATAGTAGCTAACATGATGCACACTATCATGTTTGGTAGTCTGTGAAGAGACTCAAATGCTGATAATTTGAAAGTGATTTGGTGCTCATTTTGGAAATTGTAATGAGAAGACCATGTAAGTACATAATTCAGAATGGAAATGACAATTCAGAAGTAAACTTTCCAGAGAAAAATAAATATAGTTGTGGTATAAAAGCAAACTACTTGAAACAGGGATTTGTTCAGATCCCTGAATACATCTCATCAGCGGGGGTCATGTGACCAGTTCATTTCAAGAAAAGATGGCGTGGTTTGCATGGACACAGGGCGAAACAGAAATCTTTTTACATATGATTAAAGAGAAAAATGAAACCCTCGTTTATTAAAGCAACAGCAGTGAAATGCAGAGTTTGACAAGGAAATAGAGAAAGGATGACGAGGGGCTTGAAGGGGTTCCACAGCAGGAAGAAAACCCGAAAACAACCTGTCTGCATGGATACCTGGATAAATGACACAGGCTTCTGTTTTTGTGGAGTCACCTGCAAATCACAACTGTATTTTGTCTGAGTTTTACAAATGTTGGTTTGATTTGGTGAAAATTTAGAAAGACACTCCAAACTATCTATTAATGTCAATAAACATTATTTGACATATTAGCAAAGGCAGCATGGTTTTTCTGCTGCCATCACAAAGTAAAAAGCAGTTTTGCACTTTTTCTGACAGCAACAGTGAGTTTGAACAATCCCAGCATCGTAACACACTGCATACACCAGTTCCTCTGCACATAAAGCAGATGTAAAGAAGGAAGAGGGGCACTGGCCTGGTGGCTTGGACGCTGCATACAGACCTCTACATAACACCACACAGTTCATCAGGTTGGGACCAATTCTCATGTCAGAGAGGGCTGTGTGTGTGTGTGTGTGTGTGTGTGTGACTGTATTTGTATTTTTTGTAAATTTAATGTTAATTTACCCACCAGGTTTTCAAGGTTAAAGCTGGTTTGCTGAACTGAGTCAGCAGATGTGTGTGATGGCCCCTCTGGCTCAGGACGCCTCCAGCTTGTTTTAGCACTTCATCAGAGCTTTATTTACATCTGTTAGGAGGAATTAAAAGAAATCATTGACACGTCTCCCATGCGCTTAGCAGACAGAGCAGCATCTCTTGTGTTTTGGCTAATTGTCGACGTGAGGTTTATCAGTGTGGAGATGAAGTCACTCCTTTAGGGAAGCTGCTGTCTCTGTCTGATCTGAAACATTTTCAACACTTGCTAACTTTACGAAGCTCTAAAGAATAAACTGTAGAACCGGGATAAATAGGCAGGTAAATATCGGCCTGATGTTCTCATCTCTCCCTGACGGATAAATGATTCTGTTGTACTGTGTTCAGATTTACAATCATTAAACACATAAAATCATGACAGAAATAATTGGGGTCTTACAGGCTGCTTTACGTATCAGTGATGAGGGAGGAACTGTCATCAGTTTAGTGGGTGGATGACATTTACTGGTCACAGCTGATCTTAATAAAAGTTCGGTATCGACAAAACGATTGGCCGGCTTGGACCCCTGCAGCTGCAGCAGCATGTCCCTCTATCTGTCGCATACGCGCCTGCGTTGTCGTGGTAAATACTGCAGCTTCCACCTGTCAGCTGCCTCGCATGTGGCCTGTTGGTGAATGTGTGTGAATGTGTGTGTAGGTCACCGGGGTTTTTCCTGCATCAGCTCCGTTATGCCCAGGAGAGACACAGCCTGCAATGCATCAGTCCCAGTCCACCCAGCTGTCTCGCTTCAGCCTTAGTGGACATGACAGTGTGCTCATAAGCATTTTCCTCCACAGGGAGCATTTACCTCCCACACACACACACACACACACACACGTCTGCAAAAACACTTTCTTCCGCCGAAGCTCGGATCAAAGCCTTCCACGCAGTAAATAAACATATCAAAAAATTGACACCAAAAGAGCTGGAAGCTGCTCTCAGAAAAAGCGAAGAAGAAAGAGGACTTGAGGAAGAACAAATTGAGGCTCTTGGCATTTGGATCACAAGGAAGAAGAATGTAATAGGAGTGGTATGAAGATGTGAAGCATACAAGCAGAGGCTTCTGTAGAGAAAGCTGCCAACGCTGATGTCATCCAGGCCAGCGGGAGCATGGCGGGGAGAAAGAGAGCCAAGCTGAATATTGATGCATGGCTGCTGGCTTTGAAATGTGTACCCTGAAGTCAGCTACAAAGGGTCAGAAAAGAGCTTTTTTAGTGCCAAATTCAGGAGGTGAACTTGAAGATGATTGACAGCTCTGTGTGTGTGTGTGTGTGTGTGTGTGTGTGTGTGAAGGATGGTTGTAAGGTGCACAGTCCCTTACATCTAAAGGTGTTCATCCTTCCTGCTAAGTTCCACATTTCCCCGCCTCAGAACAACTTGTTTCTGAGAAAGTTTACATTCTCTACAAGCAGTAATTATCACCACTCACTGCCAGCTGGAAAAGCAGCCATTCAAGCCCTCTCACAACAGCAATCTGATGGGAAGGTGTTGTTGTAATGGTGCATGCTCAGCCTTCTTCATTCATCCTGCTATTTATAATGTTTCAGTTTGACTGGAAAGAATGAATTCAACCTGTGAAAATGGGTATTTATTATTATAACACACAATTCTCTTGAGGTAGATAACCATCCACGGTGACAGCAGGAGTTTACCGTGCAACAGAATCATTCTAAAACATGTTGCAAAGCAAACTGGAAGATTCACGCTCCAGCTAACAAAGTGTACATATGGTTTTATTCCAATCAGTTAGCAAAGCTTCACATCAGATTCCAGACACTGAGGCCCATTACCAGGACGACTTTGCTGCTCCGAAGCAGTTGGCATCTCCAACTCACTGTCACGTCAGAGAGCACGCAGAAGGAGGATGCAGGTGCGAGTAGTGACAGTTCATTCACTGCAGAAGGTGTCGCTGAGACAGTGAGATGAACCCAGAAAGTTCCTCCTCGTCTGTTCAGAGGAGCGAGGAGGATCTGTGGAGCGTGCTGCTGGAACGCAGCGAGGACTGCAGTCAGAGAGCGAAGCCGCACTGAGAGGGCTGGCTGGGATGTAGGCTGGCTGTGAACAGGTGGGAATGATGCGCCGGTGCACAGCTGTTTGGTATCAGGCCGCAGACCGGTGAGTAGTAGGCTGGCGACGCAGAGCGTTGGAGGGAAGGAGGAGAGGACGTTACAGCAACTTTCTTGCAGCTTGTAGCTGTAACTAACCTAACCCAGCCAGAGGAAGAGACGAAGACAGTTTAGCTGCTCATTCTGTTATTCATGTTGATATTATCAGTGTAGCCTTCACCTTCGTATGTCAACATGTCAAACATGGTGATGGCACTGAAAAAAATGACTTGGTATTTCTCAGAATCCTCTTTTATCTGCTCATTTCCTTCTTAGATTTCATTTTAAGGTTAAAATGGAACCCTGAATGTGGGAAAAATCCTGTTGAGGTTTCTTACACAACAATGCTGTGTAAGCATATTTCCCATCATTGTTTCTTCTGGGCCCTTCAGACCAGCTCCTGGTGAGGCTAGCGCAGTGACAGAAGAAAGTTCTGGCATGCTGGCCTCGTTGCACAGTAGCGAAGGCTGGAACCACTCAAAGAGAAGGCAGTCAACGGAAAGTGAAGCGTTCTTCTCAGCTTGGAAAGATTGGAGCACAGAAATCAGCCTTGCTCGAGGACAGGACTGCACCATTCCCAGCTAAATGAAGAAATAAAAAGAGACCTGAAATTTCTCTCCAGCGCTGTGGATGGTGAGAATGCAAGCAATGCAGAATTCCCCCAGCTCTTCCCTGGGACCAGTTTATGGATTTTTCCTGAATAAAATCTCATCAGCTGGAACTAAAATCCATTTTGCTTGTCCAACAGCGGACACAACTTGAATGCATGATACTATGATATTTAAAACCAAGGAAAAGCATCAGAATTAGGCTGTTTACCTCTTAACACCTCTTCTAGATCGGTCTCTCTTTATTACCTGGTGGTGAAGCAAAAGCTTGTTTTTTTTTTAAAAAACTGTCCAACCTTCCTTTTAGAATAAGATCTTTAAAAACATGGTTTTAAATTAACCGTTTCTCTCTTTGCAAAAAGCAGTTTGTAGGAACTGTTTCAGTCTGGAATCAGATTATGTCCTGGTACTAAATGGCCATCCTGTTTCCCCCGACCGTCCCCGTCACCAGTGATCTCACCAACACATTTTATAACATTTTATTAGGATTAAAGGGACAACATTAGAGCACTTTTCTAAACATTCCTCATGGTTCTGGAAGATTCTCTCTGTTTTTACTTCAGTTGGGCAGAATCTTCAGGAAGACTGACATTTAACTGTTTATTTGTTATGGTCATTTAGCCTTTATTTCATCGGGCAACATAGATTAAGAACACGTTATTTACAAGTGTAGCCTGACAGAAGGCAAATGTCAAAATCTTGTTAGGTAGAAAGAGAAAGAATTTAGAATAAGCTACAAAAATATCATTTAAACTTTAGAATACAAACACCAGATTACATGAACAAATTTACAATATATTTACAAAGACATAGTCTAAGACTGAAGTTCACACAGCTGGGCAGCCTGCAGGCACAATTAGCAGTCTGGAGGGCAGCAACGCTGCCTGAATGTGCTCCATGATAAAAACTTTGTAAGTATAGTCTCTGGTTGCAGCCGAGGTCAGCTGACCTGAAGAGGATTTCATGTTAGCTACCATCAGAAACATCACGTTGGCAGTGTGTTGTGTGCAAATGGAGTGGATAGTTGTCTGCATCAACATAAACTAGTAAATGTTGGGTTGGGTTTGTGACGATGGCTCATTAAGAGACGGAATTTTACTGCGTCCAGCTGTGATGTCATCGAGCCATGACATCACAGTGGTCAAACACTGGACCAGTGTTAGTGTCCAGTCAAACACTGGTCCGGTGTCAGTGTCCAGTCACACACTGGTCTGGTGTTAGTGTCCAGTCACACACTGGTCCAGTGTTAGTGTCCAGTCACACACTGGTCCAGTGTCAGTGTCCAGTCAAACACTGGTCCGGTGTTAGTGTCCAGTCACACACTGGTCCAGTGTCAGTGTCCAGTCACACACTGGACCAGTGTTAGTGTCCAGTCAAACACTGGTCCAGTGTTAGTGTCCAGTCAACACTGGACCAGTGTTAGTGTCCAGTCACACACTGGTCCAGTGTTAGTGTCCAGTCACACACTGGTCCAGTGTCAGTGTCCAGTCACACACTGGTCCAGTGTTAGTGTCCAGTCAAACAATGGTCCGGTGTTAGTGTCCAGTCAAACACTGGTCCGGTGTTAGTGTCCAGTCACACACTGGTCCAGTGTTAGTGTCCAGTCAACACTGGTCCGGTGTTAGTGTCCAGTCACACACTGGTCCAGTGTCAGTGTCCAGTCAAACACTGGTCCGGTGTTAGTGTCCAGTCAACACTGGTCCAGTGTCAGGGTCCAGTCAAACAATGGTCCAGTGTCAGTGTCCAGTCAAACAATGGTCCGGTGTTAGTGTCCAGTCAACACTGGTCCAGTGTCAGTGTCCAGTCAAACACTGGACCGGTGTTAGTGTCCAGTCAACACTGGTCCAGTGTCAGTGTCCAGTCAAACAATGGTCCAGTGTTAGTGTCCAGTCAACACTGGTCCAGTGTTAGTGTCCAGTCAAACACTGGTCTGGTGTTAGTGTCCAGTCACACACTGGACCAGTGTTAGTGTCCAGTCAAACAATGGTCCAGTGTCAGTGTCCAGTCACACACTGGTCTGGTGTCAGTGTCCAATCAAACAATGGTCCGGTGTTAGTGTCCAGTCACACACTGGACCAGTGTCAGTGTCCAGTCACACACTGGTCAAGTGTCAGTGTCCAGTCACACACTGGTCTGGTGTCAGTGTCCAGTCAAACACTGGTCCGGTGTTAGTGTCCAGTCAAACACTGGTCTGGTGTTAGTGTCCAGTCACACACTGGTCCAGTGTTAGTGTCCAGTCACACACTGGTCCAGTGTTAGTGTCCAGTCACACACTGGTCCAGTGTTAGTGTCCAGTCACACACTGGTCCGGTGTTAGTGTCCAGTCAAACACGGGTCCGGTGTTAGTGTCCAGTCACACACTGGTCCAGTGTTAGTGTCCAGTCACACACTGGACCAGTGTTAGTGTCCAGTCACACACTGGTCCAGTGTTAGTGTCCAGTCACACACTGGTCCAGTGTTAGTGTCCAGTCAAACACTGGTCTGGTGTTAGTGTCCAGTCACACACTGGTCCAGTGTTAGTGTCCAGTCAAACACTGGTCTGGTGTTAGTGTCCAGTCACACACTGGTCCAGTGTTAGTGTCCAGTCACACACTGGTCCAGTGTTAGTGTCCAGTCAAACACTGGTCTGGTGTTAGTGTCCAGTCACACACTGGTCCAGTGTTAGTGTCCAGTCACACACTGGTCCAGTGTTAGTGTCCAGTCAACACTGGACCAGTGTTAGTGTCCAGTCACACACTGGACCAGTGTTAGTGTCCAGTCAACACTGGTCCAGTGTTAGTGTCCAGTCACACACTGGTCCAGTGTTAGTGTCCAGTCACACACTGGTCCAGTGTTAGTGTCCAGTCAAACACTGGTCTGGTGTTAGTGTCCAGTCACACACTGGTCCAGTGTTAGTGTCCAGTCACACACTGGTCCGGTGTTAGTGTCCAGTCAACACTGGACCAGTGTTAGTGTCCAGTCACACACTGGACCAGTGTTAGTGTCCAGTCAACACTGGTCCAGTGTTAGTGTCCAGTCACACACTGGTCCAGTGTCAGTGTCCAGTCAAACACTGGTCCGGTGTTAATGTCCAGTCACACACTGGTCCAGTGTTAGTGTCCACACAAAGACTGGACCAGTGTCAGTGTCCAGTCACACACTGGACCAGTGTTAGTGTCCAGTCAAACACTGGACCAGTGTTAGTGTCCACACAAAGACTGGACCAGTGTCAGTGTCCAGTCACACACTGGTCCAGTGTTAGTGTCCAGTCAACACTGGACCAGTGTCAGTGTCCAGTCAACACTGGACCAGTGTTAGTGTCCAGTCACACACTGGTCCGGTGTCAGTGTCCAGTCACATACTGGTCCAGTGTTAGTGTCCAGTCAAACACTGGACCAGTGTCAGTGTCCAGTCAAACACTGGTCCAGTGTTAGTGTCCAGTCACACACTGGTCCAGTGTCAGTGTCCAGTCAAATACTGGTCCAGTGTTAGTGTCCAGTCAAACACTGGACCAGTGTTAGTGTCCAGTCAAACACTGGTGCAGCCAAACACTGGACCAGTGTTACTGTCCAGTCACACACTGGACCAGTGTTAGTGTCCAGTCAAACACTGGTCCAGTGTTAGTGTCCAGTCAACACTGGTCCGGTGTTAGTGTCCAGTCACACACTGGACCAGTGTTAGTGTCCAGCCAAACACTGGACTAGTGTTAGTGTCCAGTCAACACTGGACCAGTGTTAGTCTTGCAGAATTTGGACTGTAAGTTGACATGATGGTATGAAAAGGACAGAGTCGTCTGCTCAGATATTTTATACAGGTAACAAAAAGGTCGGGGACCAAGAACCGAACCTTGTGGAACTTTTGCTCTGTTTTACTCAGTGCACTCGTTCTGTGAGGTGGTTTCAGAACCAAGACAGAGACTTGCCTGAAACGTGGATATTGATGAGCCTGTCAATAATACATTGTGATTGACAGTATTAAAAGCCTCGCTTAAATCAATAAGAAGTGTTGCACAATGTAATCAGTCACATGCTGAAGCTTCAGTCCTGCGTTGAAGCCAAACTTGGACGTCCTTTAATCTTCTGCTTTTAATTCAGAGAAAATTGAGGTTATTGATTGTGGTCCCAAGAGCCTCAGAAATTCTGATTATAATTACATAGTTACTCTGTGGCTCCCAGTACTGCTGCAGGGAACTCTGGACACTGAATATCACACAGGTTCCCATCACCAAATCATTCATTTTACAAGATAAGAAGCTTCTGGTTCCCAAAGGGAAGCTGAAAAAACTGATTCATGCAGTCATGACACCTGTCTGCATCACCACGACAATGCTGTCGCAACTGTTGCTGGATACTCAAGCAAATAACATGATATAAATCAATAATAACTTGACAAATAAACAGTTATTCATTTCTTTACAAACAAATTGGCATACTGAATGCATCTCATTTTAATACATATATAAAATATGTCTTATTTGATATTTACATCAATCTGAGAGGTTCCATATTTTCTTTCTGATCTCAAGCGTAATAAACAGATGTATAAAACTAAAATGAGGACAGTAAATAATGAAGGTTTAGAGCTGGAAAGCTGCACGGAGGTTGTTAGAACCTACAATCTGCATCAGGCTGATCCGTTGCTCGGGACTTGGTTAGATTTCTTTTTAATATGCCAGGAAAATCCAGTTGATGTGATCTCATGCTGCAGGAAGCCCAGGAGCCTGCAGGCTTTTGACAAGAAAATCCAGAATCAAGATGGACTGCTGTACTTAACGGCAAGTCTTTAAAGGTTTGGGCAGGTAGGCTCCAGACAGGCAGAAAGAGCGGCACAGTTAATAGCTGCATGGACTTTGCTTTAATAATTAAAGCATAAATTGTTCCTTCAGAACGAGAATGGTTGTTGGAAAGAATGCATAATAGCAAAAAGTATGAACAGCACACAACTTCTGTGCAACATCTGAATGCTAACTTTATTCATTTATTTGTTAGAGACACGAGGGTCCACATAAATGAATGAAACATTGACAAACACAGATACACAAAGAACACACAATTAGACCATGTGGCTGTTCAGCAGTTTCCTCAGATCAGAGAAATAATGATGGCTGCTCCGTTGAGGGTTTGTTAAAGTCTGTATGAAGTTTTCTGACTCCTCCAGCCATCGCATAAATTTAAAGATGAATTATCGTTGCAGTGCCTCACAGGTGGGAATGTGGTTGTCTACAAACAACCGACTGGCACTGTGCCACCTGGGGACCGCCATCAACAGCCTAAACGTGCCATTATAAGCCATACTCAGTCTACCAACCGCCTGGAGTGCCACCACAAAGTGGCGTGTACAGAGGGGTTCAAAGCCTCTGAACTGGCCACATGCTAAACTTAGGTAGCAACGTATTTGCAACGTACAGTTTACAGTATTGTTTCTGAATATCTCTGTCATCACACATCATCACACCAGTCTCAGCAACAAAGTGTCCAAGATACTTAACCTCATTAGAGCCATGAGAGGCTTCTCACATCAGAAAAAGGTGGGGAATCATTGATGCACGGTCTGGGATGATTATCACCAGATTATCTATAAACACGAGGTGATTCCATGTTGTTCCAACGACACAGCCAGTTTTACACCAGTTTACACCAGTTTAACCGCAAAGAAAACTCATCAATGCAAACATTAAAGACACCTGGAGATAGATCTCCTCCTCGTCGAGCACCATTGCTAACGTGAACTGGCTCAGAGATTGTAGATTGTAGAGATTTGATTTTTAAACCAAACTACGAGAACCCCAACCAGATATTTATACACCTCTGTTTATTCATTTAATAAATAACTTATAATGATTTACTCTATCAAATGCCTTAGTGGCACCAATAAAGCACAGAAAAACAGAAGAATTCAGACTGATATTTTCCAACTAGTCCTCCTAGTGCATGAATGCACGTCTGTGCCGTGCCTCTTTTTAAATCCAAACTGATTATGGCTTGTTAGCACGTACATTTCTAGTCGTGTATACAATATGTTCTCTAAGACTCCTGACAGAATGCTGGCGAGGGCAGTCGGCCTGTAATTTTACAAGCTATTTAATTTAGACAAGAACTAAAATAACGGAGGTGATGGAGTCAGAGTTCACTATGAGGCTGCACATTCTTACAGTTTGGATTCAGACATCTCAATGCTTATCTGGCAGTTTAACAGTCTGCAAGAAAACATCCGTCATGGTGAATATTTATTAAATCATGCTCCGTTACTCATGCTCAGGGGTGGACTCTCCTATCTCTGGGGCTGAAGTCGCTGAGGTGGTCAAAAAGCTCCTTGGCGGCAAGGCCCCGGGGGTGGATGAGATCCGCCCGGAGTTCCTTAAGGCTCTGGATGCTGTGGGGCTGTCCTGCCTGACACGCCTCTGCAGCATCGCGTGGACATCGGGGGCAGTACCGCTGGATTGGCAGACTGGGGTGGTGGTCCCCCTTTTTAAGAAGGGGGACTGGAGGGTGTGTTCCAATTACAGGGGAATCACACTCCTCAGCCTCCCTGGTAAGGTCTATTCAGGGGTCCTGGAGAGGAGGGTCCGCCGGATAGTCGAATCCCGGATTGAGGAGGAGCAGTGTGGTTTTCGTCCTGGTCGCGGAACAGTGGACCAGCTCTATACCCTGTCTGGGGTCCTGGAGGGGGCATGGGAGTTTGCCCAACCAGTCTACATGTGCTTTGTGGACCTGGAGAAGGCATTCGACCATGTCCCCCGGGGGCTCCTGTGGAGGGTACTCCGGGAGTATGGGGTACCGGACCCCCTTGTAAGGGCTGTCCGGTCCCTGTACGACAGGTGTCAGAGCTTGGTCCGCATTGCCGGTAGTAAGTCGGATCCGTTTCCGGTGAGGGTTGGACTCCGCCAAGGCTGCCCTTTATCACCGATTCTGTTCATAACTTATATGGACAGAATTTCTAGGCGCAGCCGAGGTGTTGAGGGGATCTGACTTGGTGGCCTCAGGATTGGGTCCCTGCTTTTTGCGGATGACGTGGTCCTTTTGGCTTCATCTGGTCGTGATCTCCAGCTCTCACTTGAGCGATTCGCGGCCGAGTGTGAAGCGGCTGGGATGAGAATCAGCACCTCAAAATCTGAGACCATGGTCCTCAGCCGGAATAGGGTGGATTGCCCTCTCCGGGTCGGGAGTGAGGTCCTGCCTCAAGTGGAGGAGTTTAAATATCTCGGGGTCTTGTTCACGAGTGAAGGAAGGATGGAGCGCGAGATCGACAGACGGATCGGTGCGGCGTCTGCAGTAATGCGGACTCTGCGCCGGTCTGTCGTGGTGAAGAAGGAGCTGAGCCAGAAGGTGAAGCTCTCGATTTACCAGTCGATCTACGTTCCTACCCTCACCTATGGTCATGAGCTGTGGGTCGTGACCGAAAGAACCAGATCTCGTATACAGGCGGCTGAAATGAGTTTCCTCCGCAGGGTGGCCGGGCTCTCCCTTAGAGATAGGGTGAGGAGCTCGGTCATCCGGGAGGGGCTCAGAGTAGAGCCGCTGCTCCTTCGCATCGAGAGGAACCAGTTGAGGTGGCTCGGGCATCTGGTCAGGATGCCTCCTGGACGCCTCCCTGGTGAGGTGTTCCAGGCACGTCCCTCTGGGAGGAGACCCCGGGGAAGACCCAGGACACGCTGGAGGGATTATATCTCTCGGCTGGCCTGGGAACGCCTCGGGATCCCCCCGCAGAGTTGGCAAATGTGGCTGGGGAGAGGGAAGTCTGGGCTTCCCTGCTTAGGCTGCTGCCCCCGCGACCCGACCCCGGATAAGCGGCAGAAGATGGATGGATGGATGGATGGATGCTCCGTTACTTTAGACTGGCTAGACAACCATCGCTTACTTTTTCCAACAATGGCCAGTGTATTATTCACATGCAAAGAAATACTCAGATGTAGCATGACTGTACAGAAAGTCAATATGACTCAGAGGAGCATGGGTATCTGCAGTACAGACACCATGATCCAGCCAGGAAGTAGAATGCCAAGCTTCACTCAGGAAAAGCTTTTGTCTGGCACCAGCATTTTGCTTTATAGAACCATATTATTGTCCTCACAAAACTGCATCAGGTGATTTCCAAGAAATCATCTGACAAGTCAACATTAAAATCTCCAATCACATTTACACAAGTTGTGTCATCAAAAGATTTTATAAATGCTAGCTTGTTAGAAATTCATCTTCTAACTGACATGACTCATAAGGCAGGTATGCATTTAAAATGTATATTTCTTCATATTATAATTAATCTCCAGTCATATGGCCCAGCATTTAGTTTTAGCACTTCTGTTTACTCGTCCACATGATGGCAACACCACCTGGAATTCTCCCACGGAGCATTCTCCATCTGAGATCTGTGCTAGCTTCACCAGCTTGTCCAAGTCTTGTTTGGCAAATCAGGTCTCTTGTAGACGCAGTATATCACGGTCATTCAGGAGTGTTTTTACCACTTAACGCCTTGTGTTATCAGCCTCACGTTTTTATCAATATATGATAAAAACCGAATGTTTGTTTCAGTCAGATGTCAAGTATGCCTGTTGTTGTTGGCTGAGTTCATTTCCGGCAACAGAAGCTAACCCCCCAGTAGGAATACGGTGCTCCTTTCCCTTACACGATTCCTGGTATCGCCTAACAAACAAAGCTGAGGTACAAACATGTCTGCCACTTCTTTACATTCTGTAGAAACATGAAAAGAGCTGAATCTCCTGTGGGCAGCCTCAATTTGATAGCATGTGACATCCCGACCCAGTTTTTCTTTCAGGGATCCACTAAGTGTCTCGGTAGCAAAAACACCCACCAACTTGGTCTTCACTGCATGTATGTTAGAAACACTTTCAGTTCCAACAATGCCAAGAGTTTTATGCTCACGCTTGGAGGTACGGGCTTTGTCCAAACAAGAGGCTGTAGGCTAACAGACTTCTGCATTGCTTTAACCCGTCCATTGCACACCACGTCACTCCTCTTCGAAGATGCTGGCATCAGCTCAGATGCACAGGCCACACATGTTGCTCGGCCTCTTCATCTCTTGTTCCTCCGCTTTTCAACAGCTTGGCTCCAGTAAATGCTTCAGAGTATCCACATTACTTCTCCAATGCACATATACAGCTATCCATAGAAGCTGGAAGAATGCAGATTTTTACAGATGCTTGTTTGCTTCTCAGTATAGAGTTTTATTATACATCCCATATCCTTGTTTTTTTTTTTTTTTTTTTTTTTTTTTTGCTTCATTCAATATCTTGCATCAATGTGAAGAACTGGTGGCAATCATCTAGAAAGTGCAACAGAAATTGTGAAATATGGTCTTCACACTCATTCCGAACTTTCAAGCACACCACATTGTTGACGTCCTTTTATGGGCCTTGCGAGCAACATTGTGCTGAGATGTAACTTTCTTTGAGGCTTCAATTTGTTCAGAGCAGAATCTGTTATTAAAATTTCTTCATGACTCATTGTTCTCATTTTTACAGCAATAAATTTCATAAGTTCATCTTCCACATTGATTTTACTGTCTTCGGTTTTAATCATCTCTGGTTTATTGCAAGAAAGACTTGCCAACTGACCAACATAGCTCCTCTGTCGCCATCATTCCATGATTAACATACCTTAATGTAATTCATTTGTATTTCAAGCTTTTCATGTCTTATGGTGTTAAATTGTGATGCCAAGTAGTTGTGCTTAAAACCCAAGGTGCTTCTAGCAGGGGTTACCAATTCTGGACCTCTTGGTCCAGTGTCCTGCAGCTTGTAAGGCCCACGCGGAACATGATATGCAGACAGTTTAATCCATCTCCTTCTTCAGTTATGCATCTAACGTGGTCTGTTTTCAGGCACTTAGCTATCCGTTACTTGACGCAGAGAATGTAACTGTCATCAGCATACATGCAACAGACTCAGATTCGAACCAAAAAGGCTGATGTGAATGTGCCCTGAAGGCGCCATCAGTATCCTACTCCTTCAGGACTGGAGACCAATCAATCCATCATACATCATCATGGTACTGATTCCAATCCAAGGGTTCGAAGACCCTCTGAAAAACAATCTTCTGACCAGATTTGGGTATTTTTGTCTTTCATCTAGTTGCAACTAGATTGTGACCGCTACACCCAATCAGGACAGATTTTGCTTTTCCAAAAAAGTTTCTTCCAAAGAATAAACTTTATTATTTTAATCACATACTCTCTGCAACATATCACATCGAGATACATCACATTGGCCTCTGGTCGTCGTTAACAACATCCAACTAATGGTGGTGTTAGATTTGGTACTTGCACCTGTAGCCAAATCACTTCCACTCCTCCTATTCTCACATCCTCCCTCATCTTACGACTCTGAACATAAACTACAACGCCCCCCCCATATATTCTTCTATCCAGTCTGTAGATACAGTGGCTTGCAAAAGTATTCATACCCCTTGAACTTTTCCACATTTTGACACATGACAAGGGTCAAAATGTGTCTCACAAAATGAAAGTGTCAGTTGTGTGACACTTTGTGTTGGTCTTTCACATAAAATTCCACTAAAATATATTTATATTTGTAGCATGTATCCATCCATCTTCTATCGCTTATTTGGAGTCGGGCGGCGGGGACAGCAGCCTTAGCAGTGGCATGTAATGTGTCAAAATGTGGAAAAGTTTAAGGGGTATCAACACTTTTTCAAGCCACTGAATATTTAAATGATCAATCCTTCGTCCTTTGCGTGGTAATGTGTGAGTACTATCCATTATATAATGTCAAAACAACATCCACTGCATCTCATAATGAAACCTTGAGCTACATAAAACAGTTAAATACACACAAACACAAAAAACCAACCATCCAAAACACATTCTCACCCATTACTCCAACATTTCTTCCCACAAACCTTCATCCCCCCAGTTCAGCTGCACAGACAGCCTCCCACACTCAAACATGCATCTCAATGCTGGACAACACATTAAACACAACTTCACTGGCCTACGCCACCCATCATCAACCAATAACAAAGCCCAAGGCCAGTGTTGCATTGTAAATTATAAATACCTGCATAAAGCAAAAAGAATTCCAGATATATTTGTAGATCTTAAACTAACAAATAAAACAATAAATTTCCTTTATGCATATTAAGTTCAGTTTATATAAGTTCAGTCATATTTTTCTATATTAGTACAGTTTCCCATTCAGCTCATAGTCCTGGTTCTTTCCTCCAACAGGCCTACAGTTGGAGATGATCCACGACTCTTTTCGACTCTCCTTTAGATGTTATGATCAAAGTAGCAGGGTGAATGATCCCATTCTTCACATCTGCTTTCCTTAACTTTTCTCTCACTTGACGAAAGCTTGTCTTTTTTGGCCATCATCTCCGTCAGGTCGGCTGTGATTCATAGCTTCATCCATGAGCCTCGACAGCTTGTTCTTTTTTCAAAATCTCTGATCTCCTTCATCTTTTACCGCTGCAACTTCCCCACCATGACCCTGTCCTCTGATTACCTGGCAGGTCCACATCCACCGCAGACTCCAGTTCCAGTTTTTCTTTAAACATCTCTCTAATGACTATTTAGAAGGTTGCTCCTTCTGGGCATCTTTTGGTAACCCACACACCCAAATATTACACATCCTGGAAAAACTTTCCAGACGTTCTGTTTTATCCCTTAATTCATCATTTTCCTTCTGGAACAATGCGCTTGTTTTCTCTACTGTTATGATCCGATTATCCAGTTCTCCCAACACATCTTCAACGTCTCCAGTTTTGCTACTGCACTCAGATATATTCTGCTTTAAAACATTTAGTGCCTGTTACTTCTCTTATTTCTTCTCTAATTATAGTACAAATGAATGTCAGGAGATCATGCTGTTGCTTTTTTTTTACTTTCCATGTCAGCTGACATCACCTGTTGATACTCAGGTGTGCTCTGCTCTGATTGGGCTCTTTTGGTCACGTGCGTTGTCATTGACTTGTTAGAGGCATGTCACAATCAGAATTTTAAAAAAGGATTGTTCTTTCTTTTCAAAATCTCCAAATGAGTATTTCCAACGTTGCTTCAATTCCTTGATTTTAACCACTTTTTGTCATAATTTGGCGTATCCTCCCAGCGCGTTCAGCTCCTTCCGACACACATTTGGCTGTTTCCAGATAAGATGTTTGCATCATAGAAAAGTGAAGTTCTGTTTAAAACCTGGTGTATTTCTGACTAAAATGAAAATATCAGCCACAGAAAAAATGCTGATAAACTACAGCAGAATTTGTTTTTTTTTTCCAAAACTGGACGAAATATTCTGCAATCAAAGCTGAAATGAGCAGCTAATGTCCTCTTGTGTTTTTAGTGACACTCCACCTGTTGTTAGGAGAAGAAAATAGAAAAGCAGGCTGTTGCTGATGATGAGATGCAGAATGATAATAACAGACTGTTTGCAGTGATTGTGATGCAAATCAAGCTTGATATGTGTTGTGTGAATGCTCTTCAGGCCAGCTAGCCCAGGTAGCATAACTTTCAATTAAACCATGGCACCTAATAATTCACTCTGCTTTAAAAAAGTCATAAAGTTGTAATGCAATGCCGTAAAGTTGTTTATTTGTGTGTATATACTAAAATCATTGATGCCAAACATCGTATTGGCCATCTGTGTGTGGCGACAGTAGGTCATAAACACTGTGTTGTGTACGTTAATGGATGGACTTGAAACTGAAAAGAAAAAACATAAAAAAAGTTTGTGTAAAATATAAATAAAATCTAGATGAACACAACATCTTAGTTTTTGTGGACTTGAGGTGGTAAACAAACTAAAACTAACGTTAAAAGCGTAACTTTAATCTGGGAAGTCTGCTACTTTCTCTTCAGATCTTCATTTTCCTGATGTTTCGGGGGGAAATGACTTATTACATGATGTGAAAAGGATTCTCCCTGACTGCAGGATGGGTGATGTCTTAATGAAGCAGATTTTGCTTCTGCTGAGCTGAATATTGCTTCAGGAGGATCTGGGTGTTTGGGTTGGACTTAACTCCAGAAGTCCATCGCGTGGCGACCCACCATCTCGCCATGCTGGCAGTGACATGAAACAGTGAATCTTGCAGCCGGTACGATGCTGTTCTTTCATGATTTGACAACAATCTGGCTTTGGTTTGATACGATTCATGATGTAATTCAAATGATTCAACACAATCCAAAGAATTTACACACGAATATCTGGTTTCTAAACAACGTCACATTGATGGATGGATTGATGCAAGATTGTTTTCTATAAAACAAAACAAGATATGTTCAACATGGTACAAACAGGATGGTTTTAGTCCAAATAAACACAGTTTTACGTTTTATGAGCGCAGACGTCCGCTTGCTGGAAACCTCCTCTTCACCAGGCTTTACATATGTAGCTGCACCCGATGGCGACTGAAGGACCACTGCAGTGGCATCGCAGGGTCAGACCATCCATTCATCAGGCCGGGGGGTCCATGGGGGTCCGTGGCTTTTCGCTATGTGCTTGGAGGGGTCCTGCTGACTTAGAGTATCAGATGAGGACGTAGCAACTCACACATGTTGTTGGGCCTCAGGGCTGAGAAGTTTAGGCCCTGTTCCGTCCTCCCAATGTACCAAGTCCCATTCCAGAAAATAATATTCAGGTTTACACTGAAGGTTTGCTGTATTTAGTTGTATTGACATAAATAACATGACCATAAAGAATTATTTTGAATATAATATGTGATCTATCAAGCCTGAGAGGAGACGGGGAGCCTGCAGCCTGTTTGCACCTCCCGCCTGTTTACGTGGTGGGTCCTGTGACGGTGACATTGTGACACAACCAATTGTGTAGACAACCAATGCTTAACGTCGTTAGCTAGACAGTTAGGTGGGCACATCTAGTAGTCTGCTAACTCTCGGTGGAATGTGTTGCTAAGCTGTGTTGCTGTGTTTTTGCTGGTGGCGTCCTGGAGACAACAGTCAGGTCAGCCTGACAAGGCCTCTTTGTCCCATCCCGGATACTGTGGTTCAGCGCCACAACAAAATTCTAGATTGCACACACAGATTGTGAATATAACAGATCCTGCTTTAGCTGTGCTCATGTGACTGTTATGCATATGCAGCTGTGCATCCATGTCAAACAGCTGGCCTCGTATTTTGAGCTCACACAGGGCCTCCTGGATGCTCTTTAGGATTTCTTTTCCTAGTTCTGTTTGGTATGAGCTGATTTGCTAATGGAAGCACCACTCTAGACCTTTTTTTTAGCAGACATCTTCCACCTGTCTCTCTATCGAAGTGGTAACGCATGACCTGATTGACAAATGGGGGTCGGGTTTGGCATGGCGGCAACGGGTTCATTTAGATTAATCAGCAGTTTCTAATGTGCATCAGGTGCCGACTGACAGAAAAACTTAGAAGGTACGTAAGAATTGGACTTGTTACATAATGAGTCCAATTGTTACGTAACAAGATAGGCTCCTAAAGAAAATGGGCCCCTGGGCTTTAGCCTAGGTAAGCCCGTGCGTTAGGGCGGCCTTGTGGTCCAGGCTGCTTGCCTGATGATTGCTGGTATGGACTCCAGTTACTGCAACCCTGAACTGGATTTGGTTGGAAAATGGACAGATGGATGTCGATGTTAAGGCAGACACCTCTTTGGTTTTGCCCGTTCATCACCTCAGGATTCTGGTTGTTGCGAGAAGCAGGCCATGTTTGTGGATCAGCACCATGTTGCCAGGGACAGCTGCCAACATCTGTCCCACCTCTCTGTTTGGGATTCTTTTGACGTTTTGCTCATGCTTGCTTGCATGCTCATGCAGCTGCACAGCGCTGACAGGAGCAGTGCTGAAGTCAAACCAGGTTAACATCAGGTCAGAAAGAAGGTCGGCAGCCACACATGGGTTTGTTTGACCCCTGACCTGAGAGCATTTTGTCCAGAATGAGGGTTCGAGCCAAGGCTCAGCTGATTTGCTGGAAGTGGAGGAAACATCGACCCAGCAGCTTTGTGATGGATTTTCTTCTCGGTGCTGAGCTGCAGAGTCCTCAGTGATCACCAGGGTCTGAAATAAAGCAGAGCAGCCTTTCAGTGAAGCAGACACATACACGGTGTGAGGTTATATTTCATAAAGGTGTGTATTTTTGTTGCTTTCCTGTTGCTGCAGACAGCATTACCCCTGAATTCTCCAGCGGTGCCGTTTTTATGTCTGCTCTGCTGAAATGACGGAATACGTCTTGTGTCCCATGAGTTTCTGCAGCAAACAGACCAGCAGCCTGATTGTTGCTCACCGCGTGCCATTTCCAGAGCGAGGCTGTTACATCTTCACCTGTGGGCCGCAGGGAGAGGAAGAGGATGAGGAGTGATGTCGCTGTCAACTCTGTCAGCAGACCGCTTCCTGTTTGTCTCACGCTCGCCGCCCGCTGAGAACACCACACAATTTACTCTCTCTCAAGTCGAGGTGTCCATTTATCTCAAGGAGAGATGTCAAAGGTGTGACGGATGAGAAGAGGATACAATATTTCCTTTAGTTGATGCCTGGCCAACCACCGTGGAAGTGCTTCCACTTCGTTCAGTTTTTGGGCTTCAGTGTTATTTTCACACCTCTTATTTCTGTTTTTTCAGTGTAGCCTGTAGTAATGAGTTTATTTTGTTACTACTGCACCATACTGCACCTTAAAGTAAACGTTTATTTACTTTGTACTGCTTTATTTGTAAAGGGTACAAATACATTTGTTATAAATGTGTTTCATTGTCATTATTTTCTTCAGACATATAGAGTGCAAATATAAAGATTTAAAACCACAGACTGCATGTAAAAAGATGGACAAAGCCTCTGTGACATCACCCTTAGGTTTCTGAAGCTCGGTGGGCGGTTCCTACCATCGCCATCTTGGCAGAAGCATGCGTATCGTCTCACCCAAAAAATACAGAAATGGGCAAAGAGGTGGAGCTGAGAGGGGGGCTGTGAGCATCATGGTGGATGATTGACATCTAGTGAACTCCGAGCTTTCTGTAGCTAAGAGCTAACCGAGCTAACCCGGAGATAACAGGAGCTAACCAGCAAACGGAGGTAAGCGGGCTAAAGCTAAGTCACGTTGTTAACTGGCTAAAAACAGCGGTTGTTCTACGTTCTTCTTACTTGAAGCCGGAGATCGGGTACCTGTCGATCAAAAGGACACGCCCCTAAATATGCTGAACTTCGAGATTAAAATACTTTTAAACGGGCGAGTTAGAAAAACTCCCTTCACTCCCACCACAGTTTTCATGAAGGTAAACCTGACCTATTAAACCTAAAATGGATTTTTGAACCAGGTTGTAAAAATGTTTATTTCTGCTGTAATCATGATTATTATTGTATTCATTCATTTATTCATTCATTTTCTGAACCGCTTAATCCAATTCAGGGTCGCGGGGAAGCTGGAGCCTATCCCAGCTGGCTTTGGGCGACAGGCAGGGTACACCCTGGACAGCTCGCCAGTCCATCGCAGGGCTATTGTATTCATGTTTTATAATAATAATAATAATTATTATTATTATTTATTATTTATTAATAATTATATTAATTTTATCATAAAAATAATAATTATATTTATATTTATTATATTTATTTATAATTATAATTATTATTTATTATTATTCTTTTCCATTCTAGATTGCGCCGTATGTTGGCAGCAAATTGTAGTAGCTCTGACTTGCTATCTTGACTTTTTTAGTCTACTCACATAGATATTACCTCAAATAAGGTATGTTTTTTTCGGAGGATTTCATGCCGGTTCGGAGGGTGTGCTGCAAGGAAGATTTTTCTGCAAATTTTTGGCTCTTTCAAGGCTTGTTATGATGAGTCTCCATGGCATCGAAAGACTTGTTTACAATCAGGATCAACTGATTAAACACTCCCAAATCAGGATTATCAGCGAAACTCAAATCCCGATGAAGTTGAAAAGAAAGAGAAGAGGATGCAGAGTGGGAATGAGACAAAGGAGAAAGCGATGGAGATTTAAACCATTTCTCCCGACCGTCTTAACGGGTAATGTGAGATCACTAGCTAACAAAACGGAAGAGCTGAAGATGCAAACAAGGTCTCAGAAAGAATACAGAGAGTGCAGTATTATGTGCTTCACCGAGACATGGCTGCATGAACACATCCCTGACTGTAATGTGTCTGTACCGGGCTTTAAAACGGTCCGTGCAGACCGCAGTAGACAACACAGCGGAAAGCTAAAGGGTGGTGGAATTGCAGTGCTAGTTAACCAGCGTTGGTGTCATCCTGGACATGTTACTGTCAAGGAGAAGATATGCACAAGGGACATGGAACTGTTAGCTGTGAGCTTCCGTCCATATTATTTACCCAGAGAGTTTACCTGTGTTATTCTGGTAGCGGTTTATATAATACCCGGTACCGCACCAGACACAGCCTGTGACGTCATCAGCTCCGTCGTTGCTCGGCTACAAACACAGCATCCAAACTCATTCATGGCGATCTCCGGAGACTTCAACAACATCTCCCTCTCTGCAACTCTACCAACATTCCAACAGTTCGTCAGCTGCTCCACCAGAGAAAATAAGATGTTGGACTTATTTTATGCAAATATGAATAATGGATACAGTTGTTCTGCCCTGCCTCCTTTAGGAAGATCTGACCATAATCTGGTTCTTCTCACCTCCACCTACAAGCCCATCGTTCAGCAGCAACCAGTCATCACAAAGACTATCAAAATCTGGTCTGCTGAAGCTGAAGATGCTCTTAGAGGAGGCTTTGAGGCTACAGACTGGAACGTCCTCTGTGAACCTCATGGAGACGACATCAACGCCATGACTGAGTGTGTGACAGATTACATAAACTTCTGTGTGGACAGCATCGTCCCAACAAGAATAGTGAGGTGCTTCCCCAATAACAAACCCTGGATCACCAGTGAGCTGAAAAAGCTGCTGAAGATCAAAAAGAAAGCCTTCAGGGATGGAGACAGGGAGTTATTGAGGGCAACACAAAAACAACTTAAAACCCAAACTAAGAAGTGCAAGGAGGACTACAGGAAGAAGTTAGAAAGTCAGCTCCAGCAGAATAACCTGAGGGATGTGTGGTCTGGAATGAAGAAGATCACCGGCTTCAAGTTAAAGGGGGAGCAGCCTGATGGAGGTCTGGACAGAGCTAATGAGCTGAACATATTCTTCACCAGGTTCAGTTCACCCCCTACCTCCAGCCCAACAGACCACACACCCTCCATAAGCCCACTGCTTTCCTGTCACGCCTCCAATCTGTCACCCTGCAGCTCAGTCATGGACCAGAACACAGCTTCATCTCCCTCCACATCAGGACATCCTGAGACCTCCACCTCTCCTGCAAGCAGGTTAAGAAGCAACTTGAGAAACTGAACCAGAACAAGGCTGCAGGTCCAGATGGTGTCAGTCCCAGAGTTCTCAAGACCGGTGTTGTCAGCCCGTATACGTTTAACTATATGCACCTCTGATCACAGTACATATATAGATATATTGTAATTTATCAAACGTGCCGCTTTTATTGTGAAGCGAGCGGTGTGAAGCGAGCGGAAGTCACTGGGTAAGCCCGTGTGCAACTTCCTAGCTTCCTTTAAATACGAGGCCCACAGCGTTCTCAGGTGAGAATTGCTGGGCTGTAGTTGCCGGCTAAAGCTTCCAGACGTGTAAGTGTTTCACTTTTTATTCTTTTGCACACTAAAAAAACTTAATCCAAATTTAACTTAAAATCTACACTGTGTTTTCATAGGGACCGACGTGTGTGTGTGTGTACATCTGTGGCATGGAAATGTGGGAAAAATAATAAAATAAAGACAAAGAAGGAAGTGCCGGACTACTGTTCATTCTAAGGGTGCAACACCTGCTCAAAACAACTATGTCCGATTCTCCAGCACATTTTCAACACCAGTCTGAGACAAAATAGAGTCCCAGTGCTGTGGAAAACCTCCTGCCTTGTTCAAGTGCCTAAAAAACACAACCAGCTGAACCAAGTGACTACAGACCAGTTGCCCTGACATCTCACATCATGAAAGTCCTGGAGAGACTCTTACTGGCTCACCTCAACAAGCAAGTAAACACCTTTCAGGACCCATTCCAGTTTGCATATCGTAATGGACTTGGGGTTGAAGATGCCATCATATACCTGCTCCAGAGAGCACACTCTCATCTGGACCATTCAGGCAGCACTCTGAGGGTCATGTTCTTTAATTTCTCAGTGCTTTTAATACCATTCAGCCTGCTTTGTTATGTGAGAAGCTCCATAAATTCCAGGTGGATACCTCCACAACCACCTGGATCTATGACTACCTCACAAACAGACCCCAGTTTGTGAGACTGAAAGGTTGTGTGTCTGAGATGGAGGTCAGCAGCACTGGTGCACCACAAGGAACTGTACTCTGGCCATTCCTCTTCACTCTGTACACCTCAGACTTCCAGTACAACTCTGAGTCCTGTCATCTGCAGAAATACTCTGATGACTCTGCAGTTGTGGGGTGTATCAGGGATGGACAAGAAGCAGAGTACAGAGAACTGGTCAGTCAGTTTGTTAAATGGTGCGGCGACAATCATCTCATATTAAATAGCAGCAAAACAAAAGAGATGATTGTTGACTTCAGGAGGAAGAAGAATAAACAAAGCACTGTTTCCATCCTGGGAGAGGAGGTGGAGGTGGTGGAGGAATACAAGTATCTTGGAGTTCAGTTGGACAACAAACTGGACTGGAAATGCAACACTGACTACATCTACAAGAAAGGTCAGAGCAGACTGTACTTCTTAAGGAAGCTGAGATGGTTTAACGTCTGCACCAAGATGTTGCATATCTTCTAGAAGTCTGTTGTGGAGAGTGCAGTCAGCTTTGCAGCATCTGCTGGGGTAGTAGCATCAGAACCAGAGACTTGAAGAGAATCAACAAACTGATCCAGAAAGCTGCTTCTGTGCTTGGAGTAACTCTGGAGCCGCTGGAGCTGATTGTCCAAAGAAGAATGCTGCACAAGCTGATGAAGATGATGGAGGATTCTTCACACCCTCTCCACAACACAGTGATGAAACAACAAAGTGTGTTCAGTGAGAGGCTTCTTCAGGTCTGATACAGGACTGAAAGATACAGAAGATCATTCCTGCCAGCAGCCATCAGCCTCCGGAACAAGACCTCCTCATGTTTATTTCTCCTGTAAACATGTTTATTTCTGCTGTAAACATGTTTATTTCTCCTGTAAACATGTTTATTTCTGCTGTAAACATGTTTATTCCTGCTGTAAACATGTTTATTTCTGCTGTGAAGTTGGTCTTTTTAACATGGGAGTCTATGGGAATTTGCTCTGTTTTGCAGCCCCTAGTGGATGAAGGGAGAACTGCAGTTTTATGCACTTCCGCATAGGCTTCACTTTTAAGCACCAAAGGCTCACCTCCTGGTGGTCGGCAGACTACTGGTAGAGAACCTGAGCGATCACAGACACATGCAGCAGAGCTGCGTTCTGAATGTAAATATTGTTGACGATCAGGTTTGTTTGATTGTGGCCATCAAAATGGTGATCAGGATTAAAATCCGATTAATTGTGCAGCCCTAGTACAAAGAAACCTTTAGCTTGACATGAGCGAGAGGGAGAGAAGAGGACTGAAGGTTCATGTTTTACGAGTGGGAAGACGTGGGTAAACACTCGAAGCAGCGCAAGGACGTTCAGGAAAAGAGCTTCAGTGAGGAAAACGTGCTTGGGATGGTGTTAATGGCAGACAACGCATCTCGACTGATGTTGCACAGAGTCATCGTTCCACGTTCGGAGATCTCAACACACTCAATGATTTACAAGACTTAAAGGCCTGCAACGTGTGTTTTTCCCTGAGACCTGGGATCCCTACAAGCATGAGTAAATGTGTATGAGTGTGTGTGTGTGTGTGAATGTGTGTGTGTGAGTGTGTGTGGGCCCGGGACCATTAAATAAGAGACGGTTAAATTGCTTTAATGTGGGTTTTGGTTTATTCTTGTATGTGTAGGACTGAGAAATACTGATGTATTGACATCAGTACAACAAAAATAAGAAACCAGTGAGTCAAAGAGACTTTATTGTGCAGCTTAGGGGTTTTGAACCAGCTGGAATAACTTTGGTTTTTTTGGTTTCTTTTGTGGTTTTATGTTGACTAGCTCGGCCTAGTGGTCCTATTGACAAAATTGGGTGGAATAAAAGGCCGTTTGATAAACTTCCAATTGTCTCTGGGTCATATTTGTGTGGAAGGACATTTTAAATAACATTAGTTTACTTTTAAGTTTGGAATCATCCACTTTTCAGGTATACCTTTGTGGTATCTACCTTTAGTTATAACAAACCCAAACACCTGCTACTCACCTATGAAAGAGAGACCATCCACCCATCATCCATCCATCATCCACCCATCATCCATCCATCATCCACTCATCCACCCATCATCCATCCATCCATCATCCACCCATCATCCATCCATCATCAACTCATCCACCCATCATCCATCCATCCATCATCCACCGATCATCCATCCACTCATCCACCCATCATCCATCCATCATCCACCCATCATCCATCCATCATCCACTTATCCACCCATCATCCACCCATCATCCATCCATCATCCACTCATCCACCCATCATCCATCCATCATCCACCCATCATCCATCCATCATCCACTCATCCACCCATCATCCATCCATCATCCACCCATCATCCATCCATCATCCACTCATCCACCCATCATCCATCCATCATCCACCCATCATCCATCCATCATCCACTCATCCTCCCATCATCCATCCATCATCCACTCATCCACCCATCATCCATCCATCATCCACCCATCATCCATCCATCATCCACTCATCCACCCATCATCCATCCATCCATCATCCACCCATCATCCATCCATCATCAACTCATCCACCCATCATCCATCCATCCATCATCCACCGATCATCCATCCATCATCCACCCATCATCCACCCATCATCCATCCATCCATCATCCACCCATCATCCATCCATCATCCACTCATCCACCCATCATCCATCCATCATCCACCCATCATCCATCCATCATCCACTCATCCACCCATCATCCACCCATCATCCATCCATCATCCACCCATCATCCATCCATCATCCACTCATCCACCCATCATCCATCCATCATCCACCCATCATCCATCCATCATCCACTCATCCACCCATCATCCATCCATCATCCACCTATCATCCATCCATCATCCACTCATCCACCCATCATCCATCCATCATCCACTCATCCACCCATCATCCATCCATCATCCACCCATCATCCATCCATCATCCACTCATCCACCCATCATCCATCCATCATCCACCCATCATCCATCCATCATCCACTCATCCACCCATCATCCATCCATCATCCACTCATCCACCCATCATCCATCCATCATCCACCCATCATCCATCCATCATCCACTCATCCACCCATCATCCATCCATCCATCATCCACCCATCATCCATCCATCATCCACTCATCCACCCATCATCCATCATCATCCATCCATCATCCATCCATCATCCACCCATCATCCATCCATCATCCACTCATCCACCCATCATCCATCCATCATCCACCCATCATCCATCCATCATCCACCCATCATCCATCCATCATCCACACATCCACCCATCATCCATCCATCATCCACTCATCCACCCATCATCCATCCATCCATCATCCACCCATCATCCATCCATCATCAACTCATCCACCCATCATCCATCCATCCATCATCCACCGATCATCCATCCATCATCCACCCAACATCCACCCATCATCCATCCATCCATCATCCACCCGTCATCAATCCATCATCCACTCATCCACCCATCATCCATCCATCATCCACCCATCATCCATCCATCATCCACTTATCCACCCATCATCCACCCATCATCCATCCATCATCCACTCATCCACCCATCATCCATCCATCATCCACCCATCATCCATCCATCATCCACTCATCCACCCATCATCCATCCATCATCCACCCATCATCCATCCATCATCCACTCATCCACCCATCATCCATCCATCATCCACTCATCCACCCATCATCCATCCATCATCCACCCATCATCCATCCATCATCCACTCATCCTCCCATCATCCATCCATCATCCACTCATCCACCCATCATCCATCCATCATCCACCCATCATCCATCCATCATCCACTCATCCACCCATCATCCATCCATCCATCATCCACCCATCATCCATCCATCATCAACTCATCCACCCATCATCCATCCATCATCCACCCATCATCCATCCATCATCCACTCATCCACCCATCATCCATCCATCATCCACCCATCATCCATCCATCATCCACTCATCCACCCATCATCCATCCATCATCCACTCATCCACCCATCATCCATCCATCATCCACCCATCATCCATCCATCATCCACTCATCCACCCATCATCCATCCATCCATCATCCACCCATCATCCATCCATCATCCACTCATCCACCCATCATCCATCCATCATCCATCCATCATCCATCCATCATCCACACATCATCCATCCATCATCCACTCATCAACCCATCATCCATCCATCATCCACCCATCATCCATCCATCCATCCATCATCCACCCATCATCCATCCATCATCCACACATCCACCCATCATCCATCCATCATCCACTCATCCACCCATCATCCATCCATCCATCATCCACCCATCATCCATCCATCATCAACTCATCCACCCATCATCCATCCATCCATCATCCACCGATCATCCATCCATCATCCACCCAACATCCACCCATCATCCATCCATCCATCATCCACCCGTCATCAATCCATCATCCACTCATCCACCCATCATCCATCCATCATCCACCCATCATCCATCCATCATCCACTTATCCACCCATCATCCACCCATCATCCATCCATCATCCACTCATCCACCCATCATCCATCCATCATCCACCCATCATCCATCCATCATCCACTCATCCACCCATCATCCATCCATCATCCACCCATCATCCATCCATCATCCACTCATCCACCCATCATCCATCCATCATCCACTCATCCACCCATCATCCATCCATCATCCACCCATCATCCATCCATCATCCACTCATCCTCCCATCATCCATCCATCATCCACTCATCCACCCATCATCCATCCATCATCCACCCATCATCCATCCATCATCCACTCATCCACCCATCATCCATCCATCCATCATCCACCCATCATCCATCCATCATCAACTCATCCACCCATCATCCATCCATCCATCATCCACCGATCATCCATCCATCATCCACCCATCATCCACCCATCATCCATCCATCCATCATCCACCCATCATCCATCCATCATCCACTCATCCACCCATCATCCATCCATCATCCACCCATCATCCATCCATCATCCACTCATCCACCCATCATCCACCCATCATCCATCCATCATCCACCCATCATCCATCCATCATCCACTCATCCACCCATCATCCATCCATCATCCACCCATCATCCATCCATCATCCACTCATCCACCCATCATCCATCCATCATCCACCTATCATCCATCCATCATCCACTCATCCACCCATCATCCATCCATCATCCACTCATCCACCCATCATCCATCCATCATCCACCCATCATCCATCCATCATCCACTCATCCACCCATCATCCATCCATCATCCACCCATCATCCATCCATCATCCACTCATCCACCCATCATCCATCCATCATCCACTCATCCACCCATCATCCATCCATCATCCACCCATCATCCATCCATCATCCACTCATCCACCCATCATCCATCCATCCATCATCCACCCATCATCCATCCATCATCCACTCATCCACCCATCATCCATCCATCATCCATCCATCATCCATCCATCATCCACCCATCATCCATCCATCATCCACTCATCCACCCATCATCCATCCATCATCCACCCATCATCCATCCATCCATCCATCATCCACCCATCATCCATCCATCATCCACTCATCCACCCATCATCCATCCATCATCCATCCATCATCCACCCATCATCCATCCATCATCCACTCATCCACCTATCATCCATCCATCATCCATCCATCATCCACCCATCATCCATCCATCATCCACTCATCCACCCATCATCCATCCATCATCCACTCATCCACCCATCATCCATCCATCATCCATCCATCATCCACCCATCATCCATCCATCATCCACTCATCCACCCACCATCCATCCATCATCCACTCATCCACCTATCATCCATCCATCATCCATCCATCATCCACCCATCATCCATCCATCATCCACTCATCCACCCATCATCCATCCATCATCCACCCATCATCCATCCATCATCCACTCATCCACCCATCATCCATCCATCATCCACCCATCATCCATCCATCATCCACTCATCCACCCATCATTCACCCATCATCCACCCATCATCCATCCATCATCCACTCATCCACCCATCATCCATCCGTCATCCATCCATCATCCACCCATCATCCATCCATCATCCACTCATCCACCCATCATCCACCCATCATCCATCCATCATCCACCCATCATCCATCCATCATCCACCCATCATCCATCCATCATCCACTCATCCACCCATCATTCACCCATCATCCACCCATCATCCATCCATCATCCATCCATCATCCATCCGTCCATCATCCACTCATCCACCCATCATCCATCCATCATCCATCCATCATCCACCCATCATCCATCCATCATCCACTCATCCATCCATCATCCACCCATCATCCATCCATCATCCACCCATCATCCATCCACCATCCACTCATCCACCCATCATTCACCCATCATCCACCCATCATCCATCCATCATCCATCCATCATCCACCCATCATCCATCCATCATCCACTCATCCACTCATCATCCATCCATCATCCATCCATCATCCATCCATCCATCCGTCCATCATCCACTCATCATCCATCCATCATCCACCCATCATCCATCCATCATCCACTCATCCACTCATCATCCATCCATCATCCATCCATCATCCACCCATCATCCATCCATCATCCACTCATCCACCCATCATTCACCCATCATCCACCCATCATCCATCCATCATCCACCCATCATCCATCCATCATCCACTCATCCACTCATCATCCATCCATCATCCATCCATCCATCCATCCGTCCATCATCCACTCATCCACTCATCATCCATCCATCATCCACCCATCATCCACCCATCATCCATCCATCATCCATCCATCATCCATCCATCATCCACCCATCCACTCATCATCCACTCATCATCCATCCATCATTCACCCATCATCCACCCATCATCCATCCATCATCCACCCATCATCCACCCATCATCCATCATCCACCCATCATCCACCCATCATCCACTCATCCACCCATCATCCACCCATCATCCATCCATCATCCATCCATCATCCACCCATCATCCATCCACTCATCCACTCATCATCCATCCATCATTCACCCATCATCCACCCATCATCCATCCATCATCCATCCATCATCCACTCATCCACTCATCATCCATCCATCATTCACCCATCATCCACCCATCATCCATCCATCATCCACCCATCATCCACTCATCCACCCATCATCCACCCATCATCCATCCATCATCCATCCATCATCCACCCATCATCCATCCACTCATCCACTCATCATCCATCCATCATTCACCCATCATCCACCCATCATCCACCCATCATCCATCCATCATCCATCCATCATCCACCCATCATCCATCCACTCATCCACTCATCATCCATCCATCATTCACCCATCATCCACCCATCATCCATCCATCATCCATCCATCATCCACCCATCATCCATCCATCATCCACTCATCCACTCATCATCCATCCATCATCCATCCATCATCCATCCGTCCATCATCCACTCATCCACTCATCATCCATCCATCATCCATCCATCATCCACCCATCATCCATCCATCATCCACTCATCCACCCATCATCCACCCATCATCCATCCATCATCCACCCATCATCCATCCATCATCCACCCATCATCCATCCATCATCCACTCATCCACCCATCATCCATCCATCATCCACTCATCCACCCATCATCCATCCGTCATCCATCCATCATCCACCCATCATCCATCCATCATCCACTCATCCATCCATCATCCACCCATCATCCATCCATCATCCACCCATCATCCATCCACCATCCACTCATCCACCCATCATTCACCCATCATCCACCCATCATCCATCCATCATCCATCCATCATCCACCCATCATCCATCCATCATCCACTCATCCACTCATCATCCATCCATCATCCATCCATCCATCCGTCCATCATCCACTCATCATCCATCCATCATCCACTCATCATCCATCCATCATCCACTCATCCACTCATCATCCATCCATCATCCATCCATCATCCACCCATCATCCATCCATCATCCACTCATCCACCCATCATTCACCCATCATCCACCCATCATCCATCCATCATCCACCCATCATCCATCCATCATCCACTCATCCATCCTTCATCCATCCATCATCCATCCATCATCCATCCATCCATCCATCCGTCCATCATCCACTCATCCACTCATCATCCATCCATCATCCACCCATCATCCACCCATCATCCATCCATCATCCATCCATCATCCATCCATCATCCACCCATCCACTCATCATCCATCCATCCATCATCCATCCATCATCCACTCATCCACCCATCATTCACCCATCATCCACCCATCATCCATCCATCATCCATCCATCATCCATCATCCACTCATCATCCATCCATCATCCACCCATCATCCATCCATCATCCATCCATCATCCATCCATCATCCACCCATCATCCATCCATCATCCATCCATCATCCATCCATCATCCACTCATCCACTCATCATCCATCCATCATCCATCCATCATCCATCCATCATCCATCCATCCATCCATCCATCATCCACTCATCCACTCATCATCCATCCACTCATCCACTCATCCACTCATCCACCCATCATCCACCCATCATCCACCCATCATCCATCCATCATCCATCCATCATCCACCCATCATCCATCCATCATCCACTCATCCACTCATCATCCATCCATCATCCATCCATCATCCATCCATCCATCCGTCCATCATCCACTCATCATCCATCCATCATCCACCCATCATCCATCCATCATCCACTCATCCACTCATCATCCATCCATCATCCATCCATCATCCATCCATCATCCACCCATCATCCATCCATCATCCACTCATCCACCCATCATTCACCCATCATCCACCCATCATCCATCCATCATCCACCCATCATCCATCCATCATCCACTCATCCACTCATCATCCACCCATCATCCATCCATCATCCATCCATCATCCATCCATCATCCACTCATCCACTCATCATCCATCCATCATCCACCCGTCATCCATCCATCATCCACCCATCATCCATCCATCATCCACCCATCCACTCATCATCCATCCATCATCCATCCATCATCCATCCATCATCCACCCATCATCCATCCATCATCCACTCATCCACCCATCATTCACCCATCATCCACCCATCATCCATCCATCATCCATCCATCATCCATCCATCCATCCATCCGTCCATCATCCACTCATCCACTCATCATCCATCCATCATCCACCCATCATCCATCCATCATCCACCCATCATACATCCATCATCCATCCATCATCCACCCATCATCCATCCATCATCCACTCATCCACTCATCATCCACCCATCATCCATCCATCATCCACTCATCCATCCATCATCCATCCATCATCCATCCATCATCCACCCATCATCCACCCATCATCCATCCATCATCCACCCATCATCCATCCATCATCCATCCATCATCCATCCATCATCCACCCATCATCCATCCATCATCCACTCATCCACCCATCATTCACCCATCATCCACCCATCATCCATCCATCATCCATCCATCCATCCATCCGTCCATCATCCACTCATCCACTCATCATCCATCCATCATCCACCCATCATCCATCCATCATCCACCCATCATCCATCCATCATCCATCCATCATCCACCCATCATCCATCCATCATCCACTCATCCACTCATCATCCATCCATCATCCATCCATCATCCATCCATCATCCATCCATCCATCCATCCGTCCATCATCCACTCATCCACTCATCATCCATCCATCATCCACTCATCCACCCATCATCCACCCATCATCCATCCATCATCCACCCATCATCCATCCATCATCCATCCATCATCCACCCATCATCCATCCATCATCCACCCATCATCCATCCATCATCCACCCATCATCCATCCATCATCCACCCATCATCCATCCATCATCCATCCATCATCCACTCATCCACTCATCATCCACCCATCATCCACCCATCATCCACCCATCATCCATCCATCATCCATCCATCATCCATCCATCATCCATCCACTCATCCACTCATCATCCATCCATCATTCACCCATCATCCATCCATCATCCATCCATCATCCACCCATCATCCATCCATCATCCACTCATCCACTCATCATCCATCCATCATCCATCCATCATCCATCCATCCATCCGTCCATCATCCACTCATCCACTCATCATCCATCCATCATCCATCCATCCATCCGTCCATCATCCACTCATCCACTCATCATCCATCCATCATCCACCCATCATCCATCCATCATCCACTCATCATCCATCCATCATCCATCCATCATCCACCCATCATCCATCCATCATCCATCCATCATCCACCCATCATCCATCCATCATCCATCCATCATCCACCCATCATCCATCCATCATCCACTCATCCACTCATCATCCATCCATCATCCACCCATCATCCATCCATCATCCACTCATCCACTCATCATCCATCCATCATCCATCCATCATCCACCCATCATCCATCCATCATCCACCCATCATCCATCCATCATCCATCCATCATCCACCCATCATCCATCCATCATCCACTCATCCACTCATCATCCATCCATCATCCATCCATCATCCACCCATCATCCATCCATCATCCATCCATCATCCACCCATCATCCATCCATCATCCATCCATCATCCACCCATCATCCATCCATCATCCACTCATCATCCATCCATCATCCATCCATCATCCATCCATCATCCATCCATCCATCCGTCCATCCACCCATCCACTTAGTCCACTAAGTGTTATGGGGAGCTGGAGTCAGTTACTGGGTCAGAGGCAGGTACACCAATGCAGGGATGCCAGAATATCTCCAAGATATTTTATCCTTTAGGCACTGAGACAAAGCAAATGACAAATGCTTCAACAATAATAAGAATTAAAATTTTTAACAGATGCTTGAGTTACCAGTTCAGAATAAATGTAACCATCTTGAAATGGTTCCAATGTGCAACGAAAATGAAACAAACACTCACTTTAAGTGTTACACACCCAAACCACGTGATAAGCTTCCTAAAATGTTCAATAAATTTACTCTCCAGTCATAAGGAATTATCCTATCAATCACAAGCTAGTTTGCATTTCTGAAGTTATTTGTTTTTATAGTTTTTTGTCTTATCTCAGATCTGTTGTTGCAGCTCTTTATTTTACTGCAGATTTACCTCAGATGGCACAGTCCTGTTCATGCTGGTTATATGAATGTTTTCTACAATAAATACAGCTTAAACTGACTGCAGTAAACACAACTATGATTGATTCCCGTTTTCCAGTATTACAGACTGTCCTGCATGAGTGTCAGTTAGTCATGGACGCGCTAATCAGGTCTGTAAATGGCAAAAATACACAATTTTCTTTTAAAATTCTCCTTTAGCACAGCCTTGACCTCTTTCAAATTATGACACAATTTCTGTTTATTCTCTGTCATCTTCATGTTTACCTTGCTGCTCTTTAATGAAACTCAGATCTTCTGTGTTTATTCACATTTAGCCACGTGCTGCTCATGTTTCAAACAGTACCAGAGGAGAGTGACAGAGGGTAAAGCAGGAGATGTTGCTTATTCAAATATATATATATATATATATATATATATATATATATATATATATATATATATATATATATATATATATATATATATATATAGACACACACACAGTGCTCAAAACAATAAAGGGAACTAAAGTAACATGTTGTAGATCTGAATAAATTAAATATTTTTATCAAATACTTTGTTCTTTCCATAGCTGAATGTTCTGACAACAAAATCACACAAAAATTATCAAAGAAAACCAATCGTATCAACCCATGGAGGTCTGGATTTGGAGTTCTACTCCAAATGAAAGTGGAAAAACACACTACAGGCTGATCCAACTTTGATGTAATGTCCTTTAAACAAGTCAGAATGAGGCTCAGTAGTGTGTGTGGCCTCCGCGTGCCTGTATGACCTCCCTACAACACCTGGGCATGCTCCTGATGAGGCGGTGGATGTTCTCCTGAGGGATCTCCTCCCAGACCTGGACTAAAGCATCCGCCAACTCCTGGACAGTCTGTGGTGCAACTTGGCGTTGGTGGATGGAGCGAGACATGATGTCCCAGATGTGCTCAGCTGGATCCAGGTCTGGGGAACGGGCGGGCCGGTCCATAACATCAATGCCTTGGTGTTGCAGGAACTGCTGACACACTCCAGCCACATGAGGTCATTTGCCAATCTTGGTGTACATATATACACATATATATATATATATATATATATGTGTGTGTGTGTGTGTGTGTGTGTATGTAGGGATTGAACCATGAGCAGAGTATTTCTCAGCACGCAGCTCAGATGCTGAATTATTCCTGCTTGTAAGGGAAAAGCAAACATGTCACTCCAAAAGGCTCAGAATTTAGCCTTTAATGTTAGATTTCAGGCATAAATAATGCACAGCGTGGAACAGCTCCCCCGACATGAACAGCAGGTGGAACAGTGTTTTCCATCTTTAAAACACGCAGAACAGAGTTGTGCGGTTCTTGTCCCGGTGTACTTTCCAATGCCGTGATGGACTGGTCACCTGTCCAGGTTTTCCCGACCTCACCACACGACAGATGCAAGAAGTTCCAGCAACTCTGCAGAGGACGCAGCACATGTAGAAAGCAGATGGACACACAGAGGAATGAGGTGTAGAAGTTGTCTGAATTTCTGGCTGAAGCTAGCAGCGTGTTCGATGGGGGACTTTTAAGAGGGAAAAGTTGTGTAAAACGCAGCAGAAGTTCACCTGGAGCTCGGTTCTTTTATGCTGCGCAGCTTTTGGTTTGCTCACCGCCTGCTGTAAACCGCGGCTGGATGTTTGTCAGGGCTGATGCTTGCTTCAGAAGTTCTAGCTGTGTTTCTGCTACTGCGCTGCAGTCTTCACCAAGCAGCTCGGATGTGTAAATAGCACCGAAAGGTGAAGAAAAGACGTAGCACAAGGAAATGACAAATAAACTGCAGGAAAGAGTCATGCTCATTGTTTACAATTCCAACTGAACCTCAGAAGAATCATTCAGCTGACTGGTTCGGGACGTGTCACCACTCAACTTGTTGACGAAGGGTCCTGACACCCCCCTCCTGACATCACTTGTCAGCTGGCCGTCAGTAAAACAAATAATATGAAGAGACGTGTGGCTGCTTAGTCCAGAAACGGTTAACAAGCTTTATTTACCACCTTGACACTGACCATCATTACATTCCAAAGAGCTCCAGCAGGCTTTTATAGCCTCCTGCTGCCAATTATTTCAGCTCATTGAGGTTTTACAACAGCAAAACCAGGAAATATTAACCTGGATCAATAACTGCAAAAACACGACAAAGCATAAATATTTACAGATAGCTATACATAATTCAGTAACAATTTTTAACTTATGCCGTGTTTAAAACTTTATTTTATCTTTGCTCCTCCGCCCCATCGTTCAAATGGTCTGCTCCACCATGTCCTGAGCAGGTGATTGGGCTTACTTCCCTCTTTTAGCTCCCGTACCGCCAAGAACACGAGGGAAGTGTTGCCGTTGCCTGCTGAGCATTAAATGGACACACTTGGAACATGAACAAAGTAAAATGTACCAGAATGTTTTAAATATGCAAATACTAAATAAGATTCTCTTCACAGAGCAAGGATGGCCAGTCCCCCTCAGCAAACACACCTCAACATTTAACTTTGAACAGTTTTCCAATACATCAACCAGTGTGCTTACTTATCGCCAACATTCAACATCTGACTGTAAACTGTAAAGTAATAATTGGTGACGGAACCACGCACCAGCTGTTGGTTCAGGTTCTGGTCATCTCACGCATCAATTACTGCAGTTCCCTTCTGGCAGGTCTGCCTGTGTGCTCTGTTAAACCTCTGCAGATGATCCAGAACGCTGCAGCATGTCTGATTTTCAACCAACCCAAACGAGCTCATGTCACTCTTCACTGGCTTCCGGTCGCAGCACGCATCGAATGTAAAGCTTTGCTTCTGGTTTACAAAACAACAACTGAAACGGCTCCCGTCTACCTTCCCTCCCTAATCCAGGCCTACACTCCCTCTCCACAGCTACGTTCCACCAGTGGAAGACGCCTCGTGTTACCACCACAACGTGGGACTAAATGTTGTAAGATATGGGAAAAAGATTCAGTAGCAGATGGTGGATGAAGCAAAGGTTTTAGTGTAATTCCGGCGTGCAAGTGTAATGGGTGAATTTATTATTTCAGTCAAATCTTGATTAAATGGGAGGTTGAAATGATCTGTGATCGGTTGATTTGGTCTAGCTTGTAATTCCCATTTTACTGGTCATGCCTGCACAGATCGGAAGGGGGGGGGGCTCTACACGCATGCTTCATTCACGCCAGAGCTGCTGCAGGCGAAGCATCGTGTCTTGAGTCTTTCTTAATATATTCCCGTTCCAGGTATGACATATTTAATTTATACTTTAATTGTCTGGGCAAATGTATGTTAAAAGCATTTTTGGCCACTGTGTGGATGTTCAAACATGTTCTGTAATATTTGTTCCTGATCTAGGACCGTTTTTCTAGCTGACGGTTGCTAGCTGAACCATGTTTTTTACAAAGCAGCATCACGCATAACGTGCGTTGTAGCTCTCATAGTTCAAGATGAGTAGAAATAGTGTCTGATTGTTTCGTGCCGCTCTGTATGGTCAGTGTCTGCAGTGATTAGTTTAAATAGTGGGACACTGTTCATTTCTGTTTAGTCATTTATTTGGGTTTTTATTGATGAAGCATGTTAAATGTGGACATATGAAGATGTCTGTCATGTCTATTTTATTTTTGAGTTTGGATATTCAGTTTTATTAGTTTATTAAGCTATACTGCCACTTGCTAACCTTTTGAAGGTTTACCTGAGAAGTGATAAACTTCTTTGTCTTTTGTTGAATTGTTTTAAGTTTAAGTAGCACCTATGGGAATCCATTGTGTTACTGTTATGTTCTATAACAAGAATGTAAACGTGTGTAAATATTTCTGAAAAATATGCAAACACATTCACGCCAGAGCTGCTGCAAGTGAAGCATCGTGTCTTGAGTCTTTCTTAATATATTCCCATTCCAGGACTCGAGTCCAGCCCAGGTACCCGGGTGTAACACAAGCAAACGAAGGCAGGTGTGCAGGCAGGCAGGCAGACGGACTGATAGGCAGACTGGCGGCAGACAGGATCCTCACTGGGTGAGACCGGGGAAAAGCAGGTTAAATCGGGTTTGAAACTTTGGAGAAAATAGCTCTAAGTTGGCTGAGGGCTGTTACCACTGGGTGAAACAACAACAACCTTGTTGGACACTGGTAGGCTGAGCTGTCCTTAATCATGCTGCCGCTGATTGTCTGAATGAGGAACAGGCAAGGGCGGAGTGGGTAATCGGGAGAGTCGGGAGGATTCCCAGTGGGCCGCTTCCTTCATGGGCTGGTCGGTCGGCGTCAAGGAAAAACACTCACGGTAGAATATGAATGAATCTTTGCAGCGCTGTTAACTTTGACTCGACCTGTCCTTTAGGAGACGGTACCGGCAGTTTGGGAGCTACCATGTGACACAAACACCCCTTTGTGTCATGATTTGGGTTTTTTCTGTGCTTTGTTTTCGGGCTTCCTGTTTTATTTTGTAGTTTTTTCCTGTTTAGTTCCATTGGTTCTTGTTCAGCTTTATAGATTTCCTATTTTAGTTCACCTGGGTTCATTTAGTTAATTTGCTTCACCTGTGTCTCGTTTTGTTCTGTGTATTTATATCCCTCAGTTCCATTCCTTGGTTGCTGGATCATTTTGTTACTTAGTTAGTTTGTTATTAGTCTCCTGGGTCAAAATAAATTAGTCTTGAACCTGCATCCCTGTTCCCTCTTCTCTGCGTTTGGGTCCTCTCCTTCACCATCTCCACTGCCCGCCGTGACACCTTTGCATAGCTCAAATTTGGTTGAGTCTTCAATAGTGCGTCTCAACCAAAAAGTCGAGGCAGGGCAGAAAAGCGGGTCAGCTGCTGGTTAGCGAGGAAAAATGGATAGAAAGAGACCAGGTGGGGCTGAAAAAGCCAGGTAAAGAAGAGAACGGCACTAATTGAGGATGCTGCCAAAAGTGCAAAGTTCACAGAAATATTTTCAAGAAGACAGATAGAAGAGGCAAATGGTAAGGGAGATATAATGTTAACCCTAACTGATAATTTAACTAAAAACCTTGTCACTTTGAACGTTGTGCTATCTTACCAAAATTAGTAACCAAACTAAACTATAGCATTTAAAAGATAAATATTTATGCATTGTGTATATATAGACAATGGCAATTGAAATGTCAATATTTTAAAATTATAATCTGAATAATTTAAAGTATAATAGTGTGGTGTAAAAGAATCCCTTTATTTCATGCTTTTTGGAGCATCTGAGGAGCAAAGCCAGGCAGGCAACATTGATGAAACTGAAATTAGAGAGAGGGCAGGCACAGTTGAATGGAGTGGAAAGTAAAAAAGTTGGAACAAAAGTTGTTTTTTAGTACTGCTTAAAGTTCATTGTGTTGAATACGTTCACATACCAAAGATGTTGTTTGTGTCTTGGCATCAGTATGTCAATCTGCATATGATTTCATAGGGGATGCTGAGAGAAGGGTTAGAGAGACAGTCTCCAGTCCAGGGTATACCACAGCCACAGGGACAAGAAGAGCCCAATGTAGATGAGACTGAACATTTTTTTGTCCATCCACAAGCCCATGACCCAGAAATGTTTTAAGTACCATCCTCAGCAGCCTGTTAAACTGCCCCAACTTGTAAAGGTTTTTTACAACAAGCACGGCATCAAACAGAAATGGCTGACGTACTCTTGACAAATCAGTCACTTTTTTTTTTTTTAATGTTTAAAAAATAGTTTAATTGAGCCTTTTCTTCCTTTGTTTACATAATCATACAGTGAAATATTCTTGTTTAACTGCAAGTTTTTATTATATTTATTTGTTATTATTTGTTATTCATGATTATTTTCCATACTGTAATGAAACAATTATATTACGTGCTAAATTTTTGCCCAATTTTTCATGTGGCGAAAAAGGGGCCGGTCGCGGCCATTAAACTTCCGGGCTGAAAGGTTGTCCCACCCGCCCCTGGGAACAGGTGTAATCCGTAGCCATGAGAACAAGGCACGCCCACCACTGCCACAACAGGAGAGGGCACCATAACTCTAAATCACCAGCCAGACTCTTTTCCTCTGTTGTTCCACGATGGTGGAATGATCTCCCAAACTCTGTCCGCTCTGCAGAGTCCCTGTCTACCTATAAGAGCAAGCTGAAGACTCAGCTCTTCAAGGAGAACTTCAACACTTAGTTTAAGTATATTTGTTGGAAAGTTGGAGAACTTAGCCCAGTTATTTGTAACAAACTTCATGATATTAATTCTTTGTATTATAACATAGGTGATATTATGGGGTGGGAAGGGTGAAAAACCAAAACAAACAAACAAAAAAACCCTAACCCTGTAGTATTTCATGGAAGGACCTGCGTCCAACTGGACAGTCCAGCGGCACCTTCCTACCATGTCCTCTACTGTCTGATTTCCTGCTTGTGTTGTTCTCACTCATATGTAAGTCGCTTTGGATAAAAGCGTCTGCTAAATGACTGTAGAATAGAATAGAATAGAACAACTGCATCACGATGGATGACATACACCAGGAACGTCTGATGGTGGTATTGGAAAGAGACTTGGATTGAACGCGACAGATCCTGGATGTTAGTGTGTTTCAGAAGGGTCAGGTCGTCTGCATCAAGAAAACGTGTGAGAAGATGCAGAAACGACTAAAACTGGGTTCAGAAGTGTCAAATGCAGCGTTAAAAACTGGAAGGATGGTGCGGAAGCGTCGTCTTCCAGGCGATGGTCATCACTGTAACGTTTGGTGAAGCCAGATGGAAGAGAACCAGCAGCAGAACGCAGGGCATGGTGACTACTGTTTGCTGGTGGGGGCAGCGTATGATCTGGGGTTCCTGCCATCGCTCAGGGTCAGCTGACTGTCTGAATATCCTGGATGAGCAGGTTATTCCATCTTCCTCCAGAATTCATGGGGCTCAGATTGAGAGAGTGGTTCAGGGAACAGCAGACACCATTTTCACACTGCAGTCTAGACTGGACCCCATGGAGGATCTTTGTGGTGGTCTGGAGAAGACTTCATGCAGTGGCAAGACTCTCCCATCATCAATTCCAGATCTTGGATGAAAATGAATGGAAGTTTGGACAGAACTTCCATTCTGCAGACAAGGCTGCGGGGAATGCTCCTGGATCAAAGCTAAAGAAGGTCCAATCAAATATCAATTATTCAATATTATTATGGCGATGATGTGCTGCCAGTGGCACGCACAGGCAAGTCAATACAGAGTGAAAATAAACTACTGAAAGATAAAGCCGGAAGTGTTTCATGTTTTCTCTCAGTAAGCACCCAGACAGATGTCTGGTGTGTAAAATGTGTCTATTTTACTGACAAAAGAATGTCAAGTAAATATCAGCAGGGGTTACTGAAAACTTGTATGTAGACAACACGCAGCCCTCGCTCCAGGGAGATGTGTTTACAAGCACGATGCACCCAACTGGGTCTGTTCTGCTGCAGTGGAAGATCAATACCAATGACTGGGGTTGCTGGAGTGTCAGGTGCTCACATTCCTGCTTTTCACACTCTGTTGTGATAAAAACACCAATTTCAGGCTCTTTCATTAACGCCTGCTGTTCTGTATTCTCTTTCCTCAGCGAATGAAGACGTACGCGCTCCGCGGCCACTGCCTCGGCCGCCCCTGCTCGTCTGCTTGTTAGTATAAACAGCTAATCAGCCAATCAGAGGACTGGGGAAGAATCCGACTTAACATGGAAGCTTTTCACCAAAACTGTTTCAGTCACACTATCATTATCAAGGTTTGAGGTTTTTTTTTTCAGAAAACACCAGTAAGGAAAAAAAAACATAAATCCAAAATGTTGAGATTTTCTTTTCTTTTAAATTTTGGTCTTTTATATATATATATATATATATATATATATATATATATATATATATATATATATATATATATATATATATATATATATATAATGTCCACAAATCTTCTGCAGAAAATGTCTGAAATCCTAAGTGAGTGAGTCTTGAGGCCTTTCTCACCAGAGTCCAGGAGGAAACCTTTACGCTCACTTTACAACATCCTGCGTCATAACAAAGACATTTATTCAGTTGCAGGGGTGTTTGTTGCTGATCATGTTATTTTCAGTGGCTGGTGGGGTTCAGGAAAGGCGTCCTCCAGTCCTCGAGCGCTGGAGTCCTGCAGGTTTTAGATGTTTCCCTGTTTCAACACACCAATTCAAATGATTGAGTCACTTGATCAGCTGCTGGTTCCATTTAATTTGAACCAATTGTGTTGGAGCAGAGACACATATAAACCTGTGAAGGACCAGAGTTGCCTTCTCCTGGATTAGGTCAAGAATCCCCTTTGACTGCCTTTGACTCGTAAACCCCGACAGCAGTGTTGTGACCATAGTCTGGGGCGTAGCTGTCAATCAGCATGACTTCAACTACATGTTGCTGTCCCTGAGGGAGGAAGACGGTGCTTTGGGGGTCACAGAACTGACAAAATGACTTGCGATATGATGCAATGCCAAGAAGTTTTTCACTTTGCATATGATTGTAAGAGACCAAGCTGAAGAATTTCACCCAAAATAATTCAAGCAGTGAGTGGCAGCAAACGTAAACAGTGAGTCTCAAACTCAGGAGTCTGTTTATGCCTAATGTCGTAGCTCAGATGTCAGATGAGACATGGGACATAATTGTCATTCCAAACAGTAACTCATCATCACTAACTTATCAGAATAGTAATACTTCCCAATACACACTTGGCATCAGTGTAAGAGAAGAGACAACACAATGCAGAAAACATATGGGTTTGACCATTTTAATTCACTGCATTTATTGTTTGGGTCCAGTGATGGTAAAGAAGCAATCTTCATATGCAGATTGTTTCTTGTATTTCAGAAGGGAAAGATCTGGAACCATTCACCGCAATGTTCTTCTTGTTCTGGGATGTCAAAGTGGTTGTGTTACACACTGATTTCATTACATCAACATTAAATGCAGCTGTTATTAGTTTAATGTCTTTAATCACCACAGCTTACGTGATCCAGTAGGCAAATAACATGATCAACACGCCAATCATCACCTGCAATTCCAAAGCAGAGACCGAACAACAAATCCTGCAGCTCTGCCAATTTTCCATCAGAATGTATCCATCCATCCATCCATCCATCCATCCATCCATCCATCCATCCACCCACCCATCCATCCATTCATGCCTCCATCATCCATCCATCCATCCATCCATCCATCCACCCATCCATCCATCCATCCACCCACCCACCCATCCATTCATGCCTCCATCATCCATCCATCCATCCACCCACCCATCCATCCATCCATTCATGCCTCCATCATCCATCCATCCATCCATCCATCCATCCATCCATCCATCCATTCATGCATCCATCATCCATCCATCCATCATCCATTCATCCATCCATCCATCCATCATCCACCCACCCACCCATCCATCCATTCATCATCCATCCATCATCCATCCATCCATTCATCCATCCATCATCCATCCATCCATTCATCCATCCATTCATCCATCCATCATCCATCCATCCATCATCCATTCATCATCCATTCATCATCCATTCATCCATCCATCCATCCATCATCCACCCACCCATCCATCCATCCATCCATCCATCATCCACCCACCCATCCATCCATCCATTCATCATCCATCCATCATCCATTCATCCATCCATCCATCCATCCATCATCCACCCACCCATCCATCCATCCATCCATCATCCATCCATCCATTCATCCATCCATCATCCATCCATCATCCATCCATCCATCCATCCATCCATCCATTCATCCATCCATCATCCATTCATCATCCATTCATCCATCCATCCATCCATCATCCACCCACCCATCCATCCATCCATTCATCATCCATCCATCATCCATTCATCCATCCATCCATCCATCCATCATCCACCCACCCATCCATCCATCCATTCATCATCCATCCATCATCCATCCATCCATCCATCCTTTCCAGCAGGAAATCAAACAGGTAGGAGGTGACATGATGAAGTGGTCGTCCAGCAGAACGGGAGCAGTAGCTTCTGTACACTAAAAGATTCGGCTCAGCAGGGGAGGAGAGGACGTTGGCCAGCTGAACTCTCCATCCCTTGTTTCACATTCAGAAAACTGCAGCTTACCAAGAACACTTCTTACATGCTTTCATTGATTTTGGGTCAGACACTGAAAGATTTGGCTGAACAACTGGGTCTAAGGGTCTCCCCTTCTGAAAAACCAATACTTGTCCAAGCTCTAGGCAATCACCTGTTGCAAAGAGTAACCATGAGAATGGAACCTGCCCATGTAGTTGTGGTTAACAGCCACCTTCAGACTCTCACCTTCCACCTGATTCCAGAAGAAGAATGGTACTCTTCGCCCATGCATTGATTACCAAGGTTTGAATGAAATCATAATAAAGAATCGCTATCCTCTGCTTCTGTCCACATCTTTAGAACTTCGACAAAAGGCCACCATCTTCCCCAAACTGGTTCTCTCACATTGGAGAAGAAGATTAATGGAAGACTGCATTTAAAACTCCCACAGTCAGGCTAACTAATGCACCTGCAGTGTTTCAGGCATTAGTAACGACATGTTCAGCGATATGGTAAACAAGTTTGTCTTCATTTACCTCAATGACATTTTGATCTTTTCACAGAACTTAGAGGAGCATGTTCTCATGTTAGAACGGTTTTACAGGGCTGCACGGTGGTACAGTGGTTAGCAAAAGGGTTGCTGGTTTAATCCTTGTCTGGGGTGAGGTTTGGACAGTGGCCTTTCTGTGTGGAGTCTGCATGTTCTCTCCATGTTTGCCTGGGTTCTCTCTGGGTACTCCGGCTTCCTCCCACGGTCCAAAGACATGCACATTTAGTTAATTGGTTACGAACTTGTCCGTAGATTGAGTGTGAGTGGTTGTTAGTCTCCGTGTGGCCCTTTGATGGACAGGTGAGCTGTCTGGGGTGTACCCTGGCTTTCGCCCAAAGACTGTTGGGATAGGCTCCAGCTTTCCCATGACCCTTTGTTAGACTAGCGGTTAGGATAATAAATGAATGAATGAACTGTTTTACAGTGACTTCTCCAGAATCTGCTCTTCGTTAAAGAGGAGAAGTGTGAATTCCTCTGCACAACCATCACCTTCCTGTGGCTCATAATTTCTGCTGGCAGTTACAAAATGGATCCCTCAAAGGTCTCAGCAGTAAGAGTGTTCCAGAAAACCGTAAGCAGTTACAATGTCTCGTTGGGTTTACCAACTTTTGCCGGAGGTTTCTTAAGAATTCCAGAGCCATTGCTGCTCCACTTCATCAGCTAACCTCCACTAAGAAGCCCTATAAGTGGGCAGATAAGGCTGAATCTGCATTCACCACTCTGAAACAGTGATTTACTTCTGCTCCTGTGCTTCGCATGCCAGGTCGTCAGTTCCAGTTCATTGTTGAAGTGGATGCGTCTGACTCTGGTCTTGGCGCTCTTCTGTCCGCTATTGGACGTCCAACCGCCACCAAATATCCAGCCCCGCCTCATTCTCCACGCTACAGCCAAGACCCTCTCCACAAAAGCAGTGAAGGCAGTGCAGTGAGTAAGCCAGGCCTGTTAGTGGCGCTGTAACAGGAATGTGCCAAAAGCTGAGAAGAAGACATGGCGCAGGTGCGTGTCTGGCATAAACATATGAAGAAGATGTTGAATCTGTCGCAGCTGCTGGTGTTGCAGTGGGATACACTCGCGTGGTGTAACACAGAGGTGCAGGAAAGATGATGGTTAACACAGAAACATGACAGTAGGGTTTTTTAGATTTATTTATTCCCAAAAACTTCTATTTCTATGTGACCAAAATGTCCAGACAATATTAATATTGTTTCGATTCACCGAAACCGGACTTGCTTTATGGTCATATAATGATTATGGAGTACAGAAATGTCAAATATGAACATTCCCTCTAAAAACATGTTAAAAATGTCCACTTCTTATGAGATAACTGAACTTACTGCTAAATATGTGTAATATTTTAGTTAATGTTATGATTAGGTGGTAAAAGTCGTCCTCAGAGCAAATACTGAAAGCGTATTTTGTTTTTTTGTTATTTGAAGCAGTGGTATTTACAGCACAAACACAGTCTGGTATTTTTCAGACAATGAACCATGTAATAATAAAAGTGGAAGAAAAGCGAAAAAACAGAATTTTGCCAGAAAGGGGAAAAGAAGATGTGTTTAATCCCCCCACATTTCTGCATGCAAATTACTAGCAATAACTTCACTAATACATAAAACAACTTTTTACTGCAACTTCAGATTCATTTCTACTGATCAGAGTGGATCCATGATATGTAGACCAAAATAACTTAGGTGTTCGATTTTCATAGCAGTTAGAAAGCAAAGATGGCTTATTTCCCCCATCAGCGCTGCTCTGAGGTCACTTCCTCCCATCTCACATCCAGAAGCGGGTTTACCTCTCGAGGCTCGTCTCATCGGGGAAATGAAGGTGACTGTCCTGCTCTGGCTGGTGGCGGTCTCTTTCTGGGGTCCATAGGGATAAAAAGTTTCTTTTTAAAGGGATTTACTGTTTGCAGCGGAACACAACATCTACATTATTCTGATCATTTCAGTTTTAAGCTCTGAAAAGAAGAAACCTTCTGCATTCAGGATGTTTCTCTTTGTGTAGACTGGCATTCTTCTTTTGACTTTCCATGTTCTTACTCTTCTGTTTACCGTGCTTGGTATGAGGTTGTGAAGAAACAGACGTGAGTAAACGGGGTTCTGACCCAAACCTTTCTAAAGCACGGCGTTGCGGATGATGCTGTGCTGGCTGCGTGGAGCATGACGGTATATGTGCTGTTAGCTATCCCCGTCTCTGTTTTGCTCTCTGGCTGACAGGAATGGCATTAAAGGTTGCCAAATGTACCTGCTACATGATTAACTGTCTTTGCTGTATTAAAACACACTCGCACCACCATCTGCCAAGTACGATTGTGTTCAACCACTGAAACCATTTCATGCGAAAACTCATTTTCAGCCTCTTAATTATTTTTCATTATAGTGGAGCAGAGAAGTAGATTGGAATTGGACAGTAATTGCTCGGCCTGAGTGCTGAAACAATCCTGAAGCATCAGTCTAGATGAAGTGTGACAGGGAGACATCTCGCCACTGTGCAGAACCCATTAGCCTGTTTCCTACTTTCTGATCACCTAAAAAAAAAGTGTGTGGAGGGTGGTCAGTGCAAGGTCAGTGGGCCTGTCTTTTAAGCAGGTAAAGTGCCTGTGGCAATCTGTGCAAGATGTTGATAACCTTGTCGTTGGCATTGCAACTGTCCTTAAGCATGTCCAATTGTGAGCGGCTGTCACATTGAGGTGCACTTTGCCATTTTCCCGGAGCTGCCACTGGAACTAAAGGGGCAGCTCCTGCAGGTTTAAGAAGGATGTGTTCAGCACAGCTTGTGAGGCTGCTGTTAGGATTATCTGTCTTTTTTCCCTCGTCTACGCTGTGATAGAAAATCTTCCACAAATGCACTATCTGGAGCTGCACTGCCAATCAATACAGCTCTCTCTGCAAGCGGTAAAAAAGTGGTCTCCTCTGTCAGTTCACTTCAGTGCCCCCCCATGTCTGTCCTAAAATCTCAGTTTATCCTCTCTGTGGAAAAGCAGAAGTAAGAATCACAATCTGAGAGCAGGTTTGCACATGATCAGAAAGTTCTGTGCTGCTCTGATGTACTTGTTAAGTTACACGAGGAGCCATTTTAATCGTTGTCAGGCCCGGATATAACTGTAAAAGCATATATCCAGGACTAACACAAGTGTAATGACAGCATTGTTTTTGTGCATGAATGGCTGCTAGCGTGCTCACACTGCGCAGATGTGTGCGGACAGAAACCAGCTTTGCCATACCCTCCACCAGAATGCAACCTGGTGATCAGATTATTAGACATCAGTGAGATCTCTTTGGAATTTCACATCTTGGCACTTTGCTTTTAGTTGAAGAAAACAAAAACCAAAAGTCGGAATTCCATCAAAGAGCCCAGACAAACCCCAGTTGTGGGTTGTGTGGTTGACAACACTGAAAACTACTGATGTCCGGCATTCTCGGCTAATGTTGGCATTAAAATGTGATGTCAGAAATTATTGGCGTCGCTTTTCACTTTGCTAATGACACAACTTTTACTCAACATACACATTTTGTTTGGCACAGCTTGTACTAAATCCTGTGGCTTCCAACCTTAAATGTTAAGGCAGACGCTCACCCGATGACATCATCAAACCGCGTCATTAGTTGCAGAATTATTAACTGGTAAATTTACCATTTACAATGACTGCAGAGCGGAGGTTGTGCGAAGAGGAACCAAGACGGGCAGACTGGTGTCAAACATTGACCACTTAGTTTCCTGAAATGATTTAATTTCTTTTTGAGGGGGTTTGGGGGGAAGTCTGCATATATTAGTATTCATTTATATCGTTATCCGAAAGTAAGAGGTGGTATTTTACATATGGGTAAAAAGCCAATATCAAACATCCTGAAAACACATGGGACGAAACTGGACTTTGATGATATTCTTCACTGTAGATGGAGGATCTTCAAAGTCTGAGGAGCATTTTTCTAAACTTTTTCATCCAGTTTCCATCAGATGGTAAAATGTCTGTTTCATTATCTGTCATGTTGTTGATCCTCTATAAAATGTGAATTTTGTTTTTATTTACCTCATACACAGCGTCCCAACCACTCAGTTCAGCTTGTAGTCTGCCTCGGGGCAGCTGTGGCTGCACAAGTATCATCCAGTATGGATGTGGTGGGAATGAATAATGGATTCACTGCAAAGGCCTGCTTTAAAAAGCTCAATATTAATATAATCTGTCATTAAGTTTTTACTTTTGCTGGAATAAAAATTGCTTTAATTTGAGACATCTTCTAATTATTTCCAGGCTTTGTATTTGTTCAGCTCACATATCAGTGCAGGCTAAGTTTTATGTTCAGAAAAGGTCATTTCCAAAGCTTCATGTGGTTTTACACCAATATACATAACTCATATGTGCTGATGCCTTTAATTCAAATTTCAGCTTTATTTTTATAACACCACTTCTTAACGTCATCTCAGGACACCTTACAGAAACAAAAGTTCCAACCAGTCCATAATCAATATCCTAGTGACGGAAAACCATCAGATTTAATCTTTACTTGGATCCAATCCTGAGCTGCATGAGGAGACAGTGGGAAGGAAAAAAAAGATTTCTTTTATCTAGGAAGTCCTGCAGAAAAAGGAAAAATTTGTTAATGATGCCGATGCTGTCATATGAAAAAACAAACAGCAGGATTTTGAACTGAATTCTGACCTGGACAGGAAGCCAGTGTAGTGAACACAGAACAGGAGCAACGTGGGCATTTTGGATCAGATGGAGACATTTCAGGACATCTGGGACAGGACATTAACTGCAGTAATCCAGTCTGGAAGTAACAAAGACATGGCCTAGTTCTTCCAGCGTCTCTCTGAGACAGGATGTCCCTCATGTTTGCAATATTACACAGCTGGAAGAAGGTTCTAGAAACCTGTTTTAATTGTGATCTGAAGGACAAATCCTGGTCAAGAAGAACTCCAGGGTTCCTCCCAGTGGTACTGGAAGCCAGATCAATGCATCCAGATTAATTACACAGCTCGACAATGTTGCCCTGAGTTTTTTAGGTACAAAGACAGAAACCTCAGTCTGTCTGAGTTTAAAAGGATAAAATTCAGAGTCATCCAGGTCTTGATGTCTGTAAGACATCTTTGTAATCTAAGAAACTGATTGGTTTCATCTGGCTTCATGGAGAGGAAGATCTGAGTGTCATCCGCATAGAAATGAAAATTTATACCATGCTGCCTGATGATATTTCCTAAGGGAAGCATGTATAATGTGAAAAGTATTGGTCCAAGTACAGAACCCTGAGGAACTCCATGACTTACCCTGGTGTGTGAGGAAGACTCATCATTTACATTTACATTTACAAACTGAAATCTATCAGATAAATATGACTGGAACCAGTCTAATGCGGTCCCTTTAATCCCAATAACATGTTCCAGCCTCTGTAGCAGAATGTTGCGATGAATGGTGTCAAATGCAGCACTGAGATCTAACGAGATAAGTACAGATAAGATTTATTTATCTGTCATTTACCTTGCTTTTACCTTTTAAAATATTTAAAGCATTTACTGCTGTGTTGTGCATCCAGAAAAGGAAATAAAATGTGCATCATAGCCTTTTTATTTTAGTTGAGGAAGTCACAAATGTTCAGTGTGACTTTCATTCTGTATTTTTATATACAGGTTTTGGTGTCTTTCTGCCTTTAGCCAGTATGAGAAGCTGTCTACACCCTGCATTCCAACAGTGGTCCAAAGATTGCATGAAGACTTACTTCATTATGCCCTTCCTCTGTACCACCCTTCAGATGTGCTATTGCATTTGTGTGTGTGTGTGTGTGTGTGTGTGTGTGTGTGTGTGTGTGTCTGTTGGGGTATTGAGTCACTCAGGACGTAGCATTAAAGCAAAAAGTGCCACTGAATGCAGCACAGCCTACTGACAAGGTGTTTTTGGTGCTGAAGGAGGCTCTGAAGTTGATTTTTCACTGACGTCCTTGATGACAGTGGCAGGATATCATCAAACTGATGTTTACTCATACATACGAATGAGATTTGTCCTCTAAAGAAAATAGTTTCCTAACAGAGTGGTTGATTCTCTTCCTGTCAAAATCCATTTGGGTATAGCCAGTGAGTAGAAAGTATGCTGGGTGGAAGTGTGGAGGATTGTCCTGCAAAGGAGACACCTTCAGAAAATGAAAGTCTTATTTTAGCATTTTAGTGGGAAAAACATGACAGTGACATTACAGTATGTCATGGTGGCTGCATAACTCCGATCTTCATGCTACAGTGAAGGTACACACAGTGAAAGTAGGTTCCCCTCGGCTAGCTAGCTGAAGATTTGCTTTTAGATTCAGCTCCTGAAGTATCCACAACTTATCACAATCTTGTGATATAGTTGTGTCCTGAGACCGACAACTATGATGAAGACAGGCCAGAGGTAGACAGAGGAGGTCTCAGAAGACAGAAAGGCCACAGGTGGAGACAGAGGAGGTCTCAGAAGACAGAAAGGCCACAGGTGGAGACAGAGGAGGTCTCAGAAGACAGAAAGGCCACAGGTGGAGACAGAGGAGGTCTCAGAAGACAGAAAGGCCACAGGTGGAGACAGAGGAGGTCTCAGAAGACAGAAAGGCCACAGGTGGAGACAGAGGAGGTCTCAGAAGACAGAAAGGCCACAGGTGGAGACAGAGGAGGTCTCAGAAGACAGAAAGGCCACAGGTGGAGACAGAGGAGGTCTCAGAAGACAGAAAGGCCACAGGTGGAGACAGAGGAGGTCTCAGAAGACAGAAAGGCCACAGGTGGAGACAGAGGAGGTCTCAGAAGACAGAAAGGCCACAGGTGGAGACAGAGGAGGTCTCAGAAGACAAACAGACTGGATGTAGATGAAAAAGGTTTCAGTAGATTTGGAAGGACATGAGTCCCTGTTGAGGTCCATGACTGATGTGCAGGTTCTGACAGAGTGGAGGACTTTGCCAAATTTACACAACAATGCCATTTGTGATAAGAGAAAATGAAACCTGAAATATCCATTAAAAAAAACAAAGGTGAAATGCCAAACCAGGAGTCTGGACACTCTTCATCTAAAAGAAATGGTGAGGATAGAGGATATAAATTTCTAGGATTTGGACCGCTATTGTCCTTGAGGAGATGAGCCGGAGGTTATTCAGTCTGAGGATGGACAAGTACTGTGGAGAGCTTGCTGGAAAAAGATCCTAGGATGGAGCCTGGAAAACAGATTAAAGACAATTCAGACTCACCCAAGATCAGATTACTTCAAAATACAAGAAACTGCTATGGAAGTCTTAAGAAGATCAAGCAGACACAGAGAGCAATCAAGGAGACTCATGGAACAAATATCAAAAATGTGTTCAACATGTTTGTGTTTAGCCCTGCGATGGACTGGCGAGCTGTCCAGGGTGTACCCTGCCTTTCAGCCAAAGACTGCTGGGATAGGCTCCAGCTTCCCCACGACCCTTAATCGGACTAAGCGATTAGGATAATGAATGAATGAATGTTTGTGTTTGATCACTGATAAGGGTGTTGCCTAACAAAATATTCCTTTTTGGCTTCAATTTAACTTTTGCGATTCTGCAAAGACTATTTCAATGTTAACAACACTTTAGATACAGAAAAGGGTGCCCGAGTCTGGTCCTGGAGATCACCATCCTAACTTTCAATTCAAATGGCTGAATTCCCTCATCTGCATGTCATCCAGCTCTGCAGATGACTGGTATGGAGACGTTCATTTGATTCAGTGGTGTTGGAGAAGGGATGCATCTAAAAGCATCAGGTTAGTAGAGCTTGAGGACCAGACTTGGAAACTCCTGGTTTAACCCCGCTGGCCGTTAATGTATTTTTTTTCTAATATAATGCTTGTACAATCTCCGAGACATTTCCTATTTCAATACTACTATGCATGATGCACCAGTAGGCTCCCCCCTTCTTATTGACACCATTTTTGACCATCTGGATTGATCTATATGTGGCCGGAGGTTCTTTTCCTCCAGGCCACTACTTGGCGCTGTGCTGCCAGAGTGTCACGCTTTGACAAATTGGCAGTACAGCGCAGGTATTTAAGTGCAGATTGACATCTCCTCCTCTGGCTTTCTGTCTGGCTGTAGTGGTGTGACAGCAATGAGATCTTTGTTTCCATCAAAAAGGTAAGTCTCACTACCAGAGCCTTGTCCACTCAGTTTTCATTTGTTAAGCAGTTTGCCTTTCTCACTCGTAGCCGAGCTGGTCGCTCATGTGGGGTAAGACTGCCGCACTGCAGGATTGTTTACATGTGATGCTGCAGATCTGTGGTGAGTTCACACTGTCTGTGATGTTCTTATGTGTCATGATGGCCTTCTGCTGATTAGGGTGTGTGTGATTTTAATCATGCTGCAGAGACGGTCTTTCGGCTCCCTCTGTCCCCTCTGCTCCGCACTGATGCTGTGGCAGCAGTATGTATGGGTATAATTGTCACCATAAATCTGTATTTTACATTAAAATTATGCTTAACCTCTAGCCGGGCTGGGTACATACAAACCCTCCTGGAGTTCCGGTGATCCCAGCCCTGCTGTTTTGGTTATATCTAAATGTACTGGTTTGACTGACTTCCGGGTTCTGCTTGGCCCTACACTACCTCCGAGTGCTGCGAGGGGCCTCCAACTGGAAGAGGTTGGCCCTACTTTCTGGGCCCACCTTATAATTGGTCTTCTTTTAACTAATTAGATTTCCTTTGTGTATTGTTCTGTTTGTTGCGTTTGGGTTAATGGTTTGTTTTGTTTTAGATTAGTGTTGTATTTTTTTTATTCTATGTGCAGGTGCTGTGGGCCTGAGGCAGCATTCCCTTCCCTGGTGGTGGTATTTCCTTCACAAGTGTTCACTTGGGGTGCAGTGCACAGGTGGTCTGGTTTGCAAGTTTTCTTTGTTTAAATGCTGCTATGGACCATTTTCACCTCCTGCATTTCAGCTGGCAGCTTAGTGATTTTAAATAAAATTTAGATTTATTTTGCATTTTGTTAATTGTTCAAATAAAATGTTTTGCAACCCGAATAGTCTCTGCCGAGTGGTGAAACGAATCTGTGTGCCTAACCAGCGTGTTCCTGGTTAGCGGTTTCCCAGGGGAAGCATCCCCCCCCCCCCCCAGCGTGTTCCTGGTTAGCGGTTTCCCAGGGGAAGCATCCCCCCCCCCCCCCCCCCCCCCCATGATGACAAAGTAATGACTGGTACGTCCTGCTGTATTTAGGCACTAGCTAGCAAGGCCATGGCAGCTTCCACTCAGCTGATTTTGTGCTTGTGTCATACATAAATGTAAAAAAAAAAATCAAAAACTTTCAAGTTAAACCAGTTGTATACTGACACCAATCAACTATATACAGCAAATGTCTTGACAACACTTCCCCATGTAGTCAGGATGGAGAGTGGAGATGATGGAGACCTCCCTGGTAGCCATCCATTTTATGAAGAGAAGGTCACCGTCCCTGATCCACCAGATGGAGCCTCTCTTAGATTTTTTTGTTCTTTGCGTTCTCCTGAGTTGTTGGCACTCCAGCTCTACCCTGCCTGTAGCTTCCACAGCCCCAAACCCCTGCCAGCTGAGATAACGGAACAGGAGAGGGCTTGGCACAGTAAACAATGTAGCCACTCCCCAGGTTCTCCTTATTCACCAGCTCTGTCACCACACCAAAAGGAGGCCCATTACCTGAAGCATCCTGATTTTACCCTGGGTACAGCTTGAAGTCAACTGTTTACCCATTTACATCAGCTAACACAGAAACTTTATTCCCCATTTTTTTGGTTTGTCTTTCATATATTGCTTCAGTTTGAGCCTTGCTTTTGTAGCAGTCATCCTTTCATCAACCTAGCTGTGCTGCTTTGGATGGTATACACTCTTACATCGTTTTCTGATCATTTCCATGAGAGGCCTGACCTTTTGCAGGGTGTCATATTCCTCTGTACCCTTCTTCAGTTCGTTGATGCCGTCCTTTTCTGGATCACTTATGTGCAAGTTAGAGGTGATTGCTTGAAACCTGTCTCTTAAGATGACTGAAGCAGGAAAAGCCACATGAAAAATAGTTTGTGTCCTCCAATAGTCAGAAATTTTGGGGGGTTGCAGACAGAAATAAACAGCATCATGACCAGGTATTTTGAGAGCTCCCATTGGGTTAGGTCAGCCCACACAAATTTCTTCCCTCTCGCCAAATTTTTCTGGACATTTTTGTTGGTGTTTGCACACAACAGCCTGGGCACCTCAGAGTCAAAAAAGAGGGAAAATATCATCTGGTGCATATGTGCCAGTGGTCAGAGGGGGTTGGACACCAGTGGTACGTTTAGGGCTAAATCTGGGTGGGTGAGGGTTGGCAGTGTCATGGTCTGCCTCAGTTTTCCAGTTCTGATGATGATGTGGTGACCTGCTACGATGGGCATCACCAGCAGCATCATCACCTCTGCTCCTTCAGCCTTGGCCACGGATCTGAGTTTGTCCCTGCCTTTTGTCACCATTACTGAATGGACGTTCATCAGAGTAATATCTAAAAAATATGAACATACTGTGATATTAGAAAAAACTTAGAAAAAAAGACTTCCCTCTCCCCAGCCACATTTGCCAGGTCTGCGGAAGGGGGGGCCCCGAAGGCGTTCCCAGGCCAGCCGAAAGATATAATCCCTCCAGGTGTGTCCTGGGTCTTGTCCGGGGTCTCCTTCTGCAGGGACGTGCCTGGAACACCTCACCAGAGAGGCGTCCAGGAGGCATCCTGACCAGATATCCAAGCCACCTCAACTGGTTCCTATCAAAGTGGAGGCGCTCTACTCTGAGCCTCTCCCAGATGACTGAGCTTCTCGCCCTATCTCTGAGGGAAAATCGGCAACCCTGCGTAGGAAACTCATTTCAGTCGCCTGTATACGAGATCTTGTTCTTTCAGTCATGACCCACAGCTCATGACTATGGGTGAGGGTAGGAACATAGATCGACTGTTAAATTGAGAGCTTCGTCTTCTGGCTCAGCTTCTTCTTTACCATAACAGACTGGTGCAGAGTCCACATTACTGCAGACGCCGCACCAATCCGCTTGTCGATCTCATGCCCCATCTTTCCCTAACTCGTGAACAAGACGCTGAGATGTCTAAACTCCTTCACTTGAGACAGGACCTCACTCCTGACCAAGAGATGAAAATCCAACCTACTCCAGCTGAGGACCATGGTCTCAGATTTGGAGATGCTGATTCCCATGCCAACCACTTCAAACTCGGCTGCAAATCGCTCAAGCGAGAGCTGGAGATCACGACCAGATGAAGCCAACAGGACCATGTCATCTGCAAAAAGCAGGGACCCAATCCTGAGGCCACCAAGTCAGATCCCCTCAACACCTCGGCTGCACCTAGAAATTCTGTCCATATAAGTTATGAACAGAATCGGTGGAAAGGGTAGCCTTGGCAGAAACCGACCCTCACTGGAAACAAATCTGACTTACTACCGGCAATGCAAACCAAGCTCTGACACCTGTCGGACAGGGACCGAACAGCTCGCACAAGGGGGTCCGATTCTCCCCACAGGAGTCCCCAGGGGACATGGTCAAATGCCTTCTCCAAGTCCATAAAGCACATGTAGACTGGTTGGGCAAACTCCCATGCCCCCTCCAGGACCCCAAAGAGGGTAGAGAGCTGGTCCACTGACTTCAGCCCAAGAGATAGGAGAGTCCACCTCTGAGTCCCCCAGCTCTTCTTCCCCTCACAAGAAGTGTTGGTAGGATTGAGGAGGTCTTCAAAGTATTCCTTCCACCAAGTCACAATGTCCCGAGTTGAGGTCAGCAGCTCCCCACCTCCACTGTACACAGTGTTGACGGAGCACTGCTTCCCCCTCCTGAGCCGCTGGATGGTGGACCAGAATCGCCTCGAAGCCGTCCGGAAGTCTTTCTCCATGGCCTCACCGAACTTCTCCCATGCCGGAGTTTTTGCCTTGGTGACAGCCGAAGCCACTTTCTGTTTAGACTGTTGATACCTATCAGCTGCCCTCAGAGTCCCACAGTCATAAAAAAACCTGATAGGACTCCTTCTTCAGCTTGACGGCATCCCTCACTGCTGGTGTCCACAAACGAGTCCTGGGATTACCGTCACGACAGGCACCAACGACCTTACAGCCACAGCTCCAGCTGGCCGCCTCAACAATAGAGGCATGGAACACAGCCCATTCAGACTCAATGTCCCCCGCCTCACTTGGGACATGTTTGAAGCTCTGCTGAAGGTGGGAGTTGAAGCTCGCTCTGACGGGGGACTCAACCAGACGTTCCCAGCAGACCCTCACAACACGTTTGGGCCTGCCAGATCTGACCGGCTTCCTCCCCCATCCTCTGAGCCAACTCACCACCAGGTGGTGATCAGTTGAAGCTCCGCCCCCCTCTTCACCTGAGAATCTAAGGCATGTGGCTGCAGGTCCGATGATACAATTACAAAGTCAATCATTGAACTGCAGTCCAGAGTGTCCTGTTGCCAGGTGAAAATATGAGCACTCGTATGTTCAAACATGGTGTTTGTTATGAACAATCCATGACGAGCAGAGAAGTCCAACAACGAAACACCACTTCTGTTCAGAGGGGGGGGACCGCACCTCCCAATCACTCCCCTCCAGGTTTCATTGTCATTGCCCACATGAGCAATGAAGTCTCCCAGCAGAAAAAGGGAGTCCCCAGAAGGAGCACCCTCCAAAACTCCCTCCAAGGACTCAAGAAAGGGTGAGTACTCTGAACTGCCATTCAGTGCATAAGCACAGACTACATTCTTCCCACCCGAAGGCAGAGGGAAGCTACCCTCTTTTCCAGTGTATAGACACCAAGCTGGGGGCTGATGAGAACACCTGCTTGGCTTCTCTCACCATGAGCAACTCCAGAGAGTAAGAAGGTCCAACCCTTCTTGAGGGTACTGGTTCCAGAGCCCAAGCCATGCATCGAGGTGAGTCCAACTGGAACCGCTCAATCTTGCATACTTAGGCTCCCCCTAATCACAACTTCACTTTAAATGCTGTTTACACCGATGTCCAACATTGGTTCTTTTGTTAATCCTCCCGGAAGGATGGCAAACTCCACATTCGTTTGCAACACTTTATTTTTTACTGTGGATTTTAAAGTGGATTTTGGAACTTAGTGTACACATAAGGCGCACCGGGTTTAAAGGCGCATCATCATTTTTTGAGAAAAGTAAAGGATTTTAAGTGTGCCTTATGGTGCGCAAAATACAGTAATTTAATTTGGGTATGCCTTTTTTGGCATTTTGGGGGTTAACGGGTTAAACCATCCAAGAATGTCCTGAAATGTGGCTATTTGCATGTTAGACTAACAGGAGGCAGAATAGCACTGCTGAAGAGAGTATGAGATGAAGAAGTGTTGACGTACAGTATGTGTTTCCGAGATAGTCACAATAAACACAGCTAGCAATGTCAGAAAAAAAAACATTTATTTGTTTCCTTTCAGTGAAGAATTTAAAACAAAATGTGCTCATTGAAAGTCATTTATGTCCATTTTGACACTCTAGAACAATATTACCTGTCTGGTAGAAAATGGACACAAGTTAAAGAACAACCTCTTTTAGAGTGATGAGAGCTATTTTTGTCAACCAGAGAAAGTAGTTGGAAGGTGGAAGGAAAAAAAGAAACAACTTTCTCTGCATTAGAGCTGGGAGTATTGTCTACAGAACAGCTGATCTGTATGCTTTACTGCCAAGACAAGCCACTTACTCCATCATCGCAGAAATCCCAGCAGAACAGCCTTCCCTTGTACATTTACAGGCTTGAGTTCAGCCATGTATCCCACCTGTCAAGACGCTGAGCTAAACATGTCCATCTTCCTCCACTTTGCTACAAAAACATGGAGAAAAAGCTGCAGTGTTGTGCTGCTCTGTCCTTCCTTTCTTTTTTCCCCTTATTGTACTGTAATCACAGAGGTGAGTGGGTTTCATATTTATAAATGTTTTATTGAAGAGCTAATGCATTGCACTTGGAGGAAGAGTGCCCACTTTGGCTGTAATTACTTTGGCATAAGATACCGCTTGACTTCCCATGGGACTTCCTTTCTTGTCTCTCTGCTTGACCATAGGCCATGATAAATTTTGTAGAAGCCTTTTTTGGGAAGCTTCTATCAGATGAGTTATTTAGGTGCTATAAAAGTTTGTGTTAGATTTAAAATAGTTAGATATGAAACATGGAAGGAAAGGAGGAGTGTTGTGGCCATTGTCAGCGTCCTCAGCCCCAAACCACCTCCGGCCTCTCAAACACATTCCACTAGATTTTTTTAAAGATAAACTAAAGTTAGAAATATTTTCTTACCTGTCCTAAAACAGACAGAATTGCAATAAATGAGACATCTTGTTTGCAGGCTGTCACCCGTTTTGCGAGTAATTAAGTTAAACTGTTAACTTTGGTTCAGGCCACACCTTCTCCTCACCTTTGATTACCCACTGAACCTCTTTTACGTGATTTACTCCTCAGATGGTTCATCTCCAGTTCCCACATCCACCTTTCCCACCTTTGTCCTCCATCATCCTCCCTCATCCACCCATCCTTCCTTACCTCATTCACCCCTTCATCTATCCCTTCTACATCCATTTATTCTTTCACCCCGAAAACTTCTCACACTCTTCTTCCTCTTCATCGCTCATATTTTATATGTTTGTTTTTACTTACATGGGGCTCTGTGATGGCTGTGTCTACAGCCACACATAGGTGATATCAAAATGCATCACACATACACTTAGATTTATTTTGTTCAAGCAGGATTAATTTGCAGACCAATATTTCCGTTAGGCATTAGTTTAATGTAGCATCACAACTTTTCTGAAAAAGTGCGGGGGGGGGGGGCACAAAACAAAGAAGTGAACTGTAGTCCACCAACAAACATAACTCGACGTGCACTTAAACTGAACCAAATACATCAACAAGGGCATTGTGGGTAAACACAACCAAAGCATAGCCATGTGTAGGACAATGGGCAGCTCAGACCAGGACCCAGGATTGCTCCAAGACCGCTGGGTTCTGATGAAGCTCCGTGGTTTACTCAGATGAGATGGAAAACAGAGGCTGTTCCACATTAACCAAAAACTCAATCAGTTTTCTTCTTTGTTATTTGTCACAGTAAGTATGACAAACCATGTTATGTTTCCACACGGAAAGAAGCCACAGTCATGCAGTCACACAGAAAATAGAACCATTAAGATGGATCGATAATTATTTTATAATCACCACTATCTGAAATCAAACTGAATGGTGGTGAAGATGAGGAAGCCTAAAGATTATGATCTTAGTTGCAAACTCACTGACATCGAGAACCTTCAGTTATTCCTCTGTGTGGAAGAGTCTCCCAGTTTGGTTTCAGGAGCCCGTTGAGCGTTAGCATCAAACTCTCCTTCATGATATCGCATCCTGTGTTCTGGCTTGATGGCCTCATTGTTCAGGTCCAGGAAGATTGCCACCAGTGCTAGCTCAGGTAAGGGTTTTCCTTCCGGTTAAAAGGAGTTTTCCTCTCCTCTGCCTCTGTGTGCAGCTCAGGATGGAGGATTGAATGAGGGAGACAGTTTTATGCATTTTCTTTGTGAGGTAATTATTTTATGATTCGGTTTGTATTAACAGTCACTAAAAATTGGACTAATGAAGATGGAATAATGAAGTGGTGTTTCCATATGATGAATTTGTTTTAACTAGATTATAATTAGACCAAGTGGATTGAAATGGGCTGTGTTGTTAAAGTGTCTTCAGATTCTGTACAAACAAACATGAAATAAACTGAAGCTGAAAAATGTGATTTCAGAAGTAAATATAATATTTCACTTGTCTGACTGGATTTTTGTTATTGGTTCTCTGAGAACGTCTGGAGATAAAACCACACAGGTGCAGGAACTACGTTCAGCTCGATGTAAAAAACATTACGCAATGACTTTATTTGCTTCCATTAAAGCCAATTAAAAGTAAAAGCAGACAGAAGTACAAAAGGTAAAGACAGAAAATGCTGTTTTGGTTGGAGCCTGAATGCCTGCTGCTTTTCCTTTATATTTTGTACTGATGCACTGCGAAGCAGACAGTGAGTAATATGAATTCCAATTTCAGCAGACAGGGAAAAGCGAGCTGAATAATCCCTCACTGCGCATTTCATGGATGACCTTTCCAGTCTTCAGCGTGAGCGGCAGTAATGTGAAATTCAGATAGAAAAGTAAGTGATAGGGGTTCAGAGGGGGGTGAGGATTGCCCTGTGGCTCCTGCTCCTGTTAGGCTGCCATGAATCTCAGATGGCTTTTTAATATATCATAAGAGAAGTGCTTAATTTGATAATGATCACATCAACATATGACAGCGAGGTCCCATCCCTAAAATCTGCCATGCTTTTGAAAAGGTCTAACATTAAGAGGAGGGCATCCAGATGGAAATTAGATTCTGGGAGGAAGTTAAGCTTCTCCACAGGACTCTACACAGACTGGGACTTAATCTTGATAGAAACTGGACCTCTATATGAAAATGGAAAAAGTGCATTCAAGATAAGAGGTAAAGCAAACTATATTCAAGGCTAGATTCTGATCACTTGTGGTTTAGAAATGCTTCTTGTTTCACTGCTTTTTGGGCTGAATTGGAGCAACCAGCTTCCTTTCAATGGTCTTATCTTTTCTTTCTCACCTTTGACCTTGAGAATCTTCCCCTCCAGTGAATATGGAAAACAAAGACATGTCCATAGAGTAAAATAAGGTTGCCTGGCTTCAGACGCTTTGACAAGGTGACTCATAAAGGGGTGTTATAGATAGAGAGCAAGACACACTGGGACAATCTGGAAACTCAATCCTCCCTTGCTCTGCTGCTGATGGATGTGCTGCAGCGAGCCATCCGTCTGTGCTGGAGCCTCGTAAAGATGTCATTTACCCAAATCAAAGACAAAAAGGAGCCTGTTTGACTTGCCAGTAGTCTGAAGGTCTTACAGGGTGCGTGTCTGTCAGGACATAAGCATGAGGCAGCAGATACAGAGATCACAAGCTAAATGAAAATCAATCACCCATCAGGAGTTGTTTTTTTAACAGCCAGTAAATGATTACTTCCTGGGAGTTCCCCCCCCCCCGCACCAAAGTCTCTCATTATGTCCTGCAGAGACCTTTATGATCTAAGGCATGTTTCCCATGATGCTCCATCTGTCTATCCTGCTGTGACAGAAGGTCCAGCCTCCTCTCATTCCTGTTGGACAGCACCATCACTCACCTCTGACTGCTGCTATCTCTACATCAAAACAATGCTGTGCCAGAGTGAATTAGTATGTCCTTCACCTTGGGTGGAACCCTGTCATTACTTCAGCCAGACTCAGGAGAAGAAGGTGTGATTTAGAGCATGTTGTAGGAAGTGCAGTGAGGACATTGGTATGCCCTCAGAAGCTGCAGGCAATGAGATGTGTCTGGTTTATCGCTAACTCTCTCCCACTGTGAGCATGCGGGCAAGTTTCACTCAGACTAAGAACGTAAACAAACTTTCTTCTGCAACAGCCACTAGAAATGGCATACATTCTCAATCCTTATCCTGAGTTTCTGTAAATTTTAAACTAGATCAAACTGTGTTATGGTGTCACTTGATCCCAGGTCTGTGTTCGACATGGTAGAAACGTGAATATGTTGCAATATAAGCTTCTCCTCAGATCTTTCTAGGAGGTATATTTCAGTCAATTTGCCAGCTTTAAATCATCCTCTGAAGCTTTGTCATCAGGTGTTCCCCAGGGTTCTGTTCTAGGCCTGCTGCTATTTCCATTACATGTTCTGGGTCATTTGATAAGGATTTTATAAAGTTGAAGCCATTGTTATGTGGGTGATTTTCTGTTGTGTTTTAAACTGAGTGACTTCTCGAAAGTACCTGTCTTGTTAAGCTGCATGTGGTCCATATGAAACTAAATGCTGCTTTGATAAGCTCAGTTGTCACTCATCCCGTCTACATTGTTGTGATTGTCTTTCTACTAATCGTAGCAGCTCATCTCTGTTCCACCTCGTCACCATGAGAATCTCCCGTTCCACCTCATCACCATGAGAATCTCCCGTTCCACCTCGTCACCATGAGAATCTCCCGTTCCACCACATCACCATGAGAATCTCCTGTTCCACCTCATCACCATGAGAATCTCCCGTTCCACCACATCACCATGAGAATCTCCCGTTCCACCACATCACCATGAGAATCTCCCGTTCCACCACATCACCATGAGAATCTCCCGTTCCACCACATCACCATGAGAATCTCCCGTTCCACCACATCACCATGAGAATCTCCCGTTCCACCACATCACCATGAGAATCTCCCGTTCCACCTCGTCACCATGAGAATCTCCCGTTCCACCTCATCACCATGAGAATCTCCCGTTCCACCTCATCACCAAGAGAATCTCCTGTTCCACCTCATCACCAAGAGAATCTCCCGTTCCACCTCATCACCATGAGAATCTCCCGTTCCACCACATCACCATGAGAATCTCCCGTTCCACCTCATCACCAAGAGAATCTCCCGTTCCACCTCATCACCAAGAGAATCTCCCGTTCCACCTCATCACCATGAGAATCTCCCGTTCCACCTCATCACCATGAGAATCTCCCGTTCCACCTCGTCACCATGAGAATCTCCCGTTCCACCTCGTCACCATGAGAATCTCCCGTTCCACCTCGTCACCATGAGAATCTCCCGTTCCACTTCGTCACCAAGAGAATCTCCCGTTCCACCTCATCACCATGAGAATCTCCCGTTCCACCTCATCACCATGAGAATCTCCCGTTCCACCTCATCATGATGAGAATCTCCCGTTCCACCTCATCACCATGAGAATCTCCCGTTCCACCTCATCACCATGAGAATCTCCCGTTCCACCTCATCACCATGAGAATCTCCCGTTCCACCTCATCACCATGAGAATCTCCCGTTCCACCTCATCACCATGAGAATCTCCCGTTCCACCTCATCACCATGAGAATCTCCCGTTCCACCACATCACCAAGAGAATCTCCCGTTCCACCTCATCACCAAGAGAATCTCCCGTTCCACCACATCACCATGAGAATCTCCCGTTCCACCTCATCACCATGAGAATCTCCCGTTCCACCTCATCACCATGAGAATCTCCCGTTCCACCTCGTCACCATGAGAATCTCCCGTTCCACCTCGTCACCATGAGAATCTCCCGTTCCACCTCATCACCATGAGAATCTCCCGTTCCACCTCATCACCATGAGAATCTCCCGTTCCACCTCATCACCATGAGAATCTCCCGTTCCACCACATCATGATGTTTGTTTCTCAGGTTTTCACACAAGGCACTTCTACATCTACATCATGGTTCATGTATAGGACAATAAAGTCCTTTACACAACATTTAAAGCATTTCCAATGATGCAAAGCAAGCAATAAAAAAGTGTTAAATGAATAAAGTAGAAATAAAATCACATTAAAATTATAAATTAAAAAGGATAAGACACCATATTGTACCTGTTTATTGGTTGATTTAATAGTTTTATTTAATGTCAAAACCAGATGTCAGATTCTATTCTATTCTGCCGTCATTTAGCGGACACTTTTATCCAACCTGACTTACATATGAGAGTGAGAACAACACAAGTAGAAAATCACTCAGTGGAGAACCTCACAGCAAGGTGCTGGTCAGACTGGTGTGAGTCCAGTTGTTTGCAGGTGTGTTGCCATCTAGTGCTACAGACTTTATTTCTTCCTACCTCACATTATTCTCTGATAAAATATAAAGAATGAATACCACAATGTTTGTTGCAAAGAGCTGGGAATCAGTTCTCCATCTCCTCTCTAGAGTATTTGGAGAACTGATTCCTTTCCAACTTCTAAAAACACATTTTTCAATAGTGGTTTCAAAATGAACATTATTTCTTTCTCCTGGTACACATTACAAGACAAGTGTTCACCTGGAAGACGAAGGAATGCTCCCCTTCTGAAACTATGGCCGGATGTTCTCACCAGAACATCTGGAGGAGAAAGCCGTAGCACAGCCTCAGCTGGTGTAGCATGTTTACCAGCACATCAAATCTTTTAATGCTTCTGAAACTTCACTTTACTTCTAACCCAAACTCAGACAAGCGGGAACAGATGGAGCCAAAATGAGGAATAATCTCTCACCATTCACACATTTGAGGATGTGGATGTTTTGCATCTATAACCGCATTGTAAATAGCCATTGAGGCCGCCATTGCAGATTATTGCCCTGTACTAAATACAGTCAGCTAAGCAAAGGAAAATGGAAAAGCTGCACAGCCATTACAGAGAAGTGAGGATATCATGCCTCTCCTTGACAGTTCTGCTTTGATGACCTCGTTGCCAAACGTAAACAGCTTTAAAAGCCGCTGCTGCTGAGTAAAGAGATGGCCAAGCATCTCTTGTGTGACTGGGATCGATAGTGAGCCCTGGTAGAGAATGCCTCCTTTATAGCCACTGAACCTTAGCTGGAAGGGTTAAAGAAAGGAGGGAGGGCAAGGACAGGCGTAGATGCAGACAGAATCCTTGATCAGGAGGAGAAGTAGGATGTGAAGCTGGGATATAAGAAAGGATAACGCTGAGCCTGCGCAGACTGCAGACAGTCTTCAGGTTCTGGAAGAAGAAGAGACCAACAAGCAGAAAAAAGGAAGAAGGCAGATAATGTCCAAGGAAATCATGGAGGATGGCTTAAACCTTAAAGACATGACGTTTCCATGGAGACGTGACGTTTCCATGCAGACATGATGTTTCCATGCAGACGTCATGTTTTCAGGAGACATGATGTTTCCATGGAGACGTGATGTTTCCATGCAGACATGATGTTTCCATGCAGACGTCATGTTTTCAGGAGACATGATGTTTCCATGGAGACGTGATGTTTCCATGCAGACATGATGTTCCCATGCCGACATCATGTTTCCATGCCAACGTGATGTTTCCATGCAGACGTGATGTTTCCATGCAGACATGATGTTCCCATGCCGACGTGATGTTTCCATGCAGACGTGATGTTTCCATGCAGACATGATGTTCCCATGCCGACGTGATGTTTCCATGCAGACGTGATGTTCCCATGCAGATGTAATGTTTCCATGCCAACGTGATGTTGCCATGCAGACGTGATGTTTCCATGCAGACGTGATGTTCCCATGCAGATGTAATCTTTCCATGCCAACGTGATGTTGCCATGCAGACGTGATGTTCCCATGCAGATGTAATCTTTCCATGCCAACGTGATGTTGCCATGCAGATGTGATGTTCCCATGCAGATGTAATCTTTCCATGCCAACGTGATGTTGCCATGCAGACGTGATGTTTCCATGCAGACGTGATGTTCCCATGCAGATGTAATCTTTCCATGCCAACGTGATGCTGCCATGCAGACGTGATGTTCTCATGCAGACGTGATGTTCCGATGCAGATGTAATGTTTCCATGCCGACGTGATGTTACCATGCAGACATGATGTTTCCATGCCGACGTGATGTTTCCATGCAGATGTGATGTTTCCATGCCGACGTGATGTTTCCATGCAGATGTAATGTTCCCATGCAGATGTGATGTTTCCATGCCGACGTGATGTTTCCATGCAGATGTAATGTTCCCATGCAGATGTAATGTTCCCATGCAGATGTAATGTTTCCGTGCCGACGTGATGCTTCCATAGAGACGTGATGCTTCCATAGAGACGTGATGTTCCCATGCAGACGTGATGTTTCTATAGACGTGATGTTTCCATGGAGACGTGATGCTTCCATGGAGACATGACATTTCCATGTATGAATAGATAAAGCAGCACAAAAACCAACCAGAAGTTTGTAGAAATAACACACATAGATCAGCAGTGACCAAGCCTTTTCTCATCTGAACATCATTCGCTCACGTCTGAAACACACACACTCTGTTTCCATGTTTCCACATGTCTTCCTGCTACTATCTACCTGCTCTCCTCACTGCAGCACCTCCACCTCAGCTGCATCCCAAACGTCTTCTTGGCTTTATTCCAGCCATAGAGGATCATTATTTTCCTGCTTTTCTCATCACTTGTTGATCTTTGGCTGCTCCTGATTGGACGTTACCGTCAGTTTAAGCTCTCTGATTGGTGGAAAGTCTGACAGGAAGTGTCTTCATCATCATGTCCAGGTGAAAATAGAGGTCTCTTAGCAACATGGTAGTGATGGTGATGAAGATGTGATAAATAATGGTGGATTTACCATCTAGAGTCTCTGAATAAACACTACATGTTGTGTCTGGATTGTAAACCTCCTGGACGGATAAAAACCCTGGAAAACCTCCGTAGACCAGCTGGAGGGTCACATGACCATCACAGCTTACCCCCCCAGCACCAGTGATCTTGTGGAATTTACGGGTAATAAGAAGCCAAATAAGCTTTTCTGCTGTGTGTAGCAAAATATAGTCATGGTGTTATGGAGGCATGGAGATATAATAAAATCCATTGATTTAAGTTTATGATTGAAAAGCAGTAGTAGATAAAGTCAGGAACATTTCTGACTCAGAGACTACAATCTAAACGCTTCCAAAATGGTACAAAAACAACTGTTAAACCACTGAACAGAAAGCAGAAGATGGATAAAAATGCAGCAACAGTCAAGCTTTTGTATCTTCCAGAAGCTCCGCTGAGGTCAGTTTACACGTCTTAACAGTGTTTTCATATGGTCAGCCGTGATAAAAAGCCAACGCTGCCACATTCTGGGTGACCTGTGGGTGTTCTGCTGGAGGGAGCCAAAAGTGGTGTGGTTGTGACTTGAAAGATGGAAAAGCTGAATCAGTGCTTGGGAAAGCAGGAGGAGGACGAGGAGGAGGAGGAGGAGGAGGAGAGGGGTGGGTGTCTTGCTGATGTCCATGTTCTGCTGTTTGCGTGCTTCTCCAGGAAGACAATGGACATTAGTGGAAACAACACATATCTATAAATAAGACAGGAAGTACAGAGGGTAATATTGACCAGGGAAGAGTCCATTAGACTTATAAAAAATGAACACAGGCATCAGCGTCCGGGTGAAGGAAAAGAAACACCAAGCTGAACAAACGGAGAGTTCGCTGGAGACAATGCACACAAAGTCAGTGAACCGGACTGGAGCATCAAAACTTTGGTTCTTTTCTTAGGAGCTGTTAGCGGAAATAAAGGCAGCTGAGATGCATCCACCAAATGCTGCTGCCTCCCTCCATACTGTAATCCCCCCCAACACACTTTATTCATCTGAAAGGCTCACAAGTTGGAAAAACATTTCAGAAAAGTTGTTTCTTCCCCCGCAGGCATGCTCTAAGGAAGTTATATCTGGCATTCGTTCTATGCATGCAGAGGATTGCAAAAAGAAGAGGCAACTTCTCCCAATTCAGCTATCATTACAGGCAATCATCCAGATTCTCCAACGTGCCAAATGAGGCTTTTCGCAGGGTGATCAGTGTTATTTGTCAAAGGACACAAAGTGTGTGAATTGATGCTTGATGAGCATTTGATCATGACGGAGTGAAAAAAGAGAAAAGTTCACTGAAGAGCTGTGAAATGCTGTGAGTGGGGGTAAAAATTGCACAACTCAGCTGAGTTTTTGTACAAACCTCTTTTAATGAACCCAAATAAACATTTAAGGGTGTTTGACTGATGGTTACAGATTGAAAGAGCAGTCTCGGGTGTAAAGCACAAATATGGTTTGGCAGCATCAGATGTACAAAACCCAATGATGTGAACACAAAACCCTTGCTGTGCTGACACACTGAAGCGTGTACAGGTTGGAAAACACACTTGTTTCATGCTAAAATGCTTCCTGAAGTTTACTGCAGAGAATATAAACCTGAGTATCTCCACCTTCACGGCAAATCCTTTTCCTGTCCGTGAGCCCTGGACGAGGGTCAGGATGAAGATGCACATGTGCTTCATGTTGACGTCTCTATAGGCATACTAACGATAAGAAACATAAAAAAATAAAAATGTTCAAGAAATATCTGCATAGCACACATCAGCTGTGAAGAAGGTTCTGTACTTGGACCAATACTCTTCACGCTATATATGCTCCCTTTAGGCAAAATTATTAGACAGCATGGAATAAACTTTCATTGTTATGCAGATGATACTCAGATATACTTATCCTTTAAACCAGATGAAACAAACCAGCCCAATAGGCTACAAAATTGTCTCATAGACATAAAGACTTGGATGTCTAGAAATTTTCTCCTCTTAAACTCAGATAAGACTGAAGTAATTCTCATTGGATCTGAAAAACTCAGAGCTAAATTTTCCAGTTTTGTAATGAACCTGGATGGCATTACTTTAGCTTCCAGTGCTACAGTGAGAAACCTTGGAGTAATATTTGACTCGGACCTGTCCTTTGGCCCACATATTAAGCAGGTTACTAAAACAACCTTCTTTCATTTATGTAATATAGCCAAAATTAGGGACATTCTGTCTCAGAGTGATGCAGAAAAACTGGTTCATGCTTTTGTTACTTCGAGACTAGATTACTGTAACTCTCTATTACTGGGCTGTCCTAAATATGCCCTGAAAAGCCTTCAGCTGATCCAGAATTCTGCAGCCAGAGTCCTGACCAGAACCAGCAGGAGAGATCATATTTCTCCAGTTTTAGCCTCTCTTCATTGGCTGCCTGTTGAATCTAGAATAGAATTTAAAATCCTTCTCCTTACATATAAAGCCCTCCACAGCCAGGCACCACTATATATCAAAGACCTCATTGTTCCTTATATACCAAGCAGAGTACTTCGTTCGCAGACTGCAGGCTTACTTGTGGTTCCTAAAGTCTCAAAGAGCCGAGCAGGAGGCAGAGCCTTTGGTTATCAGGCCCCTCTCTTATGGAATAAGCTCCCAGTTAGTGTTAGGGAAGCAGACACCCTCCCCACCTTTAAGACTAGGCTGAAGACTTATCTTTTTGATAAGTCCTATAGCTAGGGATGGTTAGCATCCCTTAGTTATGCTGCTATAGGTTTAGACTGCTGAGGGACATTTCCTGATACACTGAGCTACTTTCTTTTTCTCTTTATCTCTCTCTTTTATCCCTCTTTTATCTGTCCTCTTCCCCCCACACAGCAGAGGCAGATGGCTGCCTGTCCTGAGCCGGGTTCTGCCGGAGGTTTCCTTCCTGTTAAAAGGGAATTTTTTTCCTTCCCACTGTCGCCAGTGTGCTTGCTCAGGATGGGAGATTGAGTTGGACTCAACTCAATCTGTTGGTTTCCTTATATAGGCTGTTATGAATTGGCCTTCATTATGTTTTCCCCTCTGTCTGTAAAGCGTCTTGAGATGGCATTGCCGTGATTTGACGCTATATAAATAAAGTTGAATTGAATTTAATTGAAGAAATGGAAAGAGTTGGTCAGGCGGGAATGACTTTAAACTGTAAAGCACTTTGAGTCGCATATTTTAATGTTGGAAAAGGTTTGATAAATAAAGTCTGAAGTGATCTTGGTCCTTTTCCACCTCGCCTAGCCAGGTGTGTGCCATGAGCTCTAGGATCCGGCAGGCAGTCACAAATTGCAACAAACACACACAAACATATCTGCAGTAAGAGTCGCGATCACCATGGAAAGACACCATTAAAAACTTGCACAGCTACATGATTCCATAACTTTGGTTTTTCTCAAAAGAAAGACGTGAAAATTCTTCTCCTGCCTTTTTACGTGACGGATTACATCTGAGGAAACAGACTGCGCATGCGCCAACACACATGGATGTGATGACATCCATGTTGACATCCGGTCCGGCGTCTCTGCCTGCCAGGAGGACACGTTTTTACTGAACCATGAAACACACTAAATGCCATTTCTGTTCCACAGCTACTACAGGACAGTAGAAATTATGATTTGAAAGATAGTACTAAAGAATAATAGCCTTGGGTAGATGCTGCCTACCCTGACTGCCCACCACTTCAGCAGCTGAGCCGACACCGCACTGCCTGGTTTTGATGGTTTCCACTCGGTGTGGACTAAGTCATGGCACCAGGTGGGTCACACAACGTGGACGTCCTGCTTTACCTGCTGCTTGGTCTGTGGCTTGATCAGCTGATCAGAGAGGAAGAGGAGGAGCGGCTGCCTGCTGACATGACTCGAAGCTGTTGGAGTCAGGAGTCATCCTAGGAAGTCAGATTCTGAGCAGTACGAGCCTGCGAAGTGTACATGTCACATTGTCATCCCGACTCTGCACCGACACGACCCCACCGGAGCATGTCTACTCGACCCAGAAGGTCCTGGAAGCACCTACAAACCAGGAGGGGCGCTGTTGTCGTCCTGCTGGATACTTCCAGCAGGAGATGGCATGCTGGGGGGGGGGCAAGGCCAGCAGCTATACTGGGCCTGGTTTCTGCGCTGCAGGGACAACGTGTCCTTTCCTTCTGCAGCAACAGTTTAATATGATTTGCGCTGATAATTTGGCTCGGTAGAATAAATTGATTGAGTCTCTGTTAAAGCTACAGTTTGTCTTCCTCTGGCTCGTGTCATGAAAGCCTGATTGTCCTTGGAGCATCGCACTGTAAGTCATCAATGTGACTCGATGCACGAGTCGCTGCCCTGTGATTGGCTCATCACAAATTTACCCTGACAAGTAATTGAACAAATAACCCTGATATAGTGAATGGTACATAAAATCTTTCCTTTCTATGTCATGTAAAAGTCACTCTGGAGTTCCTTCTTCATATAAAAAGTACTGATTGTGCTTCTCGTTCCACGTTACAGCAGTTTCATCAGAAGAGAACCTTCCCAACCTGCCATCAGAGTAACGTCAGTGTAAGCTTCTAAATGATTAAAGACATCTTCATAGCTGGAGGAACCTGTTAGAAGAGCAGAAAAGAGAGCTGTGGACATCTGGACTGGACGGCGGGGTTTCCTGGCAGCCGACGCAGATGGGCCGGTCTGCCGGAGGGTGGCAAACTGCTCATTAGTTCAGGAAGAGGAAAATACCTTAAAGCGCTAAAAATAAACGGAAGTCATGAGATGAATGAAATGATACTGAAGAAGCAGAACTCAGAAAAAACTCCAGACAACAATTTGGGTTTTTTTCTTGTTCATATTTAAGTAGTGTCCCATTTCTTAGGGGAACATTTTCACCACTTGAAACTTACCCCTCCACTGGGGGGCCAAGGGTTAGGGCTAGGGTTAGGGCTAGGGCTAGGGCTTGGGTTAGGGCTTGGGCTAGGGTTAGGGCTTGAGCTAGGGTTAGGGCTAGGATTAGGGCTAGGGTTAGGGCTTGAGCTAGGGTTAGGGCTAGGGCTAGGGCTAGGGTTAGGGCTAGGGTTAGGGCTAGGGGAAGGACTAGGGCTAGGGCTAGGGTTAGGGCTAGGGTTAGGGCTAGGGGAAGGACTAGGGCTAGGGCTAGGATTAGGGCTAGGGGAAGGGCTAGGGCTAGGAGAAGGGCTAGGGCTAAGGTTAGGGCTAGGGTTAGGGTTAGGGCTCTGGCTAGGGTTATGCTAGGATTAGGGCTACGGTTAGGGCTATGGCTCGGGCTAGGGTTAGGGCTAGTGTTAGGGCTAGCGCTAGGATAGGGTTAGGGCTTGGGCTAGGGGAAGGGCTAGGATTAAGGCTAGGGCTAGGGCTTGGGCTAGGGGAAGGGCTAGGGCTAGGATTATGGCTAGGATTATGGCTAGGATTAAGGCTAGGCTCGGGGAAGGGCTAAGGGAAGGGGTAAAAGATAGAATTGAGACTTAGCCTTAACATCCTTCGACCCATTCACCGTTTCTCCCAGTTTCCTGCTGTACCAGCCGAAGGCCAGCAGCTGCTGTTATCACATCCCACCTTCCTTCTGCTCTGGAAAGGTTAGTTTGTGGTTTTAAAGATCTCTGATACCTACACATGCAGGACTGGATTTAACTCATCAGCTGCATAAACAGGCTCCCATTAGCAGTATCGTCAGTGGACAGTGTGGGACAAGCAACAGGCTGTGAGTTCAGGCCTGCGTGGTCGGCGCCAGCATGGCCATTGGCTCATTACAGGCACATTTAGGAGTCGCTGAAGGAGATTATTCTTTTGTTTTCTCTACAGGGTTACTGCTTGTGCTGCTTCTGTGTCTGAAATTCCTTCCACTTCCCTGTTTATCCTTATTTATGAAAATAATCCTGAATTCGTTGGAGAGCCGAGACCAGCAGCTTGTTAGTGTTTGCTAATTGAGACGAGAGTTGGAAGAAATGCAAACTTGCTCAGCAAATAAGCTCTTTCCCAGTTTTCAGAGGACAGAGTGGGAGCAAGCTTTGCGTCGCAATGTGCCCACTCACTGTTTGCTGTTGTTTAACTTGGCTGAAAGCAGGATGGCGGCTCAGCTGCAAGCGAGCACACTGTTGTTCCACAGGAACCAGCTGGACTGCATGGATCGTAGCCGTTCTCAACATTCAGATCACTTTCACTTCAAACTCTTCACTAATCCTCATGTTGGTTTTCTTTGGCCAGGATTTGTGCATCCAGACACTAACATGAGTAATGAGTGTGGAGTAAAAGGAAGTGTTTTTTTCTGCTGTCAGCCTCTTTCTACCTGCAGCATGTGTGACTTAATGTGAAGCTGAAAAATAAAACCAGTTAATCAGTCCCCAGTCTTTACACTCATTTACTGAGTTCATCCTTAAAATCCAGCCTTTCTTTGTCATTTTATTTCTAAAAGATGAAGTAAAAGTAAATCTTTCTGTATCATAAACAGTCTGATGTGCCACAAATCAGAGACAGGAGGACCCTGCGATGATAATACCAGCAAATTCTGCAACTCTGTGCAGCCACAGCAACCTTAGTGTACATGGAGGTAAAAATCGGTGTTTTTACTGCGAGCACCACTGTCGTGGAAAACCAGGAAAAGTTGTTCAATGACAAATATGTTTCTACAGCAAAACATCTTCAATTGATCAAAACATCTTTAATTCTGAGAAACCTTCATCCTGATTTTCTGTTTCTGCAGGAAGAAATGACGCAGCGTAAAGCAGAAAAAGTGTTTTTTAATCAGCTGTTTTTCCAGCACGTGTCTGGTAAAGCTGCAGCTGAACAAATCCTTCCTCATGGAACTGAAAACTATTTATACAAACAAATCTAATAAATACCTCTAAAAATAAAGACTGACATGAACTTTTAAAGCATCAACGTGTAAGAGGTGTCATTCTACATGCTATGGTGCCACAAGGCGCACAAACGGCTTTTTTCTTCTTATTTTGTCTTTGTCACTTCTCCCACAAAGGTTGCATGAAAACAAGCATATTGATGCATGCTACAACTTTTACTTCATGCTTTGCAACGACTCCCTCTGTCACACTGTTTACAGAATCCCTGAAAAACTGCAACTTTTTCCCACAACCTACTTTGGAAACTTGCAATTCAGGCGTACTCTCCACCAGTAACATCATTCAAGGTTTCCACTCCAGAGCCGCATGTCCACCATTGGTTGCAGTGATGGGACCAGGATCGGGACTGAACCGGGATGGGATCGGGATGGGACCGGAATGGGACCGGTCCGGGATGGGATTGGGATGGGATCGAGATGGGATGGGACCGGGATGGGATTGGGATGGGATGGGATCGGGATGGGACCGGAATGGGACCGGTCCGGGATGGGATTGGGATGGGATCGAGATGGGATGGGACCGGGATGGGATTGGGATGGGATCGGGATGGGACTGGGATGGGATGGGACCGGGATGGAACCCGAATGGAACCCGGATGGTGGTAACTATAATGCTGTTGGGTTCCTACAGGGGTATCAGCGAGAGATGCCTCAGATACAGGATGGTGCCATCACAGCAGGAGGAATGGCGCTGTCCTCGCCATCAGGATTTCATCAAGAAAAAGAAAATCTGTTGCTCCAGACAAGGAGCCAAACCTGCTTTGTTTTTCAGCCAGATTGTACAGGAAGTGACTTTTTCCAACCCCCCCACAACGTTTGCTGCCACACAGTTAGCAGCCGCGTTCTGAAGTCTTCAGAAGTGCTTTACTCTCCGTAACGATGACATGTTCCTGTTTATGAGCTGTTATATGAATGCATTCAACATATCAGATCACTAACAATCATAAAACACACGTTGGAAACAGAACCAAACTTAGACTCCGACCTAAAAGAAATGAAGTTTCTCCTGTTCAGTCCGCTGAGACACTGGGAGCCAGTCCAACACGACCAGCGGTGCAGTAAGTGGACAGGATAGTGGGGCTGAGAGGAAACAAAGCCTTTTTTAAAGAGACACACACAGATGACTTATTGCTAGGTTATTGCTTAGGTTGTCCAGAAACAACCATCAGGTCATTTGTAGTAATGATGCTCAGCATTAGCTCCAGAAATAAATTCATTTCCCAGATATTTCTCCGCCAGTCAGAGATGCACCTTCATTACATCTAAATGAAACCATATCAGATAAAGTCCTTCTGCAGCCCAACGTACCGGTCTCTTTTCTGTTTATCTTCAGATTTGATCCCTTTTTTTCTGTGTTTTCGGTAAATTGCTGCGACGTTTCAGGACCGTGAGCTGCCTCATACTAAGACTAAAGGAAGCATATGGAAAGCACACATCAACCATCAACACAGGAATCCACACATGCAGTTTTGGCGAAACAGTCTCTTATCTGTAAAGAAACACCTGATTCCAGCCTTTTGTTTTGCTTTTCCATTTCTCTCACCAGGAGCAGGGGCCGGTGCTCAGCCTTTACACATGAAACTAATCTTGTTGCTGCTGAAACACACACCTTATCTTGATACGTACTCCATTCGATGAAACACATGCACACATATTTTATTAGGCCTTTATGTGGACCTTGAAATTTTGGGCCAAAGTCAAGTCCTGTTGTGTGACCAGCATAATATTTTTACCCCATTTCCAACACGTATGCACTGAACCTCTGCTTCCTGCCTTTAACTCAGATATTAATGATGAGTAATTAAAGGTGAATTAGTTTTTGTGTGACTGTCATGGCTTCCAGCCGCTTCTGGTCATTGTAAGGTTTTAGTATCGCTTGCTGTTTATGTGAAAACACTCCGTAATACCCTCGCTGCTAAGATCCAAATCACATTGCAAACACTTCATTACACCCCCGAGGCGCTGTCATTGTTTAATGACATATTGATGAGTGTGTTCAGTGGACAACAGCACTCTGCGCTCCCCAGGGATGTCATGTGTCACTCCGTCTCCTGCTAACCGAGGTCTCTGGAGATCGCTGCAGAAGACCTGCCGGTGACAAGGTGCATTAAAAATGTAGCGCCGTTATCTCTGCTGGATATTCATTCATTTTGCATGGTTTAGAGAAATCCTGGAAAGCATGCAATCTGCAGCACTGATTTCCTCAATAAACATGTCATCAGATGTCTTCACACAGAAACTATGAAGCTGCATCGATTCCATCGATGATGGACTAAATGATCAGCTGTTATATGATGGTTTTGTCCAGAAAGAGCTGCCATGCAAAATGATCACCCAGCTTTCCAACTTTTGCCTCTTTCTGTCATCTTATCAGTACGTTGTCTTCTGCCCCTCACTGGCCACAGCACCATGATTCAATCATGATTAAATCATCATGATTTAAGGCACAACGGGGTGAAGGGTTAGTCAGGTTAACCCGCTGTGTAACTAAAAACATGTGGTGTCCAAATAAAGTCCAGAATCAAAGCCAAATACCTCAATAAAACCTCTTCTGTAGCCACCAAACACAGTTATGGCAACAAACAAATACCAGCAGGTACTTCGGTTCACTGGAGACATTTACTAAAAACCAGTGTCCTTTGAAAGCACTTTCCAGTCCAGGCTGTTCGCTGCCTGGTTACATGGGTTTGATTGGACAAAAACAGCTGTCCGTTCTTCTGCGTGGCACACATTCCCTCCTTACTGCTAATGTTGGAGATGTGAACATCAGTGTCAGGGTGATGAAAATGAGGGTCAGGCTTGCACAGAAGCCAGTTGAAGTCAGAGTTGTGAGGGAAACCAGAGTGTATTTCTCTGTTCAGCATCGTGCACAGATCCACCTGTTTGCATCGTTTTGTCCACTTTTTAGCTACGTCTGGATCACACGTCGTCCCAAAAGATGGAGCTGAAGATGAGTCAGTGGGTCACAGTTCCTGTTCTGCAGCAGAACTTAAAGGAACTGTATATTTTTTATTGGAAAAATGTTAAATGCTTAATTATTTTCCTTTATCGCATCCTCAGCTACCTCCTAACGGCAGCATCTGCAGCTCTGATCTACCTCTGATCAAATCTCACAGCTTTCCGCTTGTTTTCATTCCAGATGTTTTGCAACTAACATTTATTATTTATCATATTAAGATTTAACTATAACTCTTAATAATAAGAAATGGGAAATATTGTTTTGCAAGTTTTTTCCAAACAGTCATTGCATAACCTGATAGCCTCAACAGCGACACTGCTGAATCCCCACATGGATTGTTTCTGGAAGAAAGACTGATGACCTGAGTCAGTAACAGCGGCACAGTAAGGCAAAATCACCAACTTTGACATCTGTATCAGAGATAGTCGGAAAACAAAAATGGCTCCATAACTGAGAGCTCCTGCAAACCGAACCTCATTTCTCATGTGTGCCTGTTAAAGAAGCGTTTTTCTGTCCCGTCTCAGATGTGTCGCCTGCGTGCACGGTTGCATCCGGCTGGGGATGCAGCTGGAATTCACAGCAATTGTTTGCCATCAATGCAAACAAGTCAGATTTAAATAAGTTTTTTTTCTTCTGTAAACCGGAGCTTTAGACGAGATGTCAGGCAAATCTACAATCAGAACCATCCATAAACCCACACATCTCACCCACTCTGCATGCACAGAAAAATTCTGTATCCTGTCTGTGCTCAAGCTGCTAATCCCACCCACCATGCAGCCATGCTATCTGCACAGGAAAACAAATTAGAATCGTGTCACGTTGAGTCCAGCTTTACTGTGTGATGGAAAACTGATATATGGAATATTTGTTCTTGGTGAGCCAGTAGCATAGCCTGAGGTCTGATATTAAGTAAGTTTTATTTATATGGCACTTTACAAGAGGAGATGTCACAAAGTGCCTCACAAAAATGCAAAAATAAAAACAGGAACAAAGTGATACAATATGATAAAAAAAAATAAAAAAAATGCAAATAAAATCCCCAAAAGAGTAAAATCCCAGATCAGATAGAAGCCAGTTTAAATAAATGGCTCTGAAGCGGCTTTTGAAATGTGTCCACTGTGGGAGAAAGCTCCAGAGTCTGGTGAGAAGGAACAAACCCTGATCAGAAGATCTAAGAGTCCGGCTGCTGTGCTGAAGCTGCAGCAGACCTCTGAGATTTACTGTGCAAGGTTCTGAATGCAGGAGCAAAAATCTTAAAGTGGATTCTGAACCTGATGACGAGCTGATGTAGGAAGAACGGGACTGGAGTCATGCAAGGTCTTCTAGGTGTCAACAGCCTGCAGCACCTGCAGCACCTGCAGCACCTGTAGCACCTGCAGCACCTGCAGCACCTGCAGCACCTGCAGCACCTGCAGCACCAGCAGCACCTGTAGCACCTGTAGCACCTGTAGCACCTGCAGCACCTGCAGCACCAGCAGCACCTGTAGCACCTGTAGCACCTGCAGCACCTGCAGCACCTGCAGCACCTGCAGCACCTGCAGCACCTGTAGCACCTGCAGCACCTGCAGCACCTGCAGCACCTGCAGCACCAGCAGCACCTGTAGCACCTGCAGCACCAGCAGCACCTGTAGCACCTGCAGCACCTGCAGCACCTGCAGCACCAGCAGCACCTGTAGCACCTGCAGCACCAGCAGCACCTGTAGCACCTGTAGCACCTGCAGCACCTGTAGCACCTGCAGCACCTGTAGCACCTGCAGCACCTGCAGCACCTGCAGCACCTGCAGCACCTGTAGCACCTGCAGCACCTGCAGCACCTGCAGCACCTGCAGCACCTGCAGCACCTGTAGCACCTGTAGCACCTGCAGCACCTGTAGCACCTGCAGCACCTGCAGCACCTGCAGCACCTGCAGCACCTGCAGCACCAGCAGCACCTGTAGCACCTGCAGCACCTGCAGCACCTGTAGCACCTGCAGCACCTGCAGCACCTGCAGCACCTGCAGCACCTGCAGCACCTGTAGCACCTGCAGCACCTGCAGCACCTGCAGCACCTGTAGCACCTGCAGAAGTGGGCCCAGAACAGAACTTTGGGGAACACCTCCTGAGGATCAGAAGGATGCTATAAAGCTCCCAACGCTTACCAAAAGGATGATTTGGGAGAACCTGGTTCTCCAACACATTATGATTCCACTGTGTGGAACGCAGAGATCAACCAGCTGATCAACATTTATTCAGTTATAAAATGCCACACTGAGGTGATCCCCTGTCCTTCACTGGATTTACTGGAATTTAAAATCAGACACATGAGGAACATTTCCTGTAAAGTCAAACATTTTATCAAACTGCAATGACTCAACATGATGACACACACAATGAATTACACATTTCATCAAATAAAACAACTCTGGATACAGATGAGCAAAAAACCATAATAAAAAAAAACTCCCATCAATCCCTGAGTAGAATATTTTACATTCTAACCTTCTGCTTGCTCACATTTTCCATCCACACTTTAATACTCAGCAGGTCATAAATAAGTATGTAAATAATGACGGAACAAAACACATCTTCCAGGGGCCTCTGAGGACCATTTGTATGTCCATATCAATCAGTCAGTCTCAAACCTGTGGCCTTGTAAGCGAGGCATTATAAACACAACCTGCTGTAGCAGTGTTGCCTATGGCCACAGTTGGTCGATCACAGAAAGCGCAGTGAGCAGAAGCTTCATGTACAACATCTAAAAAAGCCTTTTAGCACTTTAACATAACTGTGTGAATGCAGGCTATCAAAGCTACAATGCTGCTTGAATTGATATGAAATGTGATCAATCTCAGATATGTGCAGATTGCTTTGCAACCATGTTCTTGCCCATGAAACAGTTAAATGGTCCGACAGCTCAGAGGAAGTTGACAACAGCGATTAGGCAGACTAAATAGTTGTAGATGTACCCCATGCTGTTCTTCCTCCCTCCATCTGTCAAGCTTCAAGGGGAACATACATCATGTCACTGCCTAAAATGAAGCTGCCAGCCCTGAAAGTGTGCATCTTTTGGCATGTTTGAACTGAAAGCCCAAGACAAGGCTAACGGCTTGTTTAAGGTCTGGGGAGGCGTATGGGGAGGATATCTGTTACACCTATCAGCAGCTTTGTCCCAGCCCAATCCTCAGAGACTCCATGTTATTTTGATGCTGCATAAATCAAGCGGTCTGTGTTTGACAGAGGCCAGTAGGTGATCTCGTCAGGGTCAACGGGGTCACACACTGTCGTTTGAAGGCAGGCCTGTGCAAAATGCCACTTCAGAATTCAGGCTTGTTTACGTCACAACCGTGGTTTTGGATGCACCTCCTGCCAGAGAGGACACATCCTTTCTCTGTGGCTTATAAATGCCAAGAAATCAGAAGTCTAATTTCTAAGCCTGAGTAGTTTCTTTATCATAGTTGCTTTAGTTCCTCTGTCTGGTCAGAAACCGTCCAGGTGGAAACTGGTCACATCTTCTGAAACAAGGGGAGCAGAATAAGCACTTTTTTTCTCATGGGTTCTACATTTGTGTCTAATCTTCAGGTTGTTTCCTGTCACTTTGAATTGTTAGGATGCATTGATGAGAAGTGGTTAAAAATGAGGCAGAAGTGTGACTGTCGCGCAGTTTGCTCCAAGTTGTCTGTCCGAACCGCTGGGCACCAGAGTAACCGTCTAACAGAATATGAGTCAACCAATGTGACATTTTAGAGATAACTGACCTCTTTTCTGAAAAGAAAATCACATTAATAATCAATTATCTCTTTTTTTTGACAGTCATGTTTTTCTTTTTTTTTCCAAAAGCAATTCACAGCAGTCATCTTTACGGTTACAGACTGGTTATGGACCAGCTCATCTAAGTCCTTATGTAATCCAAGTTCGACTGACATTTAATCTACATGAAAACAGATGTGTAGCCAGACTTTCCAGTACAAGAAGAAGTCATTTCCCACCAACAGACTGGATCAGATCAAGCCAGGACAAACCAACTGAGCTCAGTTCACTAGAGTCCATTTAGAATCCCAGTAGAACAAATCCATGATATGATCCATAGTCCAGTTCATATTGATTGTTTTCATACAAACCAGTGGTTCTCAAACTGGGGAAAGAGTGCGCTCCAAACAATAAATCAGGTTTCCATAGTGACAAGTGTCAATATGGAAGAGAAGAGGAGACAGTGTGAAAGCAGGCGATAGGCAACTGGGAAACTGGGCTAACCTCTTCTTGGTTTGCTCCAGATTTTTAAGCTGGAGAAGCTTCTCGGTTCCCCACAGGAGGAATAGCACGGCGAATCAGCCTAAACCAGAGGGGATGATGAATGATGTTTATTTATTAAACTTTTTTTTTAATCAGGTAAAATTGGAAAGAGGCGGGGACCCTGGCGGTCCAATCGCCGGCTGCAGAAGCTGGCTAGGGATATGGAACGTCATCTCTCTGGTGGGGAAGGAGCCTGAGCTTGTGCGCGAGGTTGAGCGGTTCCGACTAGATATAGTTGGACTCACTTCAACGCAGGGCTTGGGCTCTGGAACCAGAACCCTCGAGAGGGAGTGGACCTTCTTCCACTCTGGAGTTGCTCACAGTGAGAGGCAATGGCCTCTCACTGTGAGCAATGGCCTCTAATGTTGAGGCGGCCAGCTGGAGCTGTGGCCGTAAGGTCGTTGGTGCCTGTCGTGGCGGTAATCCCAGAACTTGTTGGTGGACACCAGCAGTGAGGGATGCTGTCAAGCTGAAGAAGGAGTCCTATCGGGCCCTCTTGGCCTGCGGGACTCTAGAGGCAGCTGATGGGTACCGACAGGCTAAGCGGCATGCAGCTTCAGCTGTCGCCAAGGCAAAAACTTGAGCATGGGAGGAGTTTGGTGAGGCCATGGAGAACGGCTTCCAGATGACTTCGAAGCGATTCTGGTCCACCATCCGGCAGCTCAGGAGGGGAAAGCAGTGCTCCATCAACACTGTGTACAGTGGAGGTGGGGAGCTGCTGACCTCAACTCGGGACGTTGTGGGTCGGTGGAAGGAATACTTCGAAGACCTCCTCAATCCTACCAACATGTCTTCTGATGAAGAAGCAGAGCTGGGGGACTCAGGGGTGGACTCTCCTATATCTGGGGCTGAAGTCGCTGAGGTGGTTAAAAAGCTCCTTGGCAGCAAGGCCCCGGGGTGGATGAGATCCTTAAGGCTCTGGATGCTGTGGGGCTGTCCTGGCTTACACGTCTCTGCATCTATATTTCTGGGCGCAGCCGAGGTGTTGACGAGATCTGGTTTGGTAACCTCAGGGGTGAGTCTCTGCTTTTTGTGGAGGGTTCTAGAAGAATGTGGTCCTGTTGGCTTCATCTTGCCGCAATCTCCAGCTCTCGCTTGACCGATTTGCAGCTAAGTGTGAAGTGGCTGGGATATAATCAGCACCTCCAAATCTGAGACCATGGTCCTCAGCCGGAATAGGGTGGACTGCCCTCTCCGGGTCGGGAGTCAAGTCCTGCCTCAAGTGGAGGAGTTTAAATATCTCGGGGTCTTGTTCACGAGTGAGGGAAGGATGGAGTGTGAGATCGACAGACGGATCGGTGCGGCATCTGCAGTAATGCGGACTCTGCACCGGTCTGTCGTGGTGAAGAAGGAGCTGAGCCAGAAGGCGAAGCTCTCCATTTACCAGTCAATCTACGTTCCTACCCTCACCTATGGTCATGAGCTGTGGGTCGTGACCGAAAGAATGGGATCTCGTGTCCAGGCGGCTGAAATGAGTTTCTTCCGCAGGGTGGCCAGGCTCTCCCTTAGAGATAGGGTGAGGAGCTTGGTAGGAGGAGATCCAGGAGGAGATCAGAGTAGAGCCGCTGCTCCTCCGCATCGAGAGGAAATAGTTGCTAAAGCAAACATAAAAGTGGTTGAGGGATTCAGACAGTAAGGGGTCTTTTGGGCATTGTGCATCCCAATCCACCTAATGTCTTTCCACATGTTACAACAATCAATGGAGGTAGAGAAACCTTGGATCTTTTGTGCCAAAGAGGCTTTAGCCCTCCAAATGGCTGCCACTTGCTGGCTTCCTGTTCCTCTGAGAACTGATGAATGGCCTCTCCTGAAAGCAGCATTTTTAGCCTTCAGCACGGTATAGTAACATCCCGCTGGAATCTAGGAATAGTCCATCGGTTTCATGTGGGTAATGTCTCCTGGAACTACATAAAATACCTAGCATGTAACAAACACAGTTTCATGATATAAGATTTCAATTTCTGTCGATATGGAAGGAAAGCTCTAAGTAGATGTTTCATGGTGGTGCTTTTAGAAGGAAGCACCAGAGATCATGGCTGGGCTCGGAGACAAAGGGACAGTTGGGGACACAGTCTCATGAGTTTCTTCATCAGTGTTTGTTACCATTTAAAACTAAACATATGAAAATGGCGTTCAGAGTTTTGTGTTTAATGGAAAACAGCCTGCATCTATTCTAAGAGAACGAATGAGTCAGATTCAGCTGAAACAACAAAGCACTGATCCACATTAAATGATGATGAAACTATATGAAACTTGGTCAAATGATGTTTACTCTTCACCCAAACTCTGAGGGGAAATATCTACCCAAGATACAGAGAGGTAGATAAAGGTGGAATCTCAGCTGTGCTGCTTGAATTAGTTATGATAATTGGTTTAACAGAACTTATTTGGCTTTTTTTTTTGGGGGGGGGGGGGTCCAGAAGCCATTAGATGCTACAGAACTCATCTGAGAGTGTAGAGCTTTACCAGAATTATGGTGTGAACAAACAGGACCAAAACAAACAAGTCATGCAAACAGACAATTTAGTCAATGACATGTTCTAATAAACGAGTCAGCTCTATCAGATGGTGACACGCTGGGGTAAAGGCAGGTGGTAAAAAGTTCCTTTAAGACACAGCAAAGAGCTGCAGATAGACTACAGATTGTGGTCCGCTTGTAGCCACCAGGTTAAAAACTCACTTTAATTCACTTCAGTTTAGTTCAGCTCAGCTTTGTTCGTACTGTGCCAATTCACAACCATCTCAAAGCACATACAGACATAATCAGGTTAATCCAGTTTATTTGGATCCAATTAAAACAAATCCATTTAGTTCACTTTATAAGTGTTTATTTGAGCCAATTAACAAAAAAAAAATAGCCTGGATAAAGAAAACCTATCGGATTGAATTTAATCTACTCTACAAATCAATCTCCCATCCTGAGCTTGCACTACCATTACCATGAAGGGAAATCCTCCAGTAGAACGCCACTCAGGGAGGGTGGCCATCTGCCTCAACTGGTTGGAGGTGGAGCGGAAAGGTCAGACAGATCCACAAGCACACGACGGTCAGCCAGACATCTGCTGAGACAGAAAGAAATGCATGATGGACATTACGTCATGAACTTATAGATGGAATCTAAAGGAAACAGACATCATAAAAGTGAACCTTAATATGGTTCAAATCAGGGAATCTTCTTTGCCCCTGAACATTCACTTATCCAGTGATGTGAAGAAAATAACATGGTTAGAGAGAACTTAATTTCTCGTCTGAGACATTGACTCATTCAGTGCAGGCTTGTGCATATTCATCTATTCAGCCGGGGATCAGGGGAGAAAGGGGAGCGTTTTAGCTCCCTTTTTACAATTCATTTACACTTTTCTTTGTCTTATTTGGCCTTTTGGAGTTCCCAGTTGATTGATTTAGTTAGTTAGTTAGTTTGTTTGTTTGTTAGTTAGTTAGCTGAGGCATTTTTGTGTAAGTTCAGCATGTTTTATGTGGGAACAACTCATTGTGAGAGCCTTGTATGATTTTGTAATTTCTGTTTTAAACAAAGTTTGAAGAGAAACAGAATTAACTTAAGTTCAACACTGAAGCCAAGAAAATGTCTTTCAGAATAACTATTATTAAGTTTAAAATGCATTCCAGTGGAAATTTAGCCTTGCTGCATCATGACATTACCCGGTGAAAAGTGATGGTCTAAGCATGGAACCCTGTGGTACTCCGTCATTAACTTAGGATGATGAGGATTTCTCAGAAATGTGAAGAAACTAGAGTGTAACAGATGACCCATCCAACCTGAAAACCATGCTCAAGTGTAGGGAATATCTTGTTCCTACTCTTTAGGCTGATTCTAAACATATTTTGATTTTCTAGTGTCTTTGCTTCCTGATACAGGAACGACGCCTATTCGGACATAATTTTACGTATATGTGTGTTGTTGTGTGATCATGTATAGGCATGAGTTGTATGTTGTGTATATGTGGGTTTCTTGGGTTCGTGATCTGGGGGTTTTAATGGGTAATATTGTTTTTCTCTTTTACTTTTAATCTAAACCACTTTGCACTCCATTTTTATTGTATGAAAAGAGCTTTATAAATAAAGATTGATTGATTATTTGACGTTCATCATTCCATGTTACACAAAGATGATTGGTAAGTTCAAGTAAAATGACGTGTATAATTTCTTTGACATGCTCCTCCTTTTTTCCCAGCAGAAATGATGATTATGGATTAATGTGTTTATCAAAATGGAGAGTCAGTAAAACCTGGTTGTCAGGTGAGTGGGTGAGTGTGAAAACACAGCCTAAAACTATGGATAAAATGAAATTAAATGAATGAATGAAAAATACTTTATTAATCCCCAAAGGGAAATTCAATATTGTAGTATATAATAATAATAACTAGAGGAGGTCTTGTTCCGGAGGCTGATGGCTGCTGGCAGGAATGATCTTCTGTATCTTTCAGTCTTACATCGGACCTGAAGAAGCCTCTCACTGAACACACTTTGTTGTTTCATCACTGTGTTGTGGAGAGGGTGTGAAGAATCCTCCATCATCTTCATCCTGCATTTTGAACACTAGCATCATGGTTTCACAGTGAGTTTATCAGTGCTGACTCTTCTGTCGACATCGATCATCTGTGACTCAGCATTGGGAAAGGCAAACAGGAGGTGATCATTTAATCGTTTTCACATCTGAAACTTCATGTGGGCTTTTCTGAGTGTTGAACAGGACAAGAGTAGGACTTGGCCAAGAATTTTACAAACCATACATGTTAATACGAAGATAAATGATTCGCAATTAAAGATTGCTTCTCTTTACTATCAATTTTCACTTCAACATAAACTGTCAGGAGAACTCAGTGATGAGGAGATGGGTCCACAAACATGGAGAATGTCTCAGCTACTTCATGTCCGAGACGTAGGGATGATCATTCTGCACTGGAACTCCTGCAGAGCCAGAACTTCTGAATGACAACGGAAGGCTGGTTCCATCTGGATGAATCCCATCTGAACCGCGTAGAAATAGGCTGGAACCGGGTCTCCCCCTCACCAGAACCGCCTTCCAGAACTGGGTCTCCTCCTTCCGGAACCGGGTCTCCTCCTCACCGGGACTGCCTTCCGGAACCGGGTCTCCTCCTCACCGGGACTGCCTTCCGGAACTGGGCCTGAAGCTCCACATAATAACAAAGCTGGAGCAAAAACTGCAGACATCTTCATTTTCAGAGTTGTGTAACGAGGCAGATATGCGTCATGGTAAAAAACAATCTGAAGTTTTTTTACTCTTTCAGAAACTTAAATATTTAAAAGTTCTGAACGCATTTTCATTGGGAGGGAAATGCCACAAGGCACTGATTTAAATTTCAGATCCAAACGACAAAACATTTCAATGCTGAGACACCGACTGCAGCAGCAGTGGTTCTATCCATTGAATTTCCTGCACACTCAGCAAAGCTCTGATGTAGATCAAACAACAGATAAGACGGTTTATTAGAATCTGTCATAGTACCTGTCACATTATAGCCTTGTAAATTGTACTTAATTTAAAATGAGTCCCTTGCTGAAGCTAGGTATAATAAAGGCCCTGACTGAAGTCTGCTTCAAACAAAACCACAGTAATTCCTTTTGATTTTTTTTTTTTTTTTTTTTTTGTCTGACTAAGAAAACTAATGATCATAAAAGTCTGGAAACCAGTAAATGACTTCTTTTGGGTTCATCTGGAATGCTTGACTCCCAGTTTATCCGGTAAATGCAACAGAAGAGCTCAGGACTTTTGCTTACATGTGCAAGAACAATGCTTTGGTGAATATATGCCGATGGACCGACAGCTACTTTGCTACATCCCATGCAGGGGTTTTTCCTTCCATGATGGTTCCTCCATTTCGTTGTGTTCCAGGTTCCATTGCCTGAGACAATCAAAGTGCTTCGTCCCTCAGGGACAGCTTGCTGATGTATTCATGGAGCTTGATTTAATCTTGGACAGTGGCCCTGATGCTCACTAGCCCTCGGCCTTCCTCTTTGCTCTTAGTACTTAGCGGCTGGACTCTGGGGCCCTCTATGCATGAACAGGTTGCCATTGTCCACATCTGTTATCCTGCCCTCTGGAAGCGCCTGTATAGAATACCTTCTGCCTCTTTATTACCATTCTGCAACATTTCTCCAGTCTGAATGACATAACAATGTCCCCGCTGTAGATCCTGATGGTGTGGATCAGTGATTCAAGGTCTCGCTCACTCTTAGCATATAGCTTGATGTCATCCATGTACAGGAGGTGGCTGATGGTGGCCTCATTCCTGAAGCACTATCCGTCACCAGTTCTTTTGATAAATTGGCTAAGGGGGTTCAGGTCTATACAGAACAGCAGCGGGGACAGGCCATCTCCTTGGTATATGCCACATTTGATGGAGACTTGTCTGATTGGCTTGAAGTTGGCCTCCAGGGTGGTCTGCCACAGCCTCATTGAGTTTGCAACAAATGCTCTCAGACTGCCATTGATCTTGTACAGCTTCAGGCATTCCAGGATCCATGTGTGAGGCACTGAGTCGTTGGCTTTCTGGTAATCAATCCAGACGGTGCACAGGTTTGTCTGTCTGGTTTGGCAGTCATGGGTGACAGTCCTACCAGTCCCTCTGGTTCAAATACCAATGTCTTCCTGTGTCTCTGCCATGTATTGATCCATGTGCCTACTTACACTACCAGTCAAAAATTTGGACACATGTTCCCATTGGAAGTAATGGAAAAGTGTGTCCAAACTTTCGACTGGTGGTGTATATCAGCTGCTATGATGCACGGCAGGGGCTTACATGTTGTGGAAAGGCAGGTTATTGGCCAATGTTTGGATGGGACTGTTCCCTTCTAGGGGTCTTTCAGTATCAGGACTGTTTGTCCGTTGGTCAGCCATTCAGGGTGAGTCCCATTCCCCAGGAGTTGGTTCATTTTTACCACTAGGTGCTCATTTTCCTTCATTTTTAAACTGTCAGTTATCATCATCCAGAATCTAAAATTACTTTATCATTCTGGTTAATTAATTTAACATAATCTAAATTTGATATATTTGCCCTTGTTGAATCCCCATGTTTAAGCTGATGTAGCAGCCAAACAAGATGGATTTCTGAGCAGTATCCATGTTCTATAAGGCTGGCGCTGTGGCGTTACCCGAGCAGGAGTGAATGGGCAGGCAGGGGAGAAGGCTCTGAGGAAGGTTTCATGAATAATAATGACTAGATGAGCCCTGTACACTGGCTATAAGGATTCCATAGCTATGAGATGAATCCATGCTGTAAGCATCACCTGCTGGGAGCCTTGCTTCTCAAAGCTGGTCTCATCACTAATAATTCATAGATGCAAAACAGAACGATCCAAAATGTGCTGCCATCTACACGCTGCCATCTACAATGCTTGTTTAAAGTAATCAGGGTGAAAGAAGACGTCACATGTAAAAATGTCCTGCAGAGACACATTCACGTCCCTCAAAGCTTCAGAAACTGAAAACAAGAGGAAAATAAATTAAACAAATTATTCATTAAAGAAGGCATTATAATAATGGGCTGCTAACAAAAAGGTCTGTCTTTAGTCCTTACACTGATAAGCTGGGTTTCTGCAGCTCTGTAGACCATTTTTTTGGAAGTACAGGGATCTCTGAAGGTTCCCAAGTAAGCAAAGATCCCCACGTGGGAAATATGCCTTAACCGAGTTTCACATTTCCATAAACAAAGAAAAAATTACAGAAATACATCAGTATCAAAAGTTTTCTTCAGCCAGGCTCCAAATTCTCTTCAAGAGTGATTTTAATTATTTATTCTCTTCCAACCTTAGACACGTTTTGTTTTGTATTTTTTCTTTTTTTTTTTTTACTTCTGAAGATGTCTGGTTAATAAATCAACAGTGCTGAGGCACTCATGTCACGTCTTTTTGCAGCTGCATCTCTCTGTTAGAGCCTCAAAATCAGAGCTTACTGCTTGTTCCATAGAACACATCAAGAATTACCTGTACATAATTTCATAGCACAATGAAAGCTTTCAGATTCTATCACTAAACAGTACAAACAGCTTAAAATCAAATATAGCGAAGAAATGAAGCGTATGAGTGGTGGGTGTCAGAATGGTAGTGTACAGGAAGAACACAAATGCAAGGTGTGTCACGGTGGGGATGTGGACCCAAATGCCGGGAAGCCAGGATGCAGAAGCAGCCATTAAAATCCCACGAACAAAGTGAGGGCAACACAGACACAACCAACCGGCAGTGAGGAGGAGACCCGGTTCCGGTGAGGAGGAGACCCGGTTCCGGTGAGGAAGAGACCCGGTTCCGGTGAGGAGGAGACCCGGTTCCGGTGAGGAGGAGACCCGGTTCCGGTGAGGAAGAGACCCGGTTCCGGTGAGGAGGAGACCCGGTTCCGGTGAGGAGGAGACCCGGTTCCGGTAAGGAAGAGACCCGGTTCCGGTGAGGAGGAGACCCGGTTCCGGTAAGGAAGAGACCCGGTTCTGGTGAGGAGGAGACCCGGTTCTGGTGAGGAGGAGACCCGGTTCCGGTAAGGAAGAGACCCGGTTCTGGTGAGGAAGAGACCCGGTTCTGGTGAGGAGGAGACCCGGTTCCGGTGAGGAGGAGACCCGGTTCCGGTAAGGAAGAGACCCGGTTCTGGTGAGGAGGAGACCCGGTTCTGGTGAGGAGGAGACCCGGTTCCGGTAAGGAAGAGACCCGGTTCTGGTGAGGAAGAGACCCGGTTCTGGTGAGGAGGAGACCCGGTTCCGGTAAGGAAGAGACCCGGTTCTGGTGAGGAAGAGACCCGGTTCCGGTGAGGAGGAGACCTGGTTCCGGTGAGGAGGAGACCCGGTTCCGGTAAGGAAGAGACCCGGTTCCGGTGAGGAAGAGACCCGGTTCTGGTGAGGAGGAGACCCGGTTCTGGTGAGGAGGAGACCCGGTTCCGGTAAGGAAGAGACCCGGTTCCGGTAAGGAAGAGACCCGGTTCCGGTGAGGAGGAGACCCGGTTCCGGTAAGGAAGAGACCCGGTTCCGGTGAGGAGGAGACCCGGTTCCGGTGAGGAAGAGACCCGGTTCCGGTGAGGAAGAGACCCGGTTCTGGTGAGGAGGAGACCCGGTTCCGGTAAGGAAGAGACCCGGTTCTGGTGAGGAAGAGACCCGGTTCCGGTGAGGAGGAGACCTGGTTCCGGTAAGGAAGAGACCCGGTTCCGGTGAGGAGGAGACCCGGTTCCGGTAAGGAAGAGACCCGGTTCCGGTAAGGAAGAGACCCGGTTCCGGTGAGGAGGAGACCCGGTTCCGGTGAGGAAGAGACCCGGTTCCGGTGAGGAGGAGACCCTGTTCCGGTGAGGAGGAGACCCGGTTCCGGTAAGGAAGAGACCCGGTTCCGGTGAGGAGGAGACCCGGTTCCGGTAAGGAAGAGACCCGGTTCCGGTGAGGAGGAGACCCGGTTCCGGTGAGGAAGAGACCCGGTTCCGGTGAGGAGGAGACCCGGTTCCGGTGAGGAAGAGACCCGGTTCCGGTGAGGAGGAGACCCGGTTCCGGTGAGGAAGAGACCCTGTTCCGGTGAGGAAGAGACCCGGTTCCGGTGAGGAGGAGACCCGGTTCCGGTGAGGAGGAGACCCGGTTCCGGTGAGGAAGAGACCCGGTTCCGGTGAGGAGGAGACCCGGTTCCGGTGAGGAGGAGACCCGGTTCTGGAAGGCGGTTCTGGTGAGGAGGAGACCCTGTTCCGGTGAGGAGGAGACCCGGTTCCGGTGAGGAGGAGACCCGGTTCCGGTGAGGAGGAGACCCGGTTCCGGTGAGGAAGAGACCCGGTTCCGGTGAGGAGGAGACCCGGTTCTGGAAGGCGGTTCTGGTACAGTGGGTTATCGGTGGAGATGTTTATGTGTTTGCTGCCTTGTTTCTTTTCCTCTCTGAGGAGACGGAGGACAAGTCTCCACAACGTAGTGAGACTTGTGGTCCAGCCTCTTTCTACGCGGTTCAGATGGGATTCATCCAGATGGAACCAGCCTTCCATTGTCATTCAGAGGTTCTGGCTCTGCAGGAGTTCCAGTGCAGGATGATCATCCCTACATCTCGGACATGAAGTAGCTGAGACATTCTCCATGTTAGTTTCAGATCGGTACAGAAGACTTCATGTTCTCCCTTCATCCTTTGGTATTTTTCAGATTTCTGATGCTGTCATACGTCTGTAAACGTTGCCGCCTCTGTACCTGTACCTGTTCACCAGCAGGATTGTTTGGTCCTCACCAGTGTCATGGCTTCACCTGCGCTCTATCCTAGCTGGAAATTCCTGCTTGCCGCCACCTGGCTGGTAGTGGTTTGGTTGGACCGTCACACCTTCATCTCCTCCCCCATCATTGGATAATTTGTGGTCCAGTCACTGCTGGTTCTGCCTCCAACCTGGAAATAAGAGACGTGTGTGCTCAGCAACAGTCTCCCTACGGCTTGCTTGGACTTTTGTCTTGTTGCTGTTAAAATAGGTGTTTCAGGTTCATGTTTTAAAGTTTAGTTCTTTTCTTTGTAACTACTTGGGTTTATTATCTTAAAAATCCAGTGGCATTAATACTTCTTGCTTTTGAGTTCAGTTCTACTTATTAAGTCTTCTGTGAAGCCCTTGTGTCCATATGTTGGACTGGAGTTGGCATGGAGGTGTTGTCTTGTAGTGGTGAATGCCTGGCGTTTTTGGTGCTACTGTTTTTGCGATAGCTCTATAGCTCTGAAGGCCATGGGTTTTGTTTCTTTTCCTGTTTGCTTTGCTGTTTTCGAGTTGCATAGATATTTCATGGTTGTTTTCATTCTGTTGCGCAGCATCACTAACCCCAACCCCTTTAGTACAACTCTGCTTGTATTGTACAACATCTCATGTATTGTTCCGTTGTCCAACTCTTGCCACAGTTCCTTCCGTAGCGACTCACATACCCTAGCAGGGTCGTTTAGCAGTTAGTTTCCTCCACAAAATGCTTTTTAACTTTGCTCTCTGAAAGCTGCTTCCAAACAGCAAAGTGCTACTAATAAAATCTTCAACACTTCCAGTTTTTAGCAGAAAATTCTTCACTTTTTCTTTTAAATGAGGTGAAATCGTAAGTACTAGCATGCACGGGGTGGTAAATGTCTCGTCCTGTTTATGCATGAAAACGATCCACAGACAAGCTGAACTCTTTGCGGGGGTCACATGGGGTGAGGTTTGGCCAAATGGATGTTGGTTATTATAGCAGTTTTTACAGGAATGCCTTATTTATGTGCTGAGGATTGCTGTGTGTTATGAATATGAAGCAGGTATTGCCTGATAAATGTGGGTTGTGTGCGGCTGGGGGGAGCTGTAATAGCTGGACTCCGGGTCAGCACTGGCTTACTGTTTGCACCAGGATTTTGAACATTGCTCTGATAAATATTGGATAAGTCGATAAGCAGCCATGAGAGGATCTTAGGAAATGGTTTCTAAGGGTACGTGAGAGGGCACACTCTTATGGTCGCATGTGTTTTACCTTCAGAAGATTCAGGGTTGTGTTGAGGTGTAATTTTAATCTGTTTTTCCTCTCTGGGAAACGCATGCGTTCCTGGAACAACCACAACAGAACAAACACGAGCTGAAAAAGAGGATGTGCATTTCGCTGATCGATATCTGCTGGCTGGCGGAGTTGTCCCTGCGAGCTGAGAAAAGTATAGCTGAAGGCGACGTTGATCCGGCCTCTGCTTCGCTGATGATTACCATTTTGACTAGTACTTGTTGGAAAGTGCAATCAAAAGAAAAGGGCACGGCGCTGATGGAGAATGTGTCTGTTTCATAATGGGAACAAGCTGCACTGGGACAAATAAACAAGCTGAATGTCACATCAGAGTCTGAATGGAAGCCAGTTAACGTTAAAGAGCTGAGGCCACAAGCTCTCTGTTGGCAGTAAACAACGCATGCAGCCCAGACACACTCAATACTTATCTGGTACAGACGTGTCAGGTTTGCATGTCGGCCTCATCTGCACAGCCGTGTCCCAGTCACCTTAAGCGGAGTCCGGACGAGTCTCCCTCTGAGCCAAACATGTCTATTGATCCAGCCGTCGCCATAAACACAAACACATTGACTTCCTCCTTCAGCTGTCAGGATTCTCAGCATGTTGTCCTTGTTGTAATTCATCAGTACAGTATGTTAACAGCGCACGGCCACATCAGTCATCGTGTCTAACACTCCTCCACAGTATCTTTCTCATTTAGTCAGGAATTAAGTAAGAGCTGCAAAACCTCTTGGTTTTTTATGCAGCTTTTACAACCATCTGCCGTTGATGTCTGAAACGCTGCTGAACCTTCAGAGAAGAAGTCTGGATCGTATTTTTCTTTACTTCAGTTCAGACACTCCCAAATGTTGAATAGACAAAATTCTTCTAGTTATCTCAGTCATGCTGTAAAAATCCACAAAGATAAAATCAATCATTTGAAATATGTTTGATCCAAAAGAGACTTTGTTCTTTAAAGGAAAGAGAATGTCGAGAGGTTGTTGTTTGCCATTTACATGTTAAAAAAAAAAAAAAAAAAAAACAACATAAAAACCATTAAATGCATTCAGGTGAAAGCAAAATCTGACTGCTCCATTTGATGTTTGCACTAAGAATAAAGCAATAAATATCATGAAATAATATAAATATTGGTAATATTTGTTTTGTTTACTCAGGTGGAGGGCATGAAGGGGAGCGGTGTAATCCGTGACGGAGATTTGGAGGGAAGTGAAAGAATGTGGGGGATCTTCAGGGTTCTGGGGGTAGATTACGGGCAGTTAAGGAGGAGGGACAGCTTAAAGTGGAACTATTCTGTGCATTTCAGGCTAATTTCTTTTTATTTCTGAGACCAGAAGGGCTGGGATTGATGGAGTTATTGTCCCAAATGGCTTTATTTACTTCAGACCGACCCTCTCCGTAGGCTGTCAGATCAGCCTGCGGGCAAAACGAGTGGATTGAGACTCTTCCGCATTAAGCCCCGCCTCCCGCCACTGCACTACATCGGGAGCGCGCACCGCACCTGCTTTCACCGTCGTTGTAACGTCTCATAAACAGAAGGATTAGGCTCATATGAACTCAATAAGAAAACAAACTACAATGTCAACACATAGCATCCAGCCCTACATGTTGGAACCTGAATCAGAGCCTGAAAACGAAGTGGAAAACAGCAACCCACAGCAACGAATGCAGCAGGATGTCTCTCTTTGGTAAACTCACCAGCCATCGTTGGAAATAACTTTATCCCACGTTTTCCACCCGCCTGATGTATTTGTACATGCCCTTGTTAACCAGTAGAAGGTAACCAATCACCGAACCTTATCCCCCGGGATGTCACAAGGATTTCCACGTAGAAAAAACTCTCTAAAACCACGCGTTTTTCGTCGCCATGGAAACTGAACAGAGAGCGTGCTGGAACTCAAACTCAAACATGCATTTAGGTGATAAAAAACAGTGTCGTTCACATGTCTGATGAGGATTCAACACTGTAACACTGTAGAAAGCTCAGAAAACTCCAAATACCATAATAACACCCCTTTAACTGTTTTATTCTTGTATGATATTCGAAGGTTTTGGTTTTTTTGCCTTTGTTTTCTTCTTTATTGATTTATTGGATTCAGTTTAGTTTGTTTGGTTAAAATAAAAATGTGAACAAAGATGCCAGTTTTCACTGAACTTTGCTGTTTTACAGTTTGAATGTTTAAATATAAAAACTGAAAAGAAAATTTTCATCAGAGATCTGATAAAGGAAAATATTCTGTTCCTCTGTAACACGCTGGTGTCTGAGGTCACAACCATAATCTGGATCCGCAACAAGATCTGGTCTACTGCCTGCTGGTAGACCAGTTCCTGAAGTGGCAGTAGGGGATCAGGTCTGCTCTCTGGTCTGCTGGCAACTTTAAAACCAGCTAGCATCTTAGCTAAACTGCATTTTATTTGACGCTACATCAGCACTAGCTTAGTCAGCACTAAACTAATCTTTCAGCATCTTTCTAGTTTATCTACAAAGTGAAAATTTAGACCTTTTAGTTGATGTTGTTCCTAAATGCACTCATGAAAAACTAAATATGACGTTTTTTCCACGTTAGCTTACAGCTAATCAAGTGCTAGCTTAGAGCTCGATGAGCTCTGCTACGTGGCTGCATGCTAACATCAGGTTAACATGCGACAGGGACAAAGTCTGCTAGAAATGTGCAGAAACATCGAGAAGGAGGAAGAATCAGAAAACTACTTTTATTTATGTCTTAGTGTTGCAGTGATACTGACGGTAGCGGTGATACTGGTGTTGAATCAGATTTCAGAGGTGTGCAGGGTCATCCTGACCACCTCCTTCCTTCCATCCCACGGTTTAAGAATGACTGTTTTGCATATTTTATAGTGTTTATGTCCATCCATCCATCTTCTGCCGCTTATCCGGGGTCGGGTTGCGGGGGCAGCAGCCTAAGCAGGGAAGCCCAGACTTCCCTCTCCCCAGCCACATTTGCCAACTCTGCGGGAGGGATCCTGAGGCGTTCCCAGGCCAGCCGAGAGATGTAATCCCTCCAGCGTGTCCTGGGTCTTCCCCGGGGTCTCCTCCCAGAGGGACGTGCCTGGAACACCTCACCAGGGAGGTCCAGGAGGCATCCTGACCAGATGCCCGAGCCACCTCAACTGGTTCCTCTCGATGCGGAGGAGCAGCGGCTCTACTCTGATCTCCTCCCGGACGACCGAGCTCCTCACCCTATCTCTAAGGGAGAGCCCGGCCATCCTGCGGAGGAAACTCATTTCAGCCGCCTGTATAGTGTTTATGTTCAAAGTTAATTTTCTGTTACTTCCTTTGTGAAAAGCTCAACCAGGAAATCAGCTCACTGCCACTCTCTTTGTAAAACATCACTTGTGTATGCCTTCTGTGCTCCTTTGCTTTGCTCCTGATAGACAAACAAACAGGTATCATTTTACAGCATGTCCAGCTGTGTAAGAAATGTAAAAGTGATGACAGAGATGGATGGAAATTCACTGGAAGTTCTGAAGTGAGTTTTCCGTTGTAGTCGTGTGTGGGATAAGAAACGCTCCTCCAGAGGATCAGATCACCAAACCTCCACCATGCTTCTGAATGGAACTACTCTCCAAACAAAACTTGGAATAAAACATCTTGATAAAGATCTCATTCATGTAAAAACAGGAAATAATAACCTGCCGTAGAGTCTTCCGCTGTGTTTCAGCTGAAACAGAAAAACAAACCACCACTTGCAGGTTTGTTTTGTTGGTTTGAACAATGAAACTCTGGAACACTCCAGCTGACCAAAGCTGATTGGACTGATTGGAAAAGCACATGAATTTCTCATCTCCAGCCCATTCTCCTTTCTTTTTCTTCTTTTTGCTGCACACACGCTGCAGCAGAGATGAGGGTCCTCATGTGGAGTTGTGCTGGAGTGGCATTTCTATCAGGGATGATTAATGAAGGCTCCTGTTCTTCCTCATCAGACAGGCGATCTGATTAAGCTGCTGAAGATGATGACAAGCTCTCCTCGTCTTTGGGCTTCTTATTTTCCTGCCGCATTGTGTCTGTGTTTGTTATCAGAGCTGATCTGATGAGCTCCATGTTGTTGGGATGTGGGGGATCTGCATCTTCCTGCTTTCAGCCCACCTGTACATTAGTTCTACATGACTAGGTCTGCTTCAGGTCTCATCGGTGCGATATCCTCGGCGAGGCCAGAGATTGATGCCAGCCACCGGGCAGCACCTTCTGCCCTTCGGCAGCTGGACTCTGACCCAACAGCTGCTATGGCTGCACGCCAGCACTGGATTTTCACCACATTCTCAATCATGCACCTCGGTCGAGATGAGCACCCCCCCCCCAACACCAGCCTTATACTAACAAGTATTTTCAGTCCACAATGAAGAGTTTCTGCCGTATAAATTTACATTCATCTTTTATCTGCAAGTGTTGGCGAAATTGATTCAATCTTGGAGAAAACACACATCGGACTCAGCTGGGCTGTTTTAATAACCACTTCACACACACCCCCTGGTCCTGCTTATAAATTCTAGATCTGGAAACATACACAAAGAAAGAGCACAATGCAGCCACTGTATAATATGACTGGTATGAGGAAGAGTAGTATTTAGTATGAGAGAACCTGATAAACCTTTATATGCATATTTTCTTACTTATTCATAGCCTGTGGCATCAAATTCATCTTCCTGATATATTGCAGAAATTTACTAAGAGCACTTGTACTCTCAGGGGAAACTATTCCTCCGACGGAAGACAGAAGCTTCCAGGGACCTGAATATGAGATATAAATCCAGTCTGTTCCTGAATCTTTAAGCCCATGCTAAACTGGTTCAAACTGGTGGCAGAGTGGCCCTTTTCTTTTAACTTTTCAGTTGTTATTTCATTTACATGAACATCATCTACTGGCACAAAATGCAGGTTGTCAGCATGTTGGTGATGAATCCATGTTGAAATGTTGCTTTTACGGAACCAGTTTGGCCAAACTTTGGGAACCGTAACTCACCCTGAACCCGGCGGGGCAGCAAGACTCTGAGCACCTGTCCACTGCGGAAGCCAAGTCCCGCCACTTGGGAAGGAATCATCTGAAAAACAGAACCCCAGAATTATGAGATTCATAATTATAAGAGTTATAACAACAATTACAATGACATTAAAAATACTGATTGTTAAACAAAAAGTCACAAATATTGGATTAAAAAATGTTTTAACTAGAAGCATTCGGAGAGCATAAACCTCCGCCAAGGCCTTTGAAAAGTTCCTGGATCCAAGCGGTGATCCGGATCACCACCAGAATTTAGTCATTTCTTCATTCTCACATTTTCAATTACTCCTGAAAATTTCATGAAAATCTGTCACACACAGACAAACAAACAGATAAAGCTGTAAAAACATCACCTCCTTGGTGGAGGTAGTTATGAGATGAAAAGTCCATCCATCCATTTTGTAAACCGTTTAGTCCAGTTCAGGGTGGCCGGAAGCGGGAGTCCATCCCAGCAGTCATCAGGAGAGAGGTGGGTAAATTAGGTGGAGAAATGACGATGATGAGCAAACTAATATCATGTTTTTCGACAGTGGAGGAAACCAGAGAACCCAGAGAGAACATGCTACAGAAAGGAACTCAAACCAGCTACCTTCTTGCTGTGAGGCTGCAGCGCTAACCGCCACATCACCATGCAACTGACACTGGAAGTCATATTTTTATCAGATAAATCACTATATTGGAAAAAAAAAATGTCACATCCAAAGTATTCTTTAATGACGGAGTGAAATTGTTTTGATTCTGGACAGCCAACTTTAATCTTCCACACATGGAGCACAAGCAGAAATCAGTTAATAATCTCATGAATATAACTTTTTATCTCACAAGCTTGTCTTTTCATACCATAAATATAATTTTTTTTTATCCCATAGTTATAATTTTATTCCTATAAATATAACTTTTTTCAAAACCTGAGAATTTCTTTTTTGCTCTAATTTGTGGTTATTTGGTCTTTTATGTTTTATGTTGTTGTTTGATGTATTGTATGGCCCTCTGTGCCGCTGTAGCTGGTAATAAATGGCTTTATAAATATTGTGTCATTATTTAATAAATATGACCTTACAATGCAGAATTGTAACTTTTTATGATTGTAACATTTTCTCATAAATAGGACATTTTCAGTCATAAACATGATTTTGAATCTTGTAAAAATGACATTTTATTTTCATATTATGAGGTATTTTGTGGTTAGTATAATGGTGGATTGGGCCTCCATACCCCCCTACTAATAATGAGCCGGTAATCAGTCTGAGGCAAATTGCAACAGAATGCCATGAAAATGTTCCAAATTGTACATTTGTGATGAAGACTGATTAAAAAAAAGCTGTTAAATAATACATTACCAATGTGTGTGTGTGTGTGTGTGTGTGTGTGTGTGTGTGTGTGTGTGTGTGTGTGTGTGTTTAATGTGCCTCAGGCGACCCGCCATTGCTAAGGTCAGCCTAAAATCCATCTAAAGTGCCGGAGAAGCTAAGTGGCAGCATGTACATGCATAATCTGTCTCTGGAGCCTCCTGAGGGCCTTCCAAAGTGTTTGTACTGTACACATCATTCATATTTGTTTGCCCACTTATGTGGTCCTACTGGGAAATGATGATCACTCAAAACAATATTAGCACATCAAATATTATACCAAGTTTTCCAGAAGCACTGTGGGACACAGTTTGCCAAACAAACAAAGAGTCCCTATTGATTGTCCTCATGTTTGACCAAACAGCTGCTCTTCTCCTCTGTCAATCAGTTTGTCATTGTAAACACGTCTCAAGACTCCAACACACTTCTAGTCTTGTGCCTGTTTTACACCGTGGTTTATGCTAATCCGAACCAGCTCCACAAAATTTCTTTAGATGCTTTTTTAGCATGACTTAAATTCTCAGTTAAAGGGCGAATCTGACCACAAAATGGAGGACACGTAACGGATGAACAACTGCAGAACAAAAACAGCATTAGATGGTGTGTTCTTCACAATGGGAAAGTGTGTCTAAACTTTGACTGGGAGTTGCTATATATGTATATATCACTGGGTCGGTTCATGACGCAGTAGCCGAAATAATAGTGAAAATACAGAACAATGAATGTGGACAGAAATCAGGAAAAGAATCATCAGGACACCATCCATCACACTGATCCCTCAGAGATTTCCTTCCTGTTGTCATGGCCTACACCGACATTATCAGGTCATTCTTTCATTTCTTTGATTTCCAGTATCTGTACTGTTTTAGCAGCTGCTTTTACATGCGACCACCCTTTTCATGTACCTGTCACTTATATCCATGCAGGAGACGCCGCCAGCATTCCTCCCAGACACTCCATGGAAGGGTTCAGGGTGGACAATCCCAATTTTCCTGACATTTCTCACAGTCTGAGCTCGGTGTTTATTTTATACAACTCTAGTTAGGAGTACATGTCTGAGACTACACGGTCATTCTAAAGAAATAATAAATCAAAAGTTACACTAACGCCTGATTTGTCAGCAGATTTGTTACATTTCAGGATACTGTACGTGTAACTGGTGAAAACAGAAATCAAGTGGAATCCCACCATTTTTCTTCCAAATGAAATGCTGACATTAAAGAATACATGCTGTCAAAACCGTGATGACTGAGATTTAAAATGTCATTTTAATGGAAGTAATACCACATAAAATGTATGAAGGGCAGTCTTGACAAATTCAATCATCTAATCACCACCAAAGCCTCCTCCTATTATTAAAAATAGTTAAATATTTAAAAAATAAAAATGCCTCAAGCTGAAGACGTGGTCGGACGAGAACAGAATTGCCAGGTTGTGTTTTAGCATCTTGATCAAGTAAGGAATAATAACAAAACAAATCACTGTTTCTTCTTCTATTGTTGTTTCCAGAAGGTCAGACATTGGTACAGCCATAGACATCATTTATACGTAGACGCCTCATTGTGCGCTGGAGAGTGGTGACAACATAGTGGATGGGTCACCGCCATATTGGATGGGTCTCCGCCATATTGGATGGGTCTCCGCCATATTGGATGGGTCTCCGCCATATTGGATGGGTCTCCGCCATATTGGATGGGTCTCTGCCATATTGGATGGGTCTCCACCATATGGGATGGGTCTCTGCTTTCAAGTCTTGCTGCAGAGGCAACATAGTTTCCCCACATAACTATTTTGTGTGGAACAACGCGTATATATTACACACAAACAAAACACTTTTCTACATAACTGGTTTATGAATAATGTTAACACAGTGAATAATCCACTAAATGATAAATTTTATGGATGAATATGATATTGATGCTTCACAAAGAGATTTTTACACGGTAGCATAATTACCTCCACCATGAAGGTTGTTTTTACCGGCTTTATCTGTTTGTCTGTTTGTGTTCAAGATAACTTAAAAAGTTATGGACGGATTTTCATGAAATGGATCACTGTTTGGATCTAGGAACACTTAAAAGGCCTTGGCGGAGGTTTACGCAATCTGAGTGTTTTTCTGGGAAACTTCTGAATTGTACAGTTTTCATACTTTATGTTCAGACTTTGTACAACTGTATCTCTATATTGATGAATTAATAAATGTAAATAAAAGAAAGAGTCAACTGTAGTCAAGAGAAAGCAGCAACTATCCCAGTATGTTGTTCAGCATACGATTGCAACAACCAGCGACATACTGAAAGCAGATCGTGTGGAATTACATTTCAAAAGGTTGAATAATAATTTATTTAACCAGATAAAAATAGATAAATCCACATGCATCAATAAACATTCAAACATGTTATTATCAACTTCATTTTTACATTTATTTATATTGTAGCTACCTTTTGTCTTAGTTAAATAGCATCATAAAAAATACTTCATCATGTAGTTTTAATGTTTTACAATTGTCTGTATCATATCAATATCTCTGCTCTTTGTAACAAACCAAACTGTGAGAAAAACCCGGTAAATATTGTTGAACTTATTGTTGTGGTTGGACCTACACCTTACAGATAAATGCATGGAGACCCATCCAAGATGGCGGCTCATATAGACAGCGTGATATTATGCAGTATCTGTGTATATTATGTCTATGGGTGCAGTTCTGTCAAGATGATGGATTGTGTCCAAACGTGACAAGCGGAAACTTCTGGTTGGAACGTTTTTAGGTTCATTTTAACAGGTAATAACAGGAATGGTTCTAAACAGTTCTAACAGGAACGATTCTAACAGTAACAGTTCTAACAGAAACAGTTCTAATAGGAACAGTTCTAACAGGAAGAGTTCTAACAGGAACAATTCTAACAGTAACAGTTCTAACAGGAACAGTTCTAATAGGAACAATTCTAACAGTAACAGTTCTAACAGGAACAGTTCTAATAGGAATGGTTCTAACAGGAACAGTTCTAACAGGAACGGTTCTAACAGTTCTAACAGGAACGGTTCTAACAGGAACGGTTCTAACAATTCTAACAGGAACGGTTCTAACTGGAACGGTTCTAACTGGAACGATTCTAACAGTTCCAACAGGAACGGTTCTAATAGGAACAGTTCTAACAGGAACATTTCTAACAGGAACATTTCTAACAGGAACAGTTCTAACAGGAATGGTTCTAACAGGAATGGTTCTAACAGTAACAAATCTATCACAAAACGGTTCTAACAGGAACAGTTCTAACAGGAACAGTTCTAACAGGAACGGTTCTAACAGGAACGGTTCTAATAGGAACAGTTCTGACAGGAACGGTTCTAACAGGAACATTTAAAACAGGAACAGTTCTAACAGGAACGGTTCTAACAGGAACGGTTCTAATAGGAACAGTTCTGACAGGAACGGTTCTAACAGGAACATTTCTAACAGGAACAGTTCTAACAGGAATGGTTCTAACAAGAATGGTTCTAACAGGAACGGTTCTAACAGGAACGGTTCTAATAGGAACAGTTCTGACAGGAACGGTTCTAACAGTAACAGTTCTAACTCGAAACGGTTCTAACAGGAACAGTTCTAACAGGAACAGTTCTAACAGGAACGGTTCTGACAGGAACGGTTCTAACAGGAACATTTAAAACAGGAACAGTTCTAACAGGAACGGTTCTAACAGGAACGGTTCTAATAGGAACAGTTCTGACAGGAACGGTTCTAACAGTAACAGTTCTAACTCGAAACGGTTCTAACAGGAACAGTTCTAACAGGAACAGTTCTAACAGGAACGGTTCTAACAGGAACGGTTCTAACAGTAACAGTTCTAACAGGAACAGTTCTAACAGGAATGGTTCTAACAGGAATGGTTCTAACAGGAACGGTTCTAATTGGAACAGTTCTAACTGGAACAGTTCTAACACGAACGGTTCTAAGAGGAACGGTTCTAACAGGAACAGTTCTAACAGGAACAGTTCTAACAGGAACGGTTCTGACAGGAACGGTTCTAACAGGAACATTTAAAACAGGAACAGTTCTAACAGGAACGGTTCTAACAGGAACGGTTCTAATAGGAACAGTTCTGACAGGAACGGTTCTAACAGTAACAGTTCTAACTTGAAACGGTTCTAACAGGAACAGTTCTAACAGGAACAGTTCTAACAGGAACGGTTCTAACAGGAACGGTTCTAACAGTAACAGTTCTAACAGGAACAGTTCTAACAGGAATGGTTCTAACAGGAACGGTTCTAATTGGAACAGTTCTAACTGGAACAGTTCTAACACGAACGGTTCTAAGAGGAACGGTTCTAACAGGAACATTTCTAACAGGAACATTTTCTAACAGGAACAGTTCTAACAGGAACGGTTCTAACAGGAACGGTTCTAACAGTAACAGTTCTAACAAGAATGGTTCTAACAGGAACATTTTCTAACAGGAACAGTTCTAACAGGAACGGTTCTAACAGTAACAGTTCTAACAGGAACGGTTCTAACAGGAACATTTCTAACAGGAACAGTTCTAACAGGAACAGTTCCAACAAGAATGGTTCTAACAGGAATGGTTCTAACAGGAACGGTTCTAATTGGAACAGTTCTAACTGGAACAGTTCTAACACGAACGGTTCTAAGAGGAACGGTTCTAACAGGAACATTTCTAACAGGAGCAGTTCTAACAGGAACGGTTCTAACAGGAACGGTTCTAACAGTAACAGTTCTAACAGGAACATTTCTAACAGGAACATTTCTAACAGGAACATTTCTAACAGGAACGGTTCTAACAGGAACGGTTCTAACAGGAACATTTCTAACAGGAACATCTCTAACAGGAACATTTCTAACAGGAACGGTTCTAACAGGAACGGTTCTAACAGTAACGGTTCTAACAGTAACAGTTCTAACAGGAACATCTCTAACAGGAACAGTTCTAACAGGAACGGTTCTAACAGTTCTAACAGGAACGGTTCTAACAGGAACGGTTCTAACAGTTCTAACAGGAACGGTTCTAACAGGAACGGTTCTAACTGGAACGGTTCTAACTGGAACGATTCTAACAGTTCCAACAGGAACGGTTCTAATAGGAACAATTCTAACAGGAACATTTCTAACAGGAACAGTTCTAACAGGAATGGTTCTAACAGGAATGGTTCTAACAGTAACAAATCTATCACAAAACGGTTCTAACAGGAACAGTTCTAACAGGAACAGTTCTAACAGGAACGGTTCTAACAGGAACGGTTCTAATAGGAACAGTTCTGACAGGAACGGTTCTAAAAGGAACATTTAAAACAGGAACAGTTCTAACAGGAACAGTTCTAACAGTAACAGTTCTAACACGAAACGGTTCTAACAGGAACAGTTCTAACAGGAACGGTTCTAACAGGAACGGTTCTAACAGTAACAGTTCTAACAGGAACAGTTCTAACAGGAATGGTTCTAACAGGAATGGTTCTAACAGGAACGGTTCTAATTGGAACAGTTCTAACTGGAACAGTTCTAACACGAACGGTTCTAAGAGGAACGGTTCTAACAGTAACAGTTCTAACAAGAATGGTTCTAACAGGAACATTTTCTAACAGGAACAGTTCTAACAGTAACAGTTCTAACAGGAACATTTCTAACAGGAACATTTCTAACAGGAACGGTTCTAACAGGAACGGTTCTAACAGGAACATTTCTAACAAGAACATCTCTAACAGGAACATTTCTGACAGGAACATTTCTAACAGGAACATCTCTAACAGGAACGGTTCTAACAGGAACATTTCTAACAGGAACATTTCTAACTGGAACATCTCTAACAGGAACAGTTCTAACAGTAACGGTTCTAACAGGAACATTTCTAACAGGAACATCTCTAACAGGAACGGTTCTAACAGGAACATTTCTAACAGGAACATCTCTAACAGGAACAGTTCTAACAGGAACATTTCTAACAGTAACATTTCTAACAGGAACGGTTCTAACAGGAACATTTCTAACAGGAACATTTCTAACAGGAACATCTCTAACAGGAACATTTCTAACAGGAACATTTCTAACAGGAACATCTCTAACAGGAACGGTTCTAACAGGAACATCTCTAACAGGAACATCTCTAACAGGAACATTTCTAACAGGAACATCTCTAACAGGAACAGTTCTAACAGGAACATTTCTAACAGGAACATCTCTAACAGGAACATCTCTAACAGGAACGGTTCTAACAGGAACATCTCTAACAGGAACATTTCTAACAGGAACATCTCTAACAGGAACAGTTCTAACAGGAACATTTCTAACAGGAACATCTCTAACAGGAACAGTTCTAACAGGAACATTTCTAACAGTAACATTTCTAACAGGAACGGTTCTAACAGGAACATTTCTAACAGGAACATTTCTAACAGGAACATCTCTAACAGGAACATTTCTAACAGGAACATTTCTAACAGGAACAGTTCTAACAGGAACGGTTCTGACAGGAACGGTTCTGACAGTTCTGATGAGGAACAAGGGGCGGGAACACATTACTCCGGCGCTGCAGCCTTACAGTTGTAGCGTCGGTCCTGTCTGCCCGGACCAGTGTGGCCCCCATGGTGATGGCCTGGGTGGTCGTGGGTGGGGGTAACCCTTTGTGTAGAGGCTCCCTGAGAATATGGTTTCCTTATCTGGTGCACATCTGGTGCAAATGCACCTGGCCATTCATCTTCTTTTAACTGTTACAGGGCAAATAGGGCATGGGTGTGGGTGGTTGTGGGTGGGTGAAAGGGGACTATTGGTGTATGTGTGTTAGTGTTTTATCTATTTTGATGTAAATTGTTTTATAATGTAAAGCACTTTGTATTGTTTTTAAGCACGAAAAGTGCTCTACAAATAAAGTTTGATTTGATTTGATTTGGAATGTACTGGAGGAAGTTTGGCGGTGAAACGACAGACAGAATTTCTGCTGATGGTTTTCAAACGTGGAGCATAAATTCTTCCTCGTTTTGCTTCTGGTTTGATGAATCTTCTTCTTCACAAGATTAAAGTTGAAACGGATATTTTGGGAATGGGTGAAATGTGTGCATTCGGTAGAGGTGTGGTTTGTACGTTTCCTGGGTGGAAACAGGGATTCATTAATTCAATTCAATTCAATTCAACTTTATTTATAAAGCGTCAAATCAAAGCAATGCCATCTCAAGCCGCTTTACAGACAGAGAAGAAAATATAATGAAAGCCCATTCATAACAGCCTATATAAGGAAACCAACAGATTGAGTTGGGTCCAATTCATTATTGGTGTTTACATGTTTTTGCAGACTTTGTTTACCGGGTCTTTTCACTGTTTACTGTCTGAATTAAGTTTTGTGCTCATAGAAATGGTTTTATTTGCTCTTAGTTGAGATTCCAGACTTTCTGTGGATACCACACATCTATATTTACATTTCTGACCTGACGTTAAACGTGCAACGCTAGGTGTTTAGGCCCCGCCCCTGGGGGTCAGGGCGTGGAAGAGGTCGATAACCTGATCCCAGATAACCTGGGATGTGTTGAATCAGCTCCACAGTACAGCTTCTAGGTAACATCCAGGTTTATGTAGTCCTCCAGCAGCTTGATTTATTCTCCAGGATGGAATTCGGCTCAGTTCTAACAGCTCTTCTGTCCTGTTCGCATTTGAGATGAAGCATCACGCCACGTCTCTGTGCTCAGCGGATGACAGGACTGTGAGCTGCTCTGGAAACCTGATGAGAGGCAGGCTGAGAGTTCAATCCCTCCAGAGACTTCTGCTGACCGCAGTCCTCCAGGCTGGGTCGTGTCAGGCAGTTAATCCAGGCAGGTGTGGAGGCATCAGGCTGAATTTCCTGCTGTTTCTAACGCAACAGCACAGCCTGTAAAGTGTTAAACGCACCCACAAAACCAGACATGATCTTCACACTGCTGCTTCTGCTTTGTCTCCCATTTCAAACAGCATGAGGAGATCCTGGCTGAGCTAGCAGCAAAGACAGCAGCTCTGTCTGTCAGTGGTGAGGCCAGACATATTCTCCCTTAATAAAAAAGTCCCAGTTTCTTTAAAGCAGGCTGGATTTATGTGGATGACAAAGATTCAAATGAAAAAGGTTTGCATGGCGACCCGCCGTTAATCTCCCGTGCAGCGTTTGCTTGTTTAGGGTTCTAAAATAGGCATGAAAAGGTTTTACAGCCAGGTCTGTGTATGGATGGACTATTCGTTCAGTTGTTAAGATACTCAACATTAGCAGCAAAATAAAAGACAATCAAAGTGAAGAAAGGATGAGACAAACAAGATGAAGCTGTTTCCAGATGACTGTGCTGGATTCTGGTTTGGTCTGCTGTGGCCTTTAGAGAAAAGTTAGTGACATGAATGGAAATGTTATGCAGCACGCGGAACCTTCCAGTGTTTGTTCAGCCTGTTATCCGGCTGACTGAACCCCGGCTCATCATTAATGCAAAAGTAACAACCTCGCTCAAATGTCAAAAAGTCGAGGGTTTAAATCAGCTTTTTTTCTGGAAACGGGCAACCAGAGGTAGCTGTTTGGAGCAGTGCAGGCTGCCCACGTGTTTCTACTCTGTCAGATGTACAGTCTCGTACTCGTGCAGTAAAAAAGACGTGTTCATAAAAAGTCAAACTGACACGCTGACTTCCTCTGCAGAACCTCAGAGGTCCACGGCCTTTTGATTATTACATCTGCTGCAGTAATACCTGAGTGCATGAAGTTCACCCTGATCCCATGATGACGTGTCTGTACAGTGTTGAGCCGTTCCAGTGCTCCTTATTCTTACAGCAGAACCAAACTGTGCCAAGGAAACCCAATACATCTCATAAAAAAGGTTTTATTCATGCTTTGCACACTGAAAGGAAGGACAGTTTTATCTACATGAAGCAGATCTGAAGCACGCCGCTCCACAACTTTAGGGTGAGGGTTCCACTGGAATATACTGGAAGAACTAAAACATTGTTCTTCTGCGTAGATGTTCTCATGTGGAGCAGAGTGAATAACTCCGAAGCAGAGGAGAACCTCTGGTCTCTCATGGGAGGGAGGAAATCTTGCCATATTGTCTGAGGAAAACAGTTCAAGCAGTCCAGTCTCCAGGGAGTCACGCAGCCACGTTCTGCTTCTGGAAGCCACATTCACACATCAGTGTTGACTCAGTCAGAGGAGTTTCAGCCTGCAGTGAGACGGGGACGGTTTGCCAGGAGTGGGTTTGCTTTTTTATTCTTATGCAGGTATGTAACTTTCCAAACAAGCAGCTTTGCTTTGCTCATGTTACCAGAAGAAAAAACACGACTTCACTGAAGAGCAAAAGATAAAGGTTGACTTCCAGGTCCCCCTAGCAACATTATTTTGTCATCAGTTCGAGCACCAATATGAGGAAATAAACATCAGCTGTGGTCACTTTGAGTTTTCTGTAAACCAGGCTGTTCCTCCGTCAGCAGCAGTCTGCATCTACAGGAAGCCAGGCCGGCGTCAGCGAGGCACAAAACCAGCCTTATCGTGGTCTCAGCTTTGTGCGGGTGTTCATGTATATCTGTATGTGTGTGTTGCTCCGGGAGGGTCCAGCGAGTGCTGGTCAGAGTCCAGCTGGACACAGTGGCTGCCATGCACTGCAGCAGGATTTCTGTTTGTTTGTTGACTACTGCCAGATGAGACTACCGGATATAAATTTGATTAAATATTTTCATTTACTTAGGAGGCTTTACTACAGAAGAATTAAATGAGCCTGGATTTACTCAGGAAAATAAAAAGTTCTAGATTTATCATATTCACAAATATTTGCATGCAGGCAGAACATCAATTTAATACATTTAAACTTTTCAGTAGCATATTTCATCATAAAACTATGTTCATTCATTCCTTTTCCGAACCGCTTAGTCTGATTAACGGTCGGGGAAGCTGGAGCCCATCCCAGCTGTCTTTAGGGCGAGAGGCACCTGGACAGGTCACCAGTCCATCACAGGGACACGCAGAGAGACAAACAACCACTCACACTCACTGCTACGGACAGTTTATAGTAAACAATTAACCCAACATCACGTCTGGACCAGAGACTGGATATAACAGATGGGCGGAGCCTCCGTGACGTCACCCGTAGGTTTCTGAAGAGCTGAATTGAAGCTCAGTGGGCGGTTCCTACCATCGCCATGTTGGCAGGGGCATGCGTGTCGTCTCACCCGGAAAATACAAATATGGGCAAAGAGGTGGAGCTGAGAGGGGGGCTGTGAGCGTCATGGTGGATGACTGACATCGAGCGAAGTCTGAGCTTTCTGTGGCTAAGAGCTAACCGCGCTAACCCGGAGATAACAGGAGCTAACCAGCTAACGGAGGTAAGCGGGCTAAAGCTAAGTCACGTTGTTAACTGGCCAAAAACCGCGGTTGTTCTACGTTCTTCTGACTTGAAGCCGGAGATCGGGTACCTGTCAATCAAAAGGACACGCCCCTAAATATGCCGAACTTCTAGATTAAATTACTTTTAAACAGGTGAGTTAGAAAAAAATTAACTCCCCCCACAGTTGTCGTGAAGGTAAACCTGACCTATTAAACCTAAAATGGATTTTTGTACCAGGCTGTAAACATGTTTATTTCTGCTGTAAACATGTTTATTACTGTTATTAACATGTTTATTTCTGCTGTAAACATGTTTATTACTGTTATTAACATGTTTATTTCTACTGTAAACATGTTTATTTCTGCTGTAAACATGTTTATTTCTGCTGTAAACATGTTTATTACTGTTATTAACATGTTTATTTCTGCTGTAAACATGTTTATTACTGTTATTAACATGTTTATTTCTACTGTAAACATGTTTATTTCTGCTGTAAACATGTTTATTTCTGCTGTAAACATGTTTATTACTGTTATTAACATGTTTATTTCTGCTGTAAACATGTTTATTACTGTTATTAACATGTTTATTTCTACTGTAAACATGTTTATTTCTGCTGTAAACATGTTTATTTCTGCTGTAAACATGTTTATTTCTGCTGTAAACATGTTTACTCCTGCTGTGAAGTTGGTCTTTTTAACATGGGAGTCTATGGGGATTTGCTCTGTTTTTCAGCCCCTAGTGGATGAAGGGGGAACTGCAGTTTTATGCACTTCCACATAGGTTTCACTTTTTACCACCGGAGGTTGCCGATTGGTCTGCACAGTGGGAAAAAAGCCCACACATACACGAGGAGAACATGCAAACTCAACACCGATCGAACCAACGACCTTCTCGCTGTGAGGCCACAGTGCTAACCACAAATCATACTATAACTATAATATTCTTTTAGCTGTATAACTAAGTAAATATCCCCCAATAAATGACACTTGAAGGCTAGTCATGTTGCAAAGGTCATCTCGCTTTAAGATGGTAACATCTGTTATGGTAAAAGAAGGCAAATCCTGCTGAGGACCAGGACAGAGAAGACAGAGCCCCCAGTGTCCCCAGTTCCAGGAAACGCCCCTCGTAGAATCAGACCAGATCAGGCATGTGAAGGACACAGAGGATGGACGGAAGGCAGGAAAGTGGAGAGTAGCAATTTCTACACAAACCTCTTGAAAGAGGCGATGAAACTACTTCTCTCCAAGACAAAGAGTGGACAGCTGATGGCAGATGTCAAGTTTTATCCTCAGATTTCTTTATCCGGGACGTTGATGGAAAGTTGATGATCTGAAGAAGAAAAGGTGAACACCAGCGTGGGGCTCAGAGATCATCACTCCCAGATCTTAATCCAATCAGGAAGTCAGGAGGAATTTTCAAAAGGTGGGATGAACTGGATGAACGTACAGCACTGATGAGGCGAGAACAGATCGCCATGAGTCAGGATCAGGGAGTCCATCAGTTCGGTTCAGAGGCTGCTCTTTCCTTGTGTCAGCTGAAAAAGGAACAAAGAAAAGGGTCGATTCTGTGCACGTTGACTCTCCACAAGCCGAGAATATAGAATAAAACATGACTGTGAATTATTCTGATGTGTCCAACAAGCTACCCCCAACATATTCTGCTGCAGGTCTGCAGGGCAGGCGTACCAGAGAACAAAGCCGGGGATTAGTGACGTCCAGTACCAAGTGTCAGGATGTGCAGTCTCAGCTGCAGCCGCCTCAGGCATCAGCCCTGAAGGAACTGCAACTCATAACAACTTTCACTTCATGCTGCTCTGCAGTATAGCCTCATCCTGCAGAGGTTTTCATCCAGCTGCAGCCGTAACCTGCTGTCGACCCCACTCACTCTCTCCACCCACTCTCCCAGTCCACTGTATGTTCTGACTGCTTGCATCCCAATCTCCCAGAATGGCTGCAGGACAATGGATCGTTTCTCCTGCCAAACAGAGCTCAGACGCCCCATGAGAGCAAAGAGATTCACCTTAACTTGTGTGGGTGGAAAGAAGAAGGGATCATTTGTGTGTCTGGCAGAGGAAATATGTGGAAAAACGTAGCTTTCCATGCCTTTAACAGTATTATTCAAACTCTTTTCTCTGGTTCAGAGGCCTGCAGAATGAAGATGTTGGCGAGGATCCTTGCGTTACTGCTCCACATTCCTGAGCATGCAGAGAAGCATACCAGTTACACTTTGAGGAAACAAAAGAAAGTATGTGCACTGAAAGTTCATTTCCATGTTTGCTGCAATCTGTGCAGATGCATAAGAATAAAAGTTTTTTTCAATGTTTCCCACACTGGTGGCTGCAGAGTCAATTCCAACCAATCACAGGCCCAGAATGCTTCGTCTCCATTCAAGCCGCAGTCTGACAGTAAAAACCCATAAAAACTGGAATATATCCTCAGCACAGTTTCAGTTGGTATGAGATTATTACACAAACCATCATTTATTTAACAAATGCTGTCATCCTTTCACCCAGCTAGCTAAGCTAGTATTTACAGGACATGTATGATGTGTGACACAGTGTGAAAACTTCGCTCGGATTTTTTTATTTTCTTTCATTTGCTTCCGTGACAGTGAGCATGTTTATTTCCTTCCATCTCTTTGTGGGCCCGCAGGCTCGTTTTCTTCTCACCCTAAAACCATAAAGTAGCCTTCTGTAACTAAAGCAACTCAGTGCTCGTCTCAACATAAATATTTACCTCACGCTCCAAATGGAAGTTTGGCAACGTGAAGTAATGACAGTGCTGCTATGTACGAAATAAACTGATCATTTTCTAATATGAAAGAAAACATAAAATATCCTGTAATCCAGTTGATGAATGACAAATTCTATTCTATTCTATTCTATTCTATTCTATTCTATTCTATTCTATTCTATTCTATTCTATTCTGTTCTAGCAGGCAGACCTGCCAGTAGGGAACTGCAGTAATCGATGTGTGAGATGACCAGAACCTGAACCAGAAGCTGATTCGTATGTTCTGTCAGGTACGTCTGATTCTCTTGATGTTGTAGAGAGCATAATGGCAGGTACGGGCAACCAAGGCAACATGGACCTTAAAGGTCAGCTGGTCATCCACCATGACACCCAGATTCCAGGCAGCAGATGTAAGAACAAGTGTGATAAAGTGGAGCTTCACACGTATCTGCAGAGGTAAGGAAGGACCGGCTGGACAGACAATGAGCTCTGTCTTGGACAGATTGAGCTGAAGGTGGCGATTCTTCATCCATGCAGAGATATCAGCAAGGCAAGCTGATATTCTCAGTGAAACGTTGTGTCGTCTGGTGGGAAGGAGAGGAAAAGCTGAGTGTCATCTGCATAGCAGTGGTAGGAGAAGCCATGAGAGCTTCTAACTGCACCGAGTGAGGAGGTGTATAGTGGAAAGAGAAGAGGGCCGAGCAGCGATCCCTGAGGCTCCCCTGTTTTCATGTGATCTGGATACTTCTCCTCACCAGGATACTCTGAAGGATCTTCCTGTGGGGTAGGACGTGGACCACGAGAGGACAGATCCAGAGATGCTGAGCTCAGAGAGTGGAGAGGAGAATCTGATGGTTCATAGTGTTACTTCGTGTTTTCCACAATCCTGCTTATCTTATCAGCTGCTGAACTGAATTTCAAACCCTAACCTCATCTGGAGCCTCTAAGCAGAGAATAATGGTAACATGTTGACAACACTGCACACCTACATTACACAGACATCAAGGAGTGTTCAGTCAGATGTTTCTTCAGCAGCAACTCTACACAATGAGCAATCATCGGTGTGTAATGGCTGATTGAGCAGACCAGAAGGATGTGTTTCCTTGTTTTCTCTCCAGTTTGTCAAATGATATCAGTCAGATTTCCTGGTTCATTTCAAAGCACAGAGCTTCTCCACATAAATCTAAATTTAACCTGACGATGAGGCCAGTTTAAGAACTGACTGATTCACACTATGAATGTCAGCCTCATTATTTCTTTAGCTGCCAAAGGGGCAGATTCAGAAATAGTTCTATATTTCTACCGGTGAGGCCATACATATTGTCTTTTCCACAGAAATAAGCCATTCAACAGAAGGTGATTATCCTGATGAGTACAGATACCATAACTAATACAGTTCAATAAAAAAATCCTCGTTGCAGTAAATTGTAGTTTTCTTTTAATAGTGTAGGCCGAGGTAGACAAGTCCCCGAGAAACTCTCGTCATCATCCTTAACTGATGTGGAAGGCCATTAGGAGAAAAGTGAGCAGGATGAAATCCAGGGAGCATCAATCCATTAGAAGCTAGCGATGTCTGAAAACAGTCCATTGGCATGCAGGAGCAGCTCTGCAGCACCGCTCCTCAACATGGAGTCTTCTGCTCCAGTCAAGCAAGTTTCATCCTGTGATTTCTCCTTTCTGCCTGAAATTAATCTTTAATATGAAATGCTCCTCTGATCCACTTATCAATTTTAAAGCACAAACAGAAACTTGAACGGCTTCTCGCTGAAAGCGTTTACCCCTGAGGACACAGCCAGCCTCGTGGAACGTAATGAAAGAAACCAAGCGCTAATGTCCCTGAAATGATTTCATACAAACACAAGTTAGGATGATCACAGCAGAATGGATGAAGTTCCAGCGTATCTGAAAGACGTTTGAAGTGGGATTTAATAGCTGCATGTTGCCTGGAGAAATATCACACACAGAGTTTTACAGACAGCGAGTAGACAAAGCTCTAATGTCATAAACAACAGGCCATTAAATTTCTCCACGTTGTATGATGGTGTCACCCAATGACGGCTAATTTAGCCATCCTGCATCCTGCATCCTGCCTCTTCTCTGAGATCTTTCCTGGCAGTAAAGTTCAGCTCGGTGATGTCAAATCCTCTTGGGTTGATTCCTCTGAATCAATGGTGCATGTTGAATACTAACACTGTTGATATCCAGTAAAGAGCCTGTGACAGTGATGGGACGGTTTCTGGATGCTGCAGGGCAACAACAGATCTCTTATGTACGAAATACATTCTGTGTGCCATCAAAACGAGTCAGAAGCTCAGAGTTTTATGGTTGAGCAGCTTTGACATGTTACCTGGGACTGACACTCATCGTGGCCTTAAACTGTCCGATAACAAACCATCTGACCCTTCAGAAGCCACAGAACTTCCAGGTGCTGCATAAATACTTGATATGAACACCGTGCGTCTTGGGTACCCCTCGCGTGGCTTTACCCATCTGGAGTTCTGACAGATGGCTAACTTCCCTTCCAGTTGCTTTGATTTTGGCTTCCAACCTTCTCTTCTATGGAGCCAACTTCTTTCCCTTCATGTTGATGTTATGTCAGCCGAGCGTCTCCAGAATCACTGTTTCTGTACTGTATATCAGCTACATATATATATATATATATATATATATATATATATATATATATATATATATATATATATATATATATATATATATAAAACCAACAAATCATAGTCTTAAGTGATGAGAAGGAACAAAAAAAAGTCATATTCAGTTATTTATAATAAGACATTATCTGTATCATCATTATGATTATTAGGATAAGATGCATTGTATATTAGAGTAATATGATAATGACTGTGGTATGTACAGTGACTGTGATAATAACAGTATTATTACTCTGTTAGGTAATGATAATGGCTGAGTTTAAATTAGCTGCTTCTTTTTAACAAAGCATGTTTGTTATTGCTAATGTTTTGCTTTTAGCTTTATTTCTTTGTTTTTGCTTTGTTTTCTCATAAAGTCAGTCAAATCAAGAGAGATATATTTGTAAAATACAAATGTCCAACTCATTCTAAAAATATGAGGCATTACTGAAGAGAAATGTACATTCAGTTGGAATGACAAATGACACTATATAAGTTAAATAACACCTAAAAATTCAGGAATTGATGGCTGACAAAGTAAGACTTGATTAATTTTCCCACTGATGTCTAACTATTCATGTAAGAAGGATGTAGGTAGGTTATAATGTCCCTGCTTCCAGTAAACACCTGCAACCTTCACATCCTCCGAGAGAAGCCAGCTCTGTTCACCTTCTCCAGGTCAGAAGAAGAAAATGGCACGATTCGGGAACTGCTTGCAGCTTGTTCTCAACGCATCAGCCTGTAGGACTTCCTTCTTGTATCATGTGATTGGGTGGACATTGGAGGTGGGCGTGGCTAACACAGAAAAGAACCACTGTTTCCGCTTCTGCATTGTTGCTGATGGAGGTTAGACGGATTGTTTGAATAAACAGCTGATCAAAGCGGTGAGACAATGACAGCCACGGACCCAGCCACGTGCACACCCGTCCTGCCGTGGACGGAGCTTCTTGTGGAGGATGTGACAAGCCTAAGACTCTGCTATGAGGCGCTGCATGGACGCCCAGCAGCTCTCTGGAGATGATTATCATGATTAATGTGTCGTTTCTCTCGGCTTTGCTTCTACATGCCTTGTGTCGACATGTTCCGGATGATGGTATTTATAAAGCTGATGTAGCAGAAAGAGGACTTGAGCCAGAATCAGGAAGCCTTGCTAGCATGATCAGCTGTTCCTCCAGTTTCTTCTAAACTTGTTTTTCTTTTCGACTTTCTCTGACTTGCTGTTTGGATGGGATTAATTGGGTTGCACAGGCATTGCATCATTTGTACCAGATTGTAACTAAGTGTAGGAATAACTGTGGTTAAGCGAAAGACAAAGACATTCATAAAAGTGTGTCGAGAATTCAGCAGTGATTGAATCTTGTGCATCAGGAGCAGCTGCCTCGTTCATCACTTTATGAATTCAGTCCAGAAAGTTCAAACTGAGCAGATGAAGCTGAACTTTTCTCTCTCAGGCCAGTCCAGCCACACAGACTATCTTCTGGAGACATTTCAACTCGAGCAGAGTGAAGCTTCGCCGTCTACGGCTGGAAACATTCCAGGAAAGGAAGGCAGCGTGCTGCAGTAAGATCCCAGTAAACATTCCTGCATGAATGCTCTCCACTGTGTTTAACCCCATACCATCCCAGAGCTGGCCTTTACGACCAGTCACCGATGATAGTCTTCACCGTGGGATGGTCCCACAGATACGTCATGGTCCAGACAAACTTGGACGGCATGCAGCATTTTCTCTGCACAGTAAAGTCTGCAGAGACACCTGTGAGTCTATAGTAGAGCTGCAGGATCTTCTGAGGATCACACATGTGCAGCTGAGCCTTGCCTCACCATTATTTCTTTATCATACAGTATGAAGGAAGGATATACAATCCCCTCTGCTCAGTAAGGAACATGTATTTATATAAAGCTTTTTGCAGATAAAGTGCTTCACATTAAAAGTCCCTTAAACCATAAAAACAGCATTAAACGTCAGGAAGCTAAAAATAAATACCATATAAATAAAACATGCGATTTTAAACGAGTTTGTCTTGAGCTGAGACGTAAAGCCGATCTGATGCTGGTGGGGGAAGGCGCTCCTGTCATGGTTCCTGTGTTCATGCCTTCAGATGGTCATGTTTGGCCTCACCACCTTCTCTCTCTGCTCCTGATTACTCCAACCTGTTCCAGCGTTTCTCCGCTTCCTCTCGCCAGGACTCTGCCAGACCTTCAGCTTTGCAGAACTCTGTTTGCTGCTTGTGTCTGTTTCCTGATCTAACCTGCTTTGGAAATGACGCTGTTCTGTGTTTTACCTCTTTACTGGTCAGTCATGTGCTTTTTGTTGACATTTTGAGGCTGATGAGGGGCGTGCTGGTCATCCCAGCAGTCGGTTAAAACAGTAATGGCAGTGGGTGCAGAAGACACTTTACACAAAATGATAAAATTCTTCTGACAAGTCATTATGTTATGCTGTTCGGCACACCGCATTTCAGTGTTTTTGTATAAATATTAGAATAATGTTAATCTTTCCTATAATCCTACAAATGTTTCTGGTTATGCGTGTTATAGAAAGAAAGAAATTGATGATGGAAAAGAATGTAAAATAACTATTGGTAACTCTGAGGAAATATTGAGCAACTGGCAGCATTTTAAAGTTTTATTGTCGACATTTATGTGAGGTTTCTTCGCCAAAGGAAACATCTGCTGATAAAGTTTTCATTTAATAAACAATCTTAGTTATGTGGAAGGCCTCATTCTTTTCCTGAATCTCATCGAGGTGTGTGAACTGTTTTTAAATGATGTAAAGAAATTTGATATTGAATCAATGTATGCAGTATTTTTCTGCTACAGGATTAATTCTGCAAACTGTATTTGAATATTGAATCTTCTTGTTTTCCTAAAATCATGGCAGGTTTGATGTATGTTTACGGAGGAACACGAGGCCATGATGCAGATGTAACTGAGCAACCAGCAGTTCCAGTTCACATTCCCAACACCAACCAGCAGTTCCAGTTCACATTCCCAACACCAACCAGTAGTTCCAGTTCACATTCCCAACACCAACCAGTAGTTCCAGTTCACATTCCCAACACCAACCAGTAGTTCCAGTTCACATTCCCAACACCAACCAGTAGTTCCAGTTCACATTCCCAACACCAACCAGTAGTTCCAGTTCACATTCCCAACACCAACCAGCAGTTCCAGTTCACATTCCCAACACCAACCAGCAGTTCCAGTTCACATTCCCAACACCAACCAGTAGTTCCAGTTCACATTCCCAACACCAACCAGTAGTTCCAGTTCACATTCCCAACACCAACCAGTAGTTCCAGTTCACATTCCCAACACCAACCAGTAGTTCCAGTTCACATTCCCAACACCAACCAGCAGTTCCAGTTCACATTCCAGCAATGTGGACTCCTGCTACTGGGAGACCACCAACCAGCAGCGATGTGGACTCCTGCTACTGGGAGACCACCAACCAGCAGCGATGTGGACTCCTGCTACTGGGAGACCACCAACCAGCAGCGATGTGGACTCCTGCTACTGGGAGACCACCAACCAGCAGCGATATGGACTCCTGCTACTGGGAGACCACCAACCAGCAGCGATGTGGACTCCTGCTACTGGGAGACCACCAACCAGCAGCGATGTGGACTCCTGCTACTGGGAGACCACCAACCAGCAGCGATGTGGACTCCTGCTACTGGGAGACCACCAACCAGCAGCGATGTGGACTCCTGCTACTGGGAGACCACCAACCAGCAGCGATGTGGACTCCTGCTACTGGGAGACCACCAACCAGCAGCGATGTGGACTCCTGCTACTGGGAGACCACCAACCAGCAGCGATGTGGACTCCTGCTACTGGGAGACCACCAACCAGCAGCGATGTGGACTCCTGCTACTGGGAGACCACCAACCAGCAGCGATGTGGACTCCTGCTACTGGGAGACCACCAACCAGCAGCGATGTGGACTCCTGCTACTGGGAGACCACCAACCAGCAGCGATGTGGACTCCTGCTACTGGGAGACCACCAACCAGCAGCGATGTGGACTCCTGCTACTGGGAGACCACCAACCAGCAGCGATGTGGACTCCTGCTACTGGGAGACCACCAACCAGCAGCGATGTGGACTCCTGCTACTGGGAGACCACCAACCAGCAGCGATGTGGACTCCTGCTACTGGGAGACCACCAACCAGCAGCGATGTGGACTCCTGCTACTGGGAGACCACCAACCAGTGACTCTACAGAGATCTATTGGACCCCCAGCTGGTCCTGCTCTTTGGCCAGCACACAGTTTCCATGCTGATGGGGTGGAAACTGTACGGAGAGGTCCGTATAAAGTCCAGCCTGGTTCAGTTTTCCAAAAGGACCTGATGAAGGAACATTTCATACAAGTTTTCAGTTTAAAACACTGTTTTTATAGGAGCTGTTGCAAAGATCTTTTATATTCTGGTGGTTTGACTTCTAGTATACATTTGAACTCATTTAGTGTTTGGCTTCATGTTAAGATTCTAATATCTCCACCATGCTCACTGGGAATTTCGCAGATCAAACATGAAACTATTAACAGGAAGTCAGTAAAAGTAGACACTTCGGCGCCACTGTGCACCTGTAACGGTGAAACATGAACGTCACAGAATGTCTAATGGGACGTGTTCGTCCTGAAAAGTGAGGACGACAACATCAAACTGACTCTGGGTTCCTGCTTTTACCGGGGGCCACAAAGCAGTTGTGCTGAGGGCCTCCAGATGGCTAGTAGCAGCCCTGGTCCTGGATAGTTCCTCCAGATCCTAGAACTGGACTGTACTCTGAGATCGCAGTAATCTGGAACCCGTGTTAACCTCTGGCTTCACACTACAGTCATTGTTCAGTTTGTCACCTGTTACCTGCTTTTCCCACATCTGGACATTGATATGTCTCTCCTCGCTGCTGCCTCCCTGGTTCTGCTTCATATATTCACTGAAGAAACACACTATATGTTGGAAAAGCCACCAAACCTGGTGCTCTGTCTCTAGAGAACTCCAGAACTGCCTTCCTGTTCAGTGTGCAAGACTACAATAACTCATTAAAATTCACCTTCATTCTGTTGAGTCCATCGATAAAAACATTTATATCTGGGATGAAATGAGTGCTTCCTTATCACAGGAACCCAAGGTCTATTCTGTCAACATAACCAAAGGGTCTGATGAATTTAGACTCTTTAATGAAAAACTGTATATCCTCTGCATATAATAAAGACAACCCGGACACAGAGGCGGGTTTCCAGGGGCTGAAGTGAGGAGGCAGCAGGGTTGGATCTGTGTAAGGAAGCACAAGCGAAAGGAGAAATTCCATCATTTTATTTCCAATTGTTCAGGCTACATGTCAGTGCCATGTCTTTTTAACTGAACACACACCAGCAGGTCAGCATGCTGGTGACAGAGGACTGCAGCAGGACGGGGGTTTGGGTTCCACATGCGTGTCATGGTTCCGCCAAATCAGAGGAAAAACAAACACATCTGTGTATCGTGGTGAATTACAGAGCGTTCATTCAGGACTGGCCCTGACCAACGGCAGCGAAGACGGGGTGAATATGACCCCTGTGGGGGACATGCAGTGTTGCTGGATGTAAACCAACACAGCTGTGTCCAGCTCCGGTCCAGGGCCAAAATCCTGCTGGTTGTCCGTGTGTCCTTATTCCAATACACCTGACTCACTGTGCAGAACTTCATAGACTGTTGGACCCATTTTAATGTGTGCCAAGTGCGTTGGAACAGGGATACATGGAAAACCTGCTGGACATCAGCCCTCCAGGACTGACTTTGTCAGTTTTCCAGTGAATATCCACGTACATCTCTGGATGTTCAAGAAGTATCTCTTAGGTTTTTTTTTCCATTCCCTTTGAGACTCCCCTCACCTGAACCTGCAGACTCCTACGCATCATAAACAAAAGGGCAGGGAAGATATCTCTGCATAGCCACTGCTTTTCCCTGAAGCAGCAAAGCTGCAAACGGCTCATTAAACTTGGCTGAATTCAGTCAGGAGCCACATGATGGGAGGTATGGAACAAAAACTAATTCTGCTCAATATTAAACATCTTATTTTGATTTTCCTTCTACAGTTCAGAATACAATACAAAACTAAGTTATTATGCCATTTTTTCTGTGCATGTCAAACGTCAAAAACAGGAAATGAAAACATGATCCGTGGAGCAAATTTAATTAGCGATTCTGTAAATTTGCATTCTTGCAAACTGAAAACCTTCTTTTCATAAAACCCATGTGGGCTTCCTCCCACCAGCTCAGTCCCTCACAATGCAATAATTAAAAAGGAAGAACAGTCTGAATGAATTCCTAGGTTTTCATTACCATCTGCATCCTCTACTTTTGCCCCTCATGTCACTGATTATGAATTTATATCAGCGATGTCTTTTTCTGTACCAGTTCCTATCCTTCACATCAGATATCACACTGTTTTTACAGAAATCATGTGTCAGATATCTTTTCTTCAAGCTGTGAGGAGCTGAGATGGTAGGCATGAAGCCACGGATGTGCTGTCAGAAATAGTGGTTTTATTTAGCCCAAAAACAAACAAATAAGGTCCCTTAAAAAAGCTTTCAATGATAGCAGTGAACAGTTCAGATTACACGAACCAGATTTTCCAAACCAGAAACAAAGGAGACGCAAATACTGGCGGATCACACGGAACAAAACACTTCACAATTATAGTCATCAAACAAAACAGTCAATGCTGCAACGGCGCCGGAGGGTGGTGACGTGTCGGTCAGGATCGAGCTGGCTCAAAGAACTGATTCGTTGTAGTAAACCAGAGAAACCCATTCCCGTCGATGAGGGCAGAGAAGGGGCGCATCACGCGGTCCGTTCCATAGGAGGAAGGACGTGGATCAGAGCGCTGCATGAAGAAAGAAGGGAGTGCAGAACAGACCAGGTACACAGAGACGAGTTTAATTACAGGTGTGTCAGGAGAAGAATGGCGCCATATGTGTGTGGGGGGGGGGGGTTAGGATGACTTGATAGGGGCCCAAAAAGATGTACAAACTATATAAGAAAATCATTAAACCTTCATTAAAAATAATCAATACTTTTTTTCCAAAAGTTGTAATAACTTATAGCAGTAATATAAACTGATAACCCATTTATAATAAAATAAGATGTATGCACTCTGATTTAACCCTTTATAGGGCAGCCAAAGAAATAACTTCAAATTAGAAATTTGAACCTAAAATTGTCCTTCTGGTATGAACCAAGACCTCCATCCTGGTGTTACATTAAAGAAAAAAGTTTCATGCTGAATATGAAAGGAAACAAAGTGAATAAAAAACAGTCACTGGCCCCATAAAGGGTTAAACGCAGCCCTAGATCTTTATTGTTCCCATGAAAAGCTTTTTTTTTTATTAACTTGAAGCAAAAACAAAAATCTGAAATTAATGATCAAGTAGTGATCTGCCGTTGTCTTTCATAGGGCCCCAAATTCCTGAAGTTCTGATTTTGGCCTCTCTGGTGGGGAAGGAGCCTGAGCTTGTGCGCGAGGTTGAGCGGTTCCGACCAGATATAGTTGGACTCACCTCGACGCATGGCTCGGACTCTGGAACCAGAACCCTCGAGAGGGGCTGGACTTTCTTCCACTCTGGAGTTGCTCATGGTGAGAGGCACCGAGCAGGTGTGGGCATTCTCATCAGCCCCCAGCTTGGTGCCTGCACGTGGTGGATGAAAGGGTAGTTTCCCTCCGCCTCCGGGTGGGGGGACGGGTCCTGACTGTTGTCTGTGCTTATGCACCGAACAGCAGTTCAGAGTACCCACCCTTTCTGGGGTCCTTGGAGGGAGTGCTGGAGGGTGCTCCTTCTGGGGACTCCATTGTTCTGCTGGGGGACTTCAATGCTCACGTGGGCAATGACAGTGAGACCTGGAGGGGAGTGATTGGGAGGCATTGTACCCCCCCCCTGAACCCAAATGGTGTTTTGTTATTGGACTTCTGATCTCGTCATGGATTGTCCATAACGAACACCATGTTCCAGCATAAGAGAGTCCATATGTACACCTGGCATCAGGATTCCCTGGGCCGCAGTTCGATGATCGATTTTGTAGTCGTATCGTCGGACCTGCGGCCACATGCCTTGGACACTCGGGTGAAGAGGGGGGCGGAACTTCAACTGATCACCACCTGGTGGTGAGTTGGCTCAGATGGTGGGGGAGGAAGCCGGTCAGATCTGGCAGGCCCAAACGTGTTGTGAGGGCCTGCTGGGAACGTCTGGCTGAGTCCCCCGTCAGAGCGAGCTTCAACTCCCACCTTCAGCAGAGCTTCAACCATGACCCGAGTGAGGCGGGGGACATTGAGTCCGAATGGGCTGTGTTCCGTGCCTCTATTGCTGAGGCGGCCAGCCGGAGCTGTAGCAGTAAGGTGAATGTGTGTATATATATATATATATATATATATATATATATATATATATATATATATATATATATATATATATATATATATATGCATGCATGTATATGCCTAAATAAAAATGAAAGCAAGCCTTCTGGCAGAAATCTCGCGAGCAGCGCCTGGCCATGGCTGGTTGATGGTAGAATGATCTTTCCACTCTCATGGCCCAACAGCACTCTCTGAAACATCAGAACATACAGAATCTGAATGTTTAGCACTTGTAAGCTTGTATTTTGCTTTTACTCATCTCATTTATTGTGTTTCACCTCGGCAATGAAACATCTTTTGTACAGGCTATCCGTTTGGCGTGAGCCAGCTGGTATCACACTGAGAAGCAGGATTATTTTCTAATTCCAGATAGATTCCAACTGCTGTCTCAACCTTTCTGCACCTGCCATCTTCCATGTGTTCAATTCTTTTCTGTGTTGCACCATTTCATTCAACATAACTTCATTTGTGCACATCTGAAGCAGCGGTAACCCACTCCGGTCCTTGAGGGCTACCGTCCTGCAGGTTTTAGTGTTTAACTTCTACAACACACTTGATTCAAATGAAAAGGTTCTCCAACAGCTTGTTGCCATCTTTGGCACCTGCCTGTTAATGAGCTACTGATTTGGGACAGGTGTGTTGCAGCTGGGAAACACTAAAACCTGCAGGATGGTAGTGCACAAGGACCGGTGTGGGTGATCTCTGATTCAAAGTTTGATTTCGCTGCATGCGTGAAACTTTCACCAGATGTAATGACCGACATCTGGTGAAACTTTAATGTCAGAAACATCTGTAGAGATACATTTACTAAGAAACATGCTGCATGTTGCCTGCTGCACATAATCAGATGGCTTAGAAGGCTTTTCTAACTGCTGTTCCAGCCTCTGAAGTCGTTTTACACCATGTAAGAGTGGAAGCTAACCAACATCTGAGCGAAAGATGAAGGTCTAGTCATTGTTACAATCAGGTTTAAAAGAAAATTCCTCAAACCAGTGTTTCATTTCAGCATAATGAGCTGTTTAGCATGCTGCCGCGAGGTCCTCTGCTGTCTGATCAGGGTCAACCAGGCACAAGGTCATGTGTTTTGCATCCCAAGATTATGTTTTCTCTCTGCTGCTGGAAAGGATTTTCATGTGGTTAACATGCAAACACACAGACTAAAAGAGTAGTTCTCTTAATTTTCTGGTATTATGAATGCCATCCCATCACAGAGCACTCTGCCCATGCTGATCATTGTCTGCTAACAGGAGAAAGAGTAAAGATTTTTCCAAATGAAATGTGACACAAGTCTGTAATGAGTTAGAGGTGATGACTAATACATAACTGCCACAGTATCGAATTTCCCAAACAAGGTTATGTGGTTGCGCGGGTGAAAAGCAATGGCCAACCTTTATTTCTGGCCAGCACATGACTGATATGCATGGCTTCCTTTTGTAATTGTCTTGGTGCATTGGACCCAAAGACAGACATAGCAATCTTTTCAGCCTACTAATTTAGTGTGTGCTAAAAAGTTTTTAGAAGTGAATTATCACTTTGCTCTCTGGCAGCGACTCAACTGCCTCCAGGGATAGACGTGGATGTCACTTCACCTATGATGCATTGTGGAAATAACTAAACAGTACATACATATAGCCTACGTTTGCAGTGGGTGACCTGATGGGCAGAATGACCGTCCGTAAATAGAAGGTTGCTCTGACCCCCCTGGGAAAACTGCACATCATCAGGTACAGTATATGTGTCTCTGAAGGACCTGTGAATGAACAAATTCCTCATTATATGTTGTAGTGGTGGCATTGAAAGCCCTCTTCAGTGCAGCGTAGGTGAAGCAACACAGTGGAGCTTCTTATTATCTATGGAAAGACTGACTATATCAAGTACATTATCATGTCTTATTCCTCTAAAAGATGCAACTGCAAGATGTGGGTGAGTACTGTAACATGTTATAGACTGGAGCTGTCAGTTAAATTACTTAAAATTACATTTTATTTTTGACGTTTTATATGTACCTCCATTGTCTTGCAGTTTTAACAATGGTCTAGTCCAGTAGCCATAATCTTTTAAGAGCTACTCTTGAATTTGTGCTTTGGTTGGGATGTTGTCTGGACTGCTTTCCCTGGAACACAAGCTGGGACTCATCAGCGCATCACAACCCAGACAAACAAGGACCTTTCTGGAGTCAGAAAAGCCAGCCAGAATGACGCCGGGAAAGCCGGCCGCATGAGACTTTATTCCACTCAGATTCAATTCAACTTTATTTATATAGCGTCAAATCACGGCAATGCCATCTCAAGACACTTTACAGACAGAGAGGAAAATGTCATGAAAGCCAATTCATACCAGCCTATATAAGGCTCACTGGAGGTTTCATCCAGTTCAGCTGGGATGAAAACACCTTGGAAAGCTGGCCCAGTTTCAGCTGTCCCCGTCCTCTCAGAGGCAAGCAGACTGAAAATGGATTTAGCACGCTTTAACGTGATGTTTTCATGCAATAAACAGCGAGTTTGCTGCAAACGTTCGATGCCCCAGTTTGACCCAATGGAAGTGAGATGATTGACGGCTAGACTGGTTAGTCTGGATTATTTGAGCTGGTTTGAGATCAGCTGACATTCCTACAAAGCACAGACCACTGGTCTTTGTCTCGTTATTTTAAGATCTAGTTTAATTTCCTGGATGGTTTTGTTAATGTTTATTGTTGTCTGAAATGCTAAGCGAACTTTGCTCTGCTGACGTAACAAACTGACATCTGAAAGAAAAAAACTGTGCAGGAGCTTCATCTTTCCATTCTTTCTATTTTTGATTCAAAAGTGTATTTGGATTGATCTGCCTGATCCGACAAATACGCTGCATGACTTTATGTTCGGTTGTGTGTTATTTATGTTTTGTATGTCTTACATTTCCAAATAGGTGCTTGGTAAAGTCTTTTAGCTACGTTTCTTTCAGTTTTGTTGCTGGGCTACATGCTAGCATTGCTGCTGTCTGCTAACATTTTCTGGACTTCAAAGATCTCATGATGCCTCATTTACAAGGTCAGTCAGTCATTTTCTGACCACTTGTCCCAGGGGTGTCAAACTCCAGTCATCGAGGGCTGGCAGGTTTTTGTTGTTTCCCTCTACCAACGCAGCTGATTCAAATCAAATGCATCCAGCAGCTTTGAGTTTTGGTCAGGTGTGTTGGAGCATGGAGACAACAAAAACCTTCAGGATACCGGCCCTCGAGGACTGGAGTTCGACACCTGTGACTTATCCCATTCAGGGTTGTGGGAAGCTGGAGCCTATCCTAGCAATCATTGGGCAAGAAGCAGGATACACCTGGACAGGTTGCCGGTCCATCGCAGCGCTCCTGTACGTCCATGTGGAAGAAGAGGCTAATTATGCAAAACAGAATCAGATAAATACTGATAAACACCACATAAAAAGTACTCAGAAACCTCCAGTTACTTCTCGTTTTAGTACTGGCCAGTTAAAAACTGTGTTCTCAGCGACGGTGACTTTTATAACATGATTGCCGTGTGGACTGCTGGAGGCATTTCTGAAACCACAGACCCTCTACAGTTTACTGAGAATGAGCTTAAAACGAACAAGTAAAATATAAAAACATGTTAATGGACTGGCTGCACATGGCAGGAATAATACAGCTGTTGGAAAGCAGTAGACCTGTGTGGTTCCGCTTGTGTCAACCAGACTGCAGATCTGAGGATGCAGACAGGTAACAGACACACCAACACCGGACTGGTGAGGATGAGGAAGCTGTCACCTGGTCTGCTGCATCTACCTCTGCAGGGGAGAGCTTTACATTTGACAGCAACAACAAGGATCTACGAACCCAACCTGCTTCCTGCCACATGCCAGGATGCTGCGATGGTAGGGATGTGGGCAGTGTTTTCTTACCACACTTCAGACAACTGAATGCCATTCATGTTGGTTAGGGTTGACCATCCACTGATCACCTTTTCCGGAACACGTTCCACTCTGCATGTTCTGCATGTGACACAGTCACCGAGTCGTCTGCAGGTTTATTCACTAACAGCAGCTGGTTTTCTCATTTCTGTTTGTTTCTCATTTATATTTAACTTTTTAGTTTAGTTACTATGATCTAAAGTTGGCTTGTATGTGTATGTATGTGTTAATACTGGCAAGTGCGTATATGTTTGTACGTATGTATGTGTGTGTATGTGTGCATAGAGGTGTGTGTGTGTGTGTATAAAGGTGTGTGTGTGTGTGTGTGTGTGTGTGTGTGTATATATATATGTATATGTATACATATGTGTGTGTATATGTGTATATGTATACATCTGTAGGTTGTTTTTTTCTTTTTGTTTTTGGGTTAGTTTTTAGGGTTTTTTTTCTCTCCCTTTATCTCTTTCACTTTCCTTATGAGGTGTTTTTTCTCCTTTCTCTTTCTGTCTTTCGTCTGTCCTCTGGTCCAGCAGTACAAACTCTACAATTCAAACAATAATACAAAATAAATATAGAAATAAAATAAAAATTCAGAAAGTCAAGGTGATCATTATATCTATAAAGCTTCCCTTGGCAGAGAAAATTTGCTCAGCAGAACATCCAGACCATCATTCTGCTGCCTAAATGCTGGACAAGACAAAATAAAAAAAAAAAAAAAAAGGGGGTTACCATCCAACAAGGTAACACATGACATCACCAAGCAGAAGTCAACTCAAACTACAAATCCAGCTCCAATGAAGTCGGGATGTTGTGTTAAACCTAAAAAAAAAAAGAACACAGGGATTTGCAAATCATTTTTAATCTATATTCAGTTTATTAGACAACATATGCAAGATATTTAATGTTCAAACTAATAAACTTTGTGAACAGCCCATTTATGTGTTTTTGTTTTATTTTAAGAGAAATGGCTGTTATGAAGTTAAATTATTTTTTGTATTATCATTTAGTATATTAGGTTATATTACACAGATAGATTTTTATTTAAAGTTTGTTATTAGCTTTTTGATGTTGTGAGAACGGTGAGGGAAGACAGCCATTTATGTTACGTTCGGGGGTGGTGGAGGTTTTGTTGGAAATCAGTGTCAGGTTGTGTCAGACACAATGAAATGATTTTTTGACCACTTTCAGGCGTTTTGTTGGGTTTTTTGTAAACTGGAAAAATGATATAAAATGATCCGCCTTTATTCTATTTTTGTGTTTAAAAAAAAAATTATTTGTAATTTTCTAAATCCTTCCCTTTATTTACTTGGACTTTGCATACAAAACTCAGACAAATCCACGCTGCCACCGCCTTTAAAAGGAACGTGGAAAAGGCTGGAATACTTTGTTTTTTGCAAATATTGACTGATTGTGAATCTGGCTCCTGCGACAGGGTCGAGTAAAGCCGGGACAGGGTCATGTTTACCACTGTGTCACATCACCTTTCCGCAGATATGAAGACGCTAATGGCTAAAGCTTTAAAGGTGAAATTCTTTCCCATTCTGGCTTGACCTCAACAGTTCGGTGTCTCAGTTTTGGGATTCTGCATGTTTTCAGTGGGAGACGGGTCTGGACTGCATGCAAGCCAGTCCAGTACCTGCCCTGTTTTACTACAAAGCCACACAGGTGGAACACCTGCAGAATGGGACCTGGCATTGTCCTGCTGAGAGAAGCACCGCCCTGACAAAGACGTTGCTTGGGTGCAGCAGCTGTTGTTCCAGAACCTGAATGAACCTTTCAGCATTGGTGGAGCCTTCATGTCAGGGTCACTAACACACTCCCACCCTCACCCCCAACCCACATCCAATACATCACTGTTGCTGGCTTTTCATCCTTTTCCTCCTGGTCTTGGATGACACCACATCCATGAATTCCAGAGACAACCTGAAATGTGGACTCGTCAGACCACTTTGCATCAGTGCATCTGAGATGAGCTCGGGTCCAGAGAAGCTGGCTGCGTTTCTGAGTGACATCTGGCTTCGGCTTTGCATGGTGGCGTTTTACCTTGTAGACACAGAGACAGACTGCATTAACTAACAATGGTTTCCTGAATGATGTCTCTTGTGGAAAATATTAACAGCTATTTACAACAAATCAAGCTAGATCAGAGCAGTTCATCTCATCAACCTACCGAATTAGACCCACAGGATCAACCAATCCTGCAACTTTACATATCTATACTGACGACCAAACCAAACCTACGTCACCACGTCTCAAATGTCCTCCATAACAGATCACAACAGGAATGTAGATCTCCAGCAGGTCACCCCGCAATCTTATCTTCCTGGATAAAAAGAAGTCCCTCAACAGCTTTTAATGTAGTGTTGCCTAAGGGGTCGAAGGTCACGGCCAGTCAGTGCTGGTTTTTGGACTTGCAGCCAACAGACAGAGATTTCTTCAGATCTTTTAATGATATTCTAAACTGTAGATGATAAATATGGAGAACCAGCAGGTTGTTTGAAATAGAAGTACAGCATTTTCCTGAGAAGTAATAAAATGGGAAATAAAAACATGAATTGCTAAATAGAATTTCAAATTTAATAAATATTTCATACAAAAATGAATCAAATTACAAAATGTTTTGTAATTCTACATTTTAAATAGAAATATTAGGGGAACTGAAAAATGAAACACAAATTCATTTTTAAATGAAGTGATGTGTAAATTATTCAAATGATATTTCTAGAAGGACAAATGCATAAAACTACTCCTACAGTTGGTTCGAAATACATTTTCTTCTATGTAAAGGGGTCATCACCTGGAGCTTTTTCAGTTAAAAAGTGTGTTGGACGGAAGTGTTAACCTCCCCAAGACGGCCGTTTGGTTCACAGCAAAACTGAACCTTCACAAAGGCATGATTTAGATTTGGCCCCGGGATTTCATCATCCCGCGGGACTATCTGCATAAACACACCCCTCTTCTATGGCTAAACACACCTGCTGGGCCTCCCTCAGTCTGTGTTATCATCAAGCAGTGAGAAGATGTGGAAACAGCGGTCCCATGTCCACTGCTCCGGTTGTCTGTTGCCAAAACCAACACCGGGATGTTTTTTCTCTCCCTTCATCAGCGGACCAAACTACCAGGGACAGATGGATTACATTATTTTTTGCTGATAATGCACCTGCATCTCTGCCGGCTGCAGCCTCTTTTAGTGCTAAACATGTTGCTAACATTTGGGAAAAACCAGGTGAAGACGGCATCAACCCTGCTGCTGGAAAGAGGGGAATTTGCAACTTTAAGCTGCTCAGCATCAATGCAGTCGGTAAGTTTCAGGAGCTGAAGAAGGTTCCAGTTCCAGAAGACCTCTGTGCTCCGTACAAGAGGCCAAGGAGGAAGTCGAGTCGAGTTTCCAGGATGGAGCTACACCGGGTTCCAGATACTCCTGGAGTATCTGGAACCCGGTGTAGCTCCATCCTGGAAACTCCTGGAGTATCTGGAACCCGGTGTAGCTCCATCCTGGAAACTCCTGGAGTATCTGGAACCCGGTGTAGCTCCATCCTGGAAACTCCTGGAGTATCTGGAACCCAGTGTAGTTCCATCCTGGAAACTCCTGGAGTATCTGGAACCCAGTGTCGCTCCATCCTGGAAACTCCTGGAGTATCTGGAACCCAGTGTAGCTCCATCCTGGAAACTCCTGGAGTATCTGGAACCCGGTGTAGCTCCATCCTGGAAACTCCTGGAGTATCTGGAACCCGGTGTCGCTCCATCCTGGAAACTCCTGGAGTATCTGGAACCCGGTGTAGCTCCATCCTGGAAACTCCTGGAGTATCTGGAACCCGGTGTAGTTCCATCCTGGAAACTCCTGGAGTATCTGGAACCCGGTGTAGTTCCATCCTGGAAACTCCTGGAGTATCTGGAACCCGGTGTAGCTCCATCCTGGAAACTCCTGGAGTATCTGGAACCCGGTGTCGCTCCATCCTGGAAACTCCTGGAGTATCTGGAACCCGGTGTAGCTCCATCCTGGAAACTCCTGGAGTATCTGGAACCCGGTGTAGCTCCATCCTGGAAACTCCTGGAGTATCTGGAACCCAGTGTAGTTCCATCCTGGAAACTCCTGGAGTATCTGGAACCCAGTGTCGCTCCATCCTGGAAACTCCTGGAGTATCTGGAACCCAGTGTAGCTCCATCCTGGAAACTCCTGGAGTATCTGGAACCCGGTGTAGCTCCATCCTGGAAACTCCTGGAGTATCTGGAACCCGGTGTCGCTCCATCCTGGAAACTCCTGGAGTATCTGGAACCCGGTGTAGCTCCATCCTGGAAACTCCTGGAGTATCTGGAACCCGGTGTAGTTCCATCCTGGAAACTCCTGGAGTATCTGGAACCCGGTGTAGCTCCATCCTGGAAACTCCTGGAGTATCTGGAACCCGGTGTAGCTCCATCCTGGAAACTCCTGGAGTATCTGGAACCCGGTGTCGCTCCATCCTGGAAACTCCTGGAGTATCTGGAACCCAGTGTAGCTCCATCCTGGAAACTCCTGGAGTATCTGGAACCCGGTGTCGCTCCATCCTGGAAACTCCTGGAGTATCTGGAACCCGGTGTAGCTCCATCCTGGAAACTCCTGGAGTATCTGGAACCCGGTGTCGCTCCATCCTGGAAACTCCTGGAGTATCTGGAACCCGGTGTCGCTCCATCCTGGAAACTCCTGGAGTATCTGGAACCCGGTGTCGCTCCATCCGGGAAACTCCTGGAGTATCTGGAACCCGGTGTCGCTCCATCCTGGAAACTCCTGGAGTATCTGGAACCCGGTGTAGCTCTGTCCTGGAAACTCCTGGAGTATCTGGAACCCAGTGTAGCTCCATCCTGGAAACTCCTGGAGTATCTGGAACCCGGTGTCGCTCCATCCTGGAAACTCCTGGAGTATCTGGAACCCGGTGTCGCTCCATCCTGGAAACTCCTGGAGTATCTGGAACCCGGTGTAGCTCCATCCTGGAAACTCCTGGAGTATCTGGAACCCGGTGTCGCTCCATCCTGGAAACTCCTGGAGTATCTGGAACCCGGTGTCGCTCCATCCTGGAAACTCCTGGAGTATCTGGAACCCGGTGTCGCTCCATCCTGGAAACTCCTGGAGTATCTGGAACCCGGTGTCGCTCCATCCTGGAAACTCCTGGAGTATCTGGAACCCGGTGTAGCTCCATCCTGGAAACTCCTGGAGTATCTGGAACCCAGTGTCGCTCCATCCTGGAAACTCCTGGAGTATCTGGAACCCGGTGTCGCTCCATCCTGGAAACTCCTGGAGTATCTGGAACCCGGTGTCGCTCCATCCTGGAAACTCCTGGAGTATCAGGAACCTGGTGTAGCTCCATCCTGGAAACTCCTGGAGTATCTGGAACCCGGTGTAGCTCTGTCCTGGAAACTCCTGGAGTATCTGGAACCCGGTGTAGCTCCATCCTGGAAACTCCTGGAGTATCTGGAACCCGGTGTCGCTCCATCCGGGAAACTCCTGGAGTATCTGGAACCCGGTGTCGCTCCATCCTGGAAACTCCTGGAGTATCTGGAACCCGGTGTCGCTCCATCCTGGAAACTCCTGGAGTATCTGGAACCCGGTGTAGCTCCATCCTGGAAACTCCTGGAGTATCTGGAACCCGGTGTAGCTCCATCCTGGAAACTCCTGGAGTATCTGGAACCCGGTGTAGCTCTGTCCTGGAAACTCCTGGAGTATCTGGAACCCGGTGTAGCTCCATCCTGGAAACTCCTGGAGTATCTGGAACCCGGTGTAGCTCTGTCCTGGAAACTCCTGGAGTATCTGGAACCCGGTGTAGCTCCATCCTGGAAACTCCTGGAGTATCTGGAACCCGGTGTAGCTCCATCCTGGAAACTCCTGGAGTATCTGGAACCCGGTGTAGCTCCATCCTGGAAACTCCTGGAGTATCTGGAACCCAGTGTAGTTCCATCCTGGAAACTCCTGGAGTATCTGGAACCCAGTGTCGCTCCATCCTGGAAACTCCTGGAGTATCTGGAACCCAGTGTAGCTCCATCCTGGAAACTCCTGGAGTATCTGGAACCCGGTGTAGCTCCATCCTGGAAACTCCTGGAGTATCTGGAACCCGGTGTCGCTCCATCCTGGAAACTCCTGGAGTATCTGGAACCCGGTGTAGCTCCATCCTGGAAACTCCTGGAGTATCTGGAACCCGGTGTAGCTCCATCCTGGAAACTCCTGGAGTATCTGGAACCCAGTGTAGTTCCATCCTGGAAACTCCTGGAGTATCTGGAACCCAGTGTAGCTCCATCCTGGAAACTCCTGGAGTATCTGGAACCCGGTGTAGCTCCATCCTGGAAACTCCTGGAGTATCTGGAACCCGGTGTAGTTCCATCCTGGAAACTCCTGGAGTATCTGGAACCCGGTGTAGCTCCATCCTGGAAACTCCTGGAGTATCTGGAACCCGGTGTCGCTCCATCCTGGAAACTCCTGGAGTATCTGGAACCCGGTGTCGCTCCATCCTGGAAACTCCTGGAGTATCTGGAACCCGGTGTCGCTCCATCCTGGAAACTCCTGGAGTATCTGGAACCCGGTGTCGCTCCATCCTGGAAACTCCTGGAGTATCTGGAACCCGGTGTCGCTCCATCCTGGAAACTCCTGGAGTATCTGGAACCCAGTGTCGCTCCATCCTGGAAACTCCTGGAGTATCTGGAACCCGGTGTCGCTCCATCCTGGAAACTCCTGGAGTATCTGGAACCCGGTGTCGCTCCATCCGGGAAACTCCTGGAGTATCTGGAACCCGGTGTAGCTCCATCCTGGAAACTCCTGGAGTATCTGGAACCCGGTGTAGCTCCATCCTGGAAACTCCTGGAGTATCTGGAACCCGGTGTAGCTCTGTCCTGGAAACTCCTGGAGTATCTGGAACCCGGTGTAGCTCCATCCTGGAAACTCCTGGAGTATCTGGAACCCGGTGTAGCTCTGTCCTGGAAACTCCTGGAGTATCTGGAACCCGGTGTAGCTCCATCCTGGAAACTCCTGGAGTATCTGGAACCCGGTGTAGCTCCATCCTGGAAACTCCTGGAGTATCTGGAACCCGGTGTAGCTCCATCCTGGAAACTCCTGGAGTATCTGGAACCCAGTGTAGTTCCATCCTGGAAACTCCTGGAGTATCTGGAACCCAGTGTCGCTCCATCCTGGAAACTCCTGGAGTATCTGGAACCCAGTGTAGCTCCATCCTGGAAACTCCTGGAGTATCTGGAACCCGGTGTAGCTCCATCCTGGAAACTCCTGGAGTATCTGGAACCCGGTGTCGCTCCATCCTGGAAACTCCTGGAGTATCTGGAACCCGGTGTAGCTCCATCCTGGAAACTCCTGGAGTATCTGGAACCCGGTGTAGCTCCATCCTGGAAACTCCTGGAGTATCTGGAACCCAGTGTAGTTCCATCCTGGAAACTCCTGGAGTATCTGGAACCCAGTGTAGCTCCATCCTGGAAACTCCTGGAGTATCTGGAACCCGGTGTAGCTCCATCCTGGAAACTCCTGGAGTATCTGGAACCCAGTGTAGCTCCATCCTGGAAACTCCTGGAGTATCTGGAACCCGGTGTAGTTCCATCCTGGAAACTCCTGGAGTATCTGGAACCCGGTGTAGCTCCATCCTGGAAACTCCTGGAGTATCTGGAACCCGGTGTAGCTCCATCCTGGAAACTCCTGGAGTATCTGGAACCCGGTGTAGTTCCATCCTGGAAACTCCTGGAGTATCTGGAACCCAGTGTAGCTCCATCCTGGAAACTCCTGGAGTATCTGGAACCCAGTGTAGTTCCATCCTGGAAACTCCTGGAGTATCTGGAACCCGGTGTCGCTCCATCCTGGAAACTCCTGGAGTATCTGGAACCCGGTGTCGCTCCATCCTGGAAACTCCTGGAGTATCTGGAACCCGGTGTCGCTCCATCCTGGAAACTCCTGGAGTATCTGGAACCCGGTGTCGCTCCATCCTGGAAACTCCTGGAGTATCTGGAACCCAGTGTAGCTCCATCCTGGAAACTCCTGGAGTATCTGGAACCCAGTGTCGCTCCATCCTGGAAACTCCTGGAGTATCTGCAACCCAGTGTCGCTCCATCCTGGAAACTCCTGGAGTATCTGGAACCCAGTGTCGCTCCATCCTGGAAACTCCTGGAGTATCTGGAACCCAGTGTCGCTCCATCCTGGAAACTCCTGGAGTATCTGGAACCCGGTGTCGCTCCATCCTGGAAACTCCTGGAGTATCTGGAACCCAGTGTAGCTCCATCCTGGAAACTCCTGGAGTATCTGGACCCCCACCGGGCTCCATCTCTTCTACTGTTTTACTGTGAAACTGCAATAAAAATCTTGACAAAAGCAACTGGTTTTCACTGGAATTGTACAGGAAAGAAAAACTTTAAGTGTCATTGAACCCTGCCTCAGTTCTCCTGAGTGCTCCATAGTCTGCTGTGTATGTATTGTTTATGTTTTGTCGTGCATAAATGTCGATGCAGTTGGTTTCCAGTCCTGCAAACTGGTGAGCTTTGGACCTGGTTCATGCATCTTCTCACCTTCATATATCCAAGGAAAAATTTATACATAAATGTCAGTTTGACAATTGCTTTATATCATTTTGATTTTCTAAATTATATTAAAACATGTCTGTGACACAATAGTTGCATTGTCATGGCAACAACTTGTGGTAGATGGTGGCTGAGGCCAAATGTCCACACTGTTCCCTACATAGTGCTCATGCCATTTTCTAGGGATGTCTGAAGGTCCAGAGAGAAAAAAGTAGTGCACTCAGAATTCCCCACAATGCATCTTGAACATGACCGTTTGTTTGGTGTTGACATTACTGAGTAGCTACTCTGGTTTGTTTACCAGTTCTGTGCGTACTGCGCGCTCCCGACATCTACTGCTAGCAGCTGACCAATCAGACGCAGGCAGAGGGCGGAGATTTCTCTGTCGGCTTTTTCTGGCTGATCTGAGAGGATCAATACAATATGAATAAAGGTGTTTGTGAAAAATGCCTGACTATTTCTTGCCCTTTATTAGAATAATTAATTCATTCCCCAAACAGCTTCTTCCAAAGGCAGGGTACACCCTGGACAGGTCGCTGGTCCATCACAGGGCCACACAACCACTCACACCTAGGGGCAATTTAGAGTAACCAATTAGCCTAACATGCATGTCTTTGGATGGTGGGAGGAAGCCAGGGAACCTGGAGAGAACCCATGCATACATGGGGAGAACATGCAAACTCCACACAGAAAGGCCACTGACCAAACCTCTCCCCAGCCCAGGATTGAACCAGCAACCTTCTTGCTGTGAGGCCACAGTGCTAACCACCAGGCCACCATGCAGCCCATATGTTAAAATAAATTAGACTCAAACGTGCATCATAGCGACATTTGTCCAGATTTCAAGGGAAAAGAAACAAGGTTCAGCCATTGCTGGTTAAACTCACAACTTTTGCTTTGTCTGCATACGTTGTCATCACAAATCTGATTTGATGTTTGTGTAAAACCTGTTCTTTCCTCCAAGGCCTCACATCCAGTATAGCCACGTGGACGCTGCATGCCAGACTGACCCAGTGGTCACATGTACGATCCTTCAGGACTCTCCAACCCCACTTTAGAAGTGCTGGTATGGTCTATCATCTTTACTGCACTAATAATGACGTTAGAAATCATTTTCAGTGTGAATGAGATTCATCACAAACATTTTTAACCCTATGTGGTTCTTCACAGCATTATATTTAAACATTTCACATTTTCCACAATTTCTCCACTTGCACCGGCGTAGACCGCATCGGCTTTGCCTGCGTCCGTCCATGATGTGGGTCTGCGTTGCTCAGTGTCCGGTCGGTTCAGAAGATCCAGCCGAGGCGTGTGCCTGATGTGCATCCACATGATAGCACCCCCCCCCCTCCACCCACACACACACACACACACACACACACACACACACACACACACACACACACACACACACACACACACACCCTCTTCATAATCTGTCATGATTGCCACACAGCAGGCCTTGCCACACCGGTTGTGCAGAGTTGCTGGATGTGGAGGTAAGCTGGTGCAATAAGACGTCTCCTGCCCGAAGAACAGCTGTGTGCCAAATCAGCTGGGATGGACATGTGCTGCACGACACCACTAAAATCATGACCTGCACATGATGGAAGGCTCCGTCACATCACCAGTTCAGAGCTCTTTTGGAGGGAGCTGATGTACAATACAGTGATGTGCTGAGAGGTTCGCTGGCTCAGCAGAGCTAAAGTCAGTTTGAAGAATTTCTGCACTAACGTCTCCCTGCAAATGTACCCACACATTAGGAAACATGCACAGGTGATAATTACAGCTCGCAGTCCATATACGGAGCAGTAAACCCATGCTTGTAAGTACCAAAGATGGCCAGAAGAGTTTATCTACATCAGTGTTGTGCAGTGAGGTTCATGGCTGGTGAGACACTGACTTCTCAGGAATTGTAAGAACTGAGAAAAGCATCTTATTTCACTATTTATCCAACAGCATACAACTACTAGTAATGCCTCATATCCCATCAGCTCAACTGTTTTGAAAAAAGTTTTACTTTCAAGCACACACTTTGCTGAATGCATCAGCACAACCTTTCATTTGTGTGCACAGTGCGTAAACATGGCCTTGGGCACCTCTTTCATTTTGGCCTGCACTCCGTAAAGCTCTGATGTCATCGCGGCACCCCCACGGTTTCATTTCTCCAACGCTCCCAAGACATAAGCAGCAATAGCAGGAGCTCGTCTGTGGTCGCTTACATCGTCAAAGCCCAAAAACGCCTCCTGTACTTCACATTTAGCACTTTTTAATACCACATAGTGCAAAATGACAGAAATCTGGGCTTTGTAACATCTGTAGTCTCACCTACTTCTACTGCAACAAATGAGGCAGCAATAATCTTCTTTATATTTTTTCTCAACACATTACTATTATTATTATGAATGAAATCGTCCTATTTGACAGGCCAGAAAACGCAGAGGATGTTTGTAAATGTCTAGCTAACCTCTCTTCTCCACAACAGCAACAGTTCTACATCGTTTCCCCGAGGAGTTTGCCCTCTCATCATCACCAGGAAATGCTAGTTCATTCTATTCACTGATATTACCTTACAGTACTGTCTAGAGGTCTGGGGCAACAATTATAAAACCTAATTTCACTCAGTATTAATCCTACAATAAAGGGCAGTAGGGCAGTTTGTGATATTCATAAAGCTGGTTATTTAGATCATACAAATTCTTTGTTTTTACGCTCCAAGTTACTAAAACGCCAGGATCTGGTTAATTATCATACAGCACCACTTGTATTTAAGGCTATCAGGAACTTCTTACCACACCATGTACAAAAATGTTTTAGTCAGAGAGATGGGGGTAGAGATTGCAAGGGAACATCATATTCCAAATGCCCTGAGTGAGAAGCAGCAGGACAAGCTTGTGTGTCTCTCTGTGGGGTCAAACTGTGGAACAAGCTGGGAGAAAATCACAGGCAGTGTCCAAATGTCCAAAAATTTAAGTCAATATACAAAGACATGATAATTGAGCAGTACAATAATATTATAGAATGAAGACATATTACATACACTGAGTAGTTCTATTACTATTGCTGATATAAATGTTGCTTTTGTTTTTATCATTATTATTATTGGTATTATGACTGCATTGCTCCATCACAGCTTATTATATTCATATAGATTATGACATATGAAGGATATTATTATTATTATTAGTATTATTATTATTATTATTATTATTATTGTTGTTGTTGTTGTTGTTGTTATTATACAGGTATTAGTAATATACTGGGTTGCTACTATTGTATTGCTATGGGTTATTATTGCTGTTATTGATAGTGTATAGCTCATCACTGGAATGGGATTATATATAAGATTATGCTTCTACCCGCTCCTTTTGAATGTTTTGTCATCTTTTATTTCTATGTTTTTTTCTTGTTTTTGTTTTTAGATTTCATTATGTTCAAATAAACTTTTTCAATCAATCCTTAGCAGTGCGGATGCTAATGTGTCGTCTCCGTTGTTCGTCCAATGCCAAATTGATCCTGAAATTTCCAAAAGTTTTAAAAGAAATCTGGCTGTGAATGTGCATGGCTGATCTTTCATGGTTACCACTGGCAGTATCTTGAGTTGGTCCAGACGTTGACATGAGATTAAAAGGCAAGGGAAGCAGTAACAGAGGGACAGCCAACCAGCCAGTCTTTCGGCTTGTACCGCCCCGTTTGAAAAGACCCAAACCTTTAAGCTCCGCTCTTCCATCACTTAACACTTTCTGTTTGGACTGGAAAATTTTTAGTATTGAAAAACAATCCTCCATGATGGATCAGGCAGAGCATAAAATAGCCCCTGTTTTTGATCTACTGACTTCAGCTTGGCACCAACTTTTGTTTGCCTCTGTTGAAGCCAGCGTACGCCCCCTTGAGGTGAGAGGCAGTACTAAATGCCTCACCAGCTGACTTTTCTCTGCACCTTATTGAACAATCAGAAAGAATAACTCTCACATACATGAAAGACACGAAGCAGAAGTCATGGGCTACAGCTGATATTTATGTAAAGTTCACATGATCAAGGAACAGAAACTGCCACGCATCATGTAACCAGTTTGTAGATGTGACACACAGCTCCCCTCCCAACAGCCTCGCCAGGCCTCGCCACAGGCACTCCCTCACCTGCCTCCCCTGGCTGCGCGTCACTGATCTGCATTGCATTACATCATTGAAAGAAGAGTATTTTAAAATTCAGGTGAAATGAACCTGCCCAGTAGCTTTAAAGCAGCTTCAATCACAGTTTTGTCAGCTAAAGCAGTAGTAAACATGGTGGGCGCCATTGTTTAGGGTGATGATTTCCCACCAATACACTCTGTTGCCTCAGACCACTGTCCCTCAACTTTCCATAGTCCATGGCTTTGGAGTCATCAGACGTCCAACCACAGATGCAATGAGTAGCATAACTGGTGCAGGACATTGGCTCCCAGTTTGCAGGAATGCAGGGTGATTTCCTGATCTGCATTTCAGGTAAAACATTTTTCAGCAGGGATTGATGGAGCTTTTGTGGTGTTTTAGTGGTGCAGCATGTGCAAGAGAACCAAAGCTAAGCAGAGCACAAAGCAGCAGATCTGGTCTCCTCATCCCTCTCTGGACAGAACTGGGCCGCTCCTCACAACTCAAAACACGCGTTATCCCCCAGGTTCAAAGACCTTGGAGTAGTCAATGAGAGCCTCAGTGCAGCCTAATGAGGATTAATATCTTCTACTGAGGAAGCATGGGGGCAGAAATATCTTGCCCCAGGGGATATGGACTAAATATGACAGGAATAGACTCTCGTCCCTCAAGAATCACACAAAGGGATTTCAGAAGTTTGGAATTTTATTAAAAAGTAAGAACAGAAAAAGAATGATGTGTTTCTGTTTCAGCTGATTTCCCCCAGGGACAGCAGAAGGCCGACATCCTGGTGGGCTTTCCTTTCAGGCACTTCATAACTAACCGCTATAAGTTAATGAAAAAAATTATTTCTGCTATTTTAATCCATCCATCCATCCATCTTTTGCTGCTTATCCGGGGTCGGGTCGCGGGGGCAGCAGCCTAAGCAGGGAAGCCCAGACTTCCCTCTCCCCAGCCACATTTGCCAACTCTGCAGGGGGGATCCCGAGGCGTTCCCAGGCCAGCCGAGAGATGTAATCCCTCCAGCGTGTCCTGGGTCTTCCCCGGGGTCTCCTCCCAGAGGGACGTGCCTGGAACACCTCACCAGGGAGGTCCAGGAGGCATCCTGACCAGATGCCCGAGCCACCTCAACTGGTTCCTCTCAATGCGGAGGAGCAGCGGCTCTACTCTGATCTCCTCCCGGATGTATTTTAAATCCTATTTTAATATGAAACTTTTTTACTTTGGCTTGATGGAAATAAAAGTAGTTTTTATTCAAGGTTAAAATATATGGAACCTTTTGAAACATAGTAAAATGTAATGAATGTCTGGGATTAATAAGTATTTTTCATTTCAGACATGTTATATACTCAGCAGGTAAGTCTGGTGGATCTGATGCTGTTGGATAGGCAACTGTTTGACATTCGCAGAAAGGATTTGACAGGTTTTTCAGACAACCAACATACTAAACTGCTGCTTGTCCCACAAATAGATGCTTTTACTGAAAATGGAGCACAGCTTTATCACCAGGCAGTAAGAATTCAATGTTTGCCTTGTTGTTCCAGATGTTTCACATCAGATGACCCTGTTCTGCTTGAATACATGGAAACAATCTTCTTCTAGTCATGTTATTGCCATTGTTTTCATAATATTTGTCTTATACAATGATTCATTCATTTTTTATATTATAATTTGAGAAAACAAGGTGAGAAATTCATTTCAATTTTCAACTGGATCATTTTATTCTACATTTACATTTACATTTATTTCTACATACTATTACACGATAAATTAAATGTCTGGAATTTCACAATGTAACGAAAATGATTTGAAACGTGAAAAAAGAGGTGAAGATCTGACAAATATTCATGAGGGAGTGGGTTTCCATGTTTCCCCACCTGATTTAATCTCAGTCCAGGCTCGCCGGGGGAGTCGGGAGTTGTTGCATCTCTGCAGCTGGTCAGGGCGAAACAGATGGCTGTTTACAGCACATATCGTACAATCACACAGCAAGAGAAGCAGGCCATGACAAAGCCTGGAAGTAAACAAACTGACCAGAGCCAGCAGAAGGACATCACCACGGTTACGTGTTGTTTAGCCTGCCTGCTAGCTGTCTTGCTCTGCTGCTCATTTGCACAGCTGACTGACTTTAGAGGGCACCAACACCACACGATGATCAGCCGAAACTTTGACCCGTGGTGCTTCCTGCACCCCCTGCAGGTTCAGCTGTACAGCGCTCTCTGTGCAGCACCTGTCTGTGCATGCACAGGTCATAATCCAAGATATGTTTGTGATGCATTTTGAGAAAAGTCCCTGAAAAACATTGTAAATGTAGATCTGAACAGGAAGAGTCCAGCTTGGACCCATTTCTGCTGGTTTTTCCTCTCCTTAACCCACTTCAGTTTGCAGGATGAAGGTTTGCAGTTCTCCTCTCCAACTTTCTCTGGAGCGTTTATTGCTTCACTGTCTTTATAAAAAGAACTTTCAGATCTCTCAGACTATGATCCTGGGAAATTAAACCACCAGACAATCCTCAGCCTCTGTTGCTTTAAGAGATTCAACTGAATGTTTTACACAATTATTTCTCTACAAGTGATTTTTTTGTCTGGTAGACAAATATTACCCCTGTGAATGCCCTTATGTACAGTCTGGCAGAAGATAATGTTCGCTAGAAAATAATTCCTCAATAAAAACAACAACGACCCTCCTGAAGGAGGGACATATCTCTCTGCCACATTTGCTCTGCTGCCATAAACACTGTTTCTGCCACACGCGAGTTAATTAAAAGCAGCGCAGACAGACTTTGGGGTCCACTCCCCTTTCCTCTCATCATGTCACATTTCATTTCATTTCACCAAACATTTAAATAGGTGCTGCGCTTGTTGTCTGTGCAGCTTTGGATCACTGTCATTCTGCCAAACAGCCCGAGCAACGCTCTCTCCTCCCAGTCCTGTCCAGCTCAAGCAGTGTTTCACATCAACACAAACTCAATTATTATAAGTAATTACAACAATCTCAGGGTGCTTGAGCAGACGCTGATTTCCAAGAGCTCCACAACATGGATGGAGTTGTCGAGCTGTTGAAGGGAGGAGGGGAAAAGTTAAACTCTCACAGAATCGCAGCTCCAGTGAGTTTAACATTAAAACCAGTGGTGGAACTGGCATAACCAGGACTGTGCTGGTCACTGGACAGATTTCACTTCTTTACTAAAGTGGTTAAGACAAGTGTGGTAAGCCAGATTAGCTGCTGGATTCAGGCCTTGTGCGAAAACTTTCGAGCTTACAGTTTGAAGCCGCTGCAGAGATTACAGAGTTAGCACAAGCACATATCAGGAAGACCACCGTTACTTTACTGGAGATTAAAACACCCATTAGTTTCAACCGGGGTCTGCTGAGCTGAAACTGATTTACAAATTCATTTTAGCTTCATTTGTGCAGCATCAAGCATACAAACAATCAGTTACAACTCATTCACAATAGTCAGTTATCATCATTTATAGGAGCCAACTGATAAGATACAACAGCCTAAATCAATTGGTTTTTGATGCGACCACCATTCTGAGTATGAATGGGGTGGCGGGTGACAGTGGGAATGAAAAACCTTAGCAGAACCAGAACCTGGCTCAGGAAGAACAGCAATCTGCCTCAACCAGTTGGGCTGTACAGGAAAGCGGGATCAACAGGCTGCACAGCATTTAGCCAGAAAACCCAAACCCTGCCAGACCCAAACCATGCCACTCCCTAACCCTGCCAGACCCAAACCCTGCCACTCCCTAACCCTGCCAGACCCAAACCATGCCACTCCCTAACCCTGCCAGACCCAAACCATGCCACTCCCTAACCCTGCCAGACCCAAACCCTGCCACTCCCTAACCCTGCCAGACCCAAACCATGCCACTCCCTAACCCTGCCAGACCCAAACCATGCCACTCCCTAACCCTGCCAGACCCAAACCATGCCACTCCCTAACCCTGCCAGACCCAAACCATGCCACTCCTTAACCCTGCCAGACCCAAACCCTGCCACTCCCTAACCCTGCCAGACCCAAACCATGCCACTCCCTAACCCTGCCAGACCCAAACCATGCCACTCCCTAACCCTGCCAGACCCAAACCCTGCCAGACCCAAACCATGCCACTCCCTAACCCTGCCAGACCCAAACCCTGCCACTCCCTAACCCTGCCAGACCCAAACCCTGCCAGACCCAAACCATGCCACTCCCTAACCCTGCCAGACCCAAACCCTGCCACTCCCTAACCCTGCCAGACCCAAACCATGCCACTCCCTAACCCTGCCAGACCCAAACCCTGCCAGACCCAAACCATGCCACTCCCTAACCCTGCCAGACCCAAACCCTGCCACTCCCTAACCCTGCCAGACCCAAACCATGCCACTCCCTAACCCTGCCAGACCCAAACCATGCCACTCCCTAACCCTGCCAGACCCAAACCATGCCAGACCCAAACCCTGCCAGACCCAAACCCTGCCAGACCCAAACCATGCCACTCCCTAACCCTGCCAGACCCAAACCATGCCACTCCCTAACCCTGCCAGACCCAAACCCTGCCAGACCCAAACCATGCCACTCCCTAACCCTGCCAGACCCAAACCCTGCCAGACCCAAACCATGCCACTCCCTAACCCTGCCAGACCCAAACCATGCCACTCCCTAACCCTGCCAGACCCAAACCATGCCACTCCCTAACCCTGCCAGACCCAAACCATGCCACTCCCAAACCCTGCCAGACCCAAACCCTGCCACTCCCTAACCCTGCCAGACCCAAACCATGCCACTCCCTAACCCTGCCAGACCCAAACCATGCCACTCCCTAACCCTGCCAGACCCAAACCCTGCCACTCCCTAACCCTGCCAGACCCAAACCATCCCACTCCCTAACCCTGCCAGACCCAAACCCTGCCACTCCCTAACCCTGCCAGACCCAAACCCTGCCAGACCCAAACCATGCCAGACCCAAACCCTGCCCCTCCCTAACCCTGCCAGACCAAAACCCTGCCACTCCCTAACCCTGCCAGACCCAAACCCTGCCAGACCCAAACCATGCCAGACCCAAACCCTGCCACTCCCTAACCCTGCCAGACCCAAACCCTGCCACTCCCTAACCCTGCCAGACCCAAACCATGCCACTCCCTAACCCTGCCAGACCCAAACCATGCCACTCCCTAACACTGCCAGACCCAAACCCTGCCACTCCCTAACCCTGCCAGACCAAAACCCTGCCACTCCCTAACCCTGCCAGACCCAAACCATGCCACTCCCTAACCCTGCCACTCCCTAACCCTATCAGATCCAAACACTGTCAAATTCAGCACAGAGACCCAATGAAATAGACACCAGAGTCCCCTATCTGAAGCCGCAAAGAGATCATATGTTTCATTATCAATACATATCTTACCTTTATAGTTCATTTTTCATCATTATTGTTTTTTATTATTTTTATGCATTTAATCATTTCTGCATATTTTCCAGTGGTTTCAGGAGTCCTTTGCACCCCCTCTGGGGGTGGTGTTAGTCATGCCTGCAGGGACACCTTCTGTGGAATTGATCTTAGTGGTTAGGATAATGAATGTTTGTGTTTATATGTAATGAATGAATAATGAATATGTAATGAAGATGAGATGGGTTAATGAGTTATTCTTTTTAATGCTTTTTAAAATTTGCAAAGCATTTAGTGTTACATTTATTTTTCAGGAACAAAATTGATACTATTAGAGATCAAATCCACAATATTCTTCCTTCTACTTATAATGTTGAGCCTGTTGTGGTCTCCGAAGCATCCTTAGAACCAGGATCTGACTTGTGTCTAAATAGTTTCTGTCCTGTCCAACCCTCTGAATTAACTAAAATAATAGCTTCATCTAAACCATCCACCTGTATCTTAAACCCTCTCCCAACGAGCCTCTTTAAGGACATTTTCCCTGTAATTAATACATCATTATTAAATTTCATCAATATGTCTTTAGTGACAGGAGCTGTACCACAATCATTTAAAACTGCTGTAATCAAGCCTTTCCTTAAAAAGCAATCTCTGGATCCAGAGGTGATAGCAAATTATAGACCTATATCTAATCTCCTGTTTATGTCCAAAATTCTGGAGAAAATAGTTTCAGCTCAGCTACATGCCCACCTGAGCAGAAATAATTTATTTGAAGAGTTTCAGTCAGGATTTAGAGCTCATCATAGCACTGAGACAGCATTGGTGAAAGTTACTAATGACCTTCTTATGGCCTCAGACAAAGGACTTGTGTCCGTACTTATCTTGCTTGATCTTAGTGCTGCATTTGATACAGTCGATCATAACATTCTGTTACAGAGACTAGAACAGGTGGTTGGAATTACAGGTACAGCGTTAAGCTGGTTTAAATCATATTTATCTGATAGACTTCAGCTTGTTCATGTAAATGACAAGTCCTCCTCACAAACTACAGTAAGTCATGGAGTTCCTCAAGGTTCTGTACTTGGACCAATACTCTTCACGCTATATATGCTCCCTTTAGGCAAAATTATTAGACAACATGGAATAAACTTTCATTGTTATGCAGATGATACTCAGATATACTTATCCTTTAAACCAAATGAAACAAATCAGCCCAATAGGCTACAAAATTGTCTCATAGACATAAAGACTTGAATGTTCTCTTAAACTCAGATAAGACTGAAGTAATTCTTGTTGGATCTGAAAAACTCAGAGCTAAATTTTCCAGTTTTGTAATGAACCTGGATGGCATTACTTTAGTGTCCAGTGCTATAGTGAGAAACCTTGGAGTAATATTTGACTCGGACCTGTCCTTTGGCCCACATGTTAAGCAGGTTACTAAAACAGCCTTCTTTCATTTACGTAATATAGCCAAAATTAGGGACATTCTGTCTCAGAGTGATGCAAAAAAAACTGGTTCATGCTTTTGTTACTTCGAGACTAGATTACTGTAACTCTCTATTACTGGGCTGTCCTAAATATGCCCTGAAAAGCCTTCAGCTGATCCAGAATTCTGCAGCCAGAGTCCTGACCAGAACCAGCAGGAGAGATCATATTTCTCCAGTTTTAGCCTCTCTTCATTGGCTGCCTGTTGAATCTAGAATAGAATTTAAAATCCTTCTCCTTACATATAAAGCCCTCCACAGCCAGGCACCACTATATATCAAAGACCTCATAGTTCCTTATATACCAAGCAGAGTACTTCGTTCGCAGACTGCAGGATTACTTCTGGTTCCTAGAGTCTCAAAGAGCCAAGCAGGAGGCAGAGCCTTTGGTTATCAGGCCCTTCTCTTATGGAATAAGCTCCCAGTTAGTGTTAGGGAAGCAGACACCCTCCCCACCTTTAAGATGAGGCTGAAGACTTATCTTTTTGATAAGTCCTATAGCTATGGATGGTTAGCATCCCTTAGTTATGCTGCTATAGGTTTAGACTGCTGAGGGACATTTCCTGATACACTGAGCTTCTTTCTCTTTCTCTTTCAAAGTATTTCTGCAGATGACAGGACTCAGAGTTGTACTGGAAGTCTGAGGTGTACAGTGTGAATAGCAATGGCCACAAGAGTACAGTTCCTTGTGGTGCACCAGTGCTGCTGACCTCCATCTCAGACACACAACCTTTCAGTCTCACAAACTGTGGTCTGTTTGTGAGGTAGTCATAGATCCAGGTGGTTGTGGAGGTATCCACCTGGAATTTATGGAGCATAAATTCCAGGTGGATACACATAACAAAGCAGGCTGAATGGTATTAAAAGCACTGAGAAATGAAAGAACATGACCCTCAGAGTGCTGCCTCAATGGTCCAGATGAGAGTGTGCTCTCTGGAGCAGGTATATGATGGCATCTTCAACCCCAAGTCCATTACGATATGCAAACTGGAATGGGTCCTGAAAGGTGTTTACTTGCTTGTTGAGGTGAGCCAGTAAGAGTCTCTCCAGGACTTTCATGATGTGAGATGTCAGGGCAACTGGTCTGTAGTCACTTGGCCCAGCTGGTTGTGTTTTTTAGGCACTGGAACAAGGCAGGAGGTTTTATGGTTTAAATCTCCATCGCTTTCTCCACTGTCTCACTCCCGCTCTGCATCCTCTTCTCTTTCTTTTCAACTCAATTGGGATTTGATGTGTTTTTTGTTGATAATCCTGATTTGGGAGAGTTTAATCAGTTGATCCCGTTTGTAAACAAGTCTTGTTGCCATGGAAACTCATCATAACAAGTCTTGAAAGAGCTAAAAATATGCAGAAAAATCTTCCTTGCAGCACACCCTCCGAATCGGCATGAAATCCTGAGAAAAGAAAAGGACCTTATTTGAGGTAATATCTATATGAGAAAAGTTTTTAATTTTTAAAAAAACTCTAGATAGCAAGTCAGAGCTACTACAATTTGCTGCCAACAGATGGTGCAATCTAGAATGCAATGATGCACCATGTTATAAATAATGTTATAAATAAATAATCTAAATAACTACAGTGAGATGTGATTGTAAAGGAACAAGAGAAATGTTTATTATCATTTATAACAGTAAGAAATACACAGATCTAACAGTAGCAATAGTGTGTGTACAAACACACCACAAACCCCACAGAGCAAAGTCCATGATCCACAAACCAAAGACACAACTATCTGCAAAGGATGTGAAGTTCAGATTCCACAGCAGAAGGTCAACAATTCCTATTGTTCATGTTTTATTTCACTGCCGACTTCATACACATTTGTCACCTTTTAGTTTATTACAGTTATGGAAATAATTATAAGATGCAGTAAGGGGGGGTTGAAGACAGCAGATTTTGTGACCTCAGAATGAGCTCTGCTTTTTGTTCTTTCCTGTCCTGCAGCAGGAAGTCGCTTCTGAGAGCAGTTTAACTTGAGAGACACATCTGTCCCAAGAGATCACCATAAATCTGATTCTTGTTAAGCAGCCATGCACATGCCACATAGAAGCAGTCGTTCAGTAAAGGCTGAATGACTCAGCTGTTAACTGTTTGCAAGCAGTGTGCATGTTTACACCTGGTGAAATGGCACAATTGTTAACCAGTTAGGGGCTGAACTCATCAGTCTGCTGATATGAATGGAAAAGAAAGAAAAAAAAAACATCTATTCCTTAAGTGTTTGAATTACTTTCTGATTTCCCTCTCAGATAACTGGAGCTTTGTAAAAGCAGCCACAGCTCACAACATTACTTTAGCATGTTTAGGTGTGAGTACAGTATGTCTGATGAGCAAATGTTGCTTTAAATCAGTTATTTTCTTTAGTTTCAGTTTTAGTTGCTCCACATAGTTTTAAAAAAAAAAAAAAAAAAAAAAAAAAAAAAAAAAAAGTGTCCCGTTTTACTTTAAATCAAATCTGAAATGTGCCCACATGTTGGCTCATCCAGGTGGAGAGAAGGATGAATGGGCATGAGAGCTTAACATCTTCCTAAACGTCTTCCTGGGTGTAAATGTGTAGACCTTCCTTCCAGAGATCAAGTCTGATTGGATCTTATCTCAGCTGAATATTTCCATCCCAGAGATGTTCACAAGTCATCTTCTGTAAGTCCAAGTCGAGGTTCAAGTCTCCTATAGTTTTATGAATTTCACTCAGCCCAAAGTCATACTGGAAGGTGTGTGGACATGTGTGACCAAGTCACGAGTCCCAGACTCCCATCCACTTCTCTGTCTTTTGTTCTTGCATTGATTGAGGTATTGGTATGTCTAGACCTTTTGCTTTCAAGTTGCTTTTATTAGCAAAAATACTTGTTCATAAAAACTGCTGAAAATATTTAATAACAAAATCAACATTGATGTTGTTGATCTGTCAAGTCTTGTATTGTCTGCTGGTGGTGGTAGACCCAATCCTGATGTGGTTACAGGATATATGTTTTCACATTTTGATTCTGTAGCTAATTGAAACTTGTTAGCATCCTTGTTAACCTCCTGTTTAAATTAACCTGGATTATGTAGCGCTAGCTTAGTCAGCACTACGGTAATATTTCAACATTTTTCTAGTTTATTTTCATCTCCAAAGTGAAAATGTTGATGAACTGTGTCATCCCTTAAAACACTCACTCAAAACTATATATGACATGGTTTCCCCAAACTAGCTTTAAACCAGTTTAGCACTGCTGCTTAGTTTATGCTAACATCAGGTTATCAGACTTGCATAACTAGTACCTGTACTTGCACAGGAACAAAGTCTGCAAGAAATGTGCAGAAACAGATATTTTTGAGGCAGGAAGAATCTTGAAACCACATTTATTTACTTATTTACTAGTGTCGTGATACAGACGATACTGATGAGGCAGGTGTTACATGTGATTGATGCAGGTCTGAAGAGATGTGTCTGTTCTCCTCCAGGGACCTTATACCTCAGGTGTCGGATCAGGCCTTGTCCACACATAGCAGGAATCTCATAAAACAAAGATATTTTTCTCCGATTTGGCTTGTCATCCAAACAAAAACATAGATTTCTGCATCAAAAACTATGGTTTTAATAACCTCCGACCAAAGTGAAGATGTGTGAATACTCTGTTTACACGTCTGGATGACATATATAACCGGGAGTTTGGGGGTTTTAAACGTCACCGTCTGCAGCAGAAAATGCCATAATATCACATGTGCGACCTTTGTTTATGTAACCGAGGGTTTTGTTCATGCACCTATAATTTTATAATATATGAAACAAGAAGACAAAGAAGTTCTGCGGAACTGGCACAGCCGCTGTCTTTTACAATTAGTCAGCAAACTCTTACCAACAATACTGATGCTGCTAGTGCGCGTGAAAAGGCCTTGCTTATTCACAACTTGGGCACAGAAGGACAGCAGATTTTCAGCACGCTTAGTCCCGCTTCCACGTACGATGCACATGTGAATAAACTTTTGCCTGACTTTGCTACTCGTCATGATTCACCGGATTTTGTTCCGCTAACACCGGCAGCAAGTGGGTGAGTCCATCCACCATTTTGTTGCAGAGGCTTTGGAGGAGGAACTAATAAGAGATCAACTGGCCAAACATGCAAACAATCCGTAGGTTCAGGAGAAACCTCTGATGTCCCCTGATGATTTCACTTTAACAAAGGCAATAGAAAAAGCATTTCACGTAGAACCTGCAGCTTAATTAGCATCCAAGCTTGCAGCCTCTTCATCCCTTCACAGGACACAGACAATAGAGCCCACAGTACAGTCGGTTTTGATACACCAGCCTTGGAAGTAAACTTCATCAGATATCAGAGTAATGCTACGCACAGAGCCTGCAGTAATTGTAGCTCTTCTTCACAACCAACCTGTGGGCCACAGTGCCCAACTAAAGGCCAGCAGTGTGGGATATGGGAAAAATAAAATAATTTTAGAAGAGTTTATCTTTCAGCCCGCCCTAGTTCTCAGAAATCTGTCTCTAGGACCTCACCTGCATCAACAACCAACCATTCCAAAAGCCCCCAATCTCAGCCCTTCAAATGGTGCACAGTGGACCTAGATGGCATGTGTCTGCCATTACTACTGGACACTTGGGCTTCACGCTCACTGCTGAACATTTCCACTGTGCAATGTTTATTTTCCCACAAGAAGCTCATGTCCAGTGCAGAGAATTTAAATGGCTTTGGTAGCTAAGATCAGCACGGTGGGCACAGTTTCTTTCTCTGTTCAATATGGGACCAGGGCTCCTACGACTTTCACCTTCCAAGTATTTCATCAAGGAGCCAATCTCATGGGTTTGGCTTATTCTCAGACTTGAGGTTCGCCCTCATTGACAACGCGGGCACAGCCATCTTGACTGTGAGTTCACCATGGCAAATGCCCTGGCTGTCTGTTCCATGGTCTGGTCTGCCTCACCTCCATTAGCCACCAACCCCTCATCAACCCTGATGTGTGGCCTGTTATCCAGCCCCTGCATCGCTCACCCTTAGCCCTGCAAGATGCTGTGTCATGCTCTGATCTCAGGTCCGTAAATAAAGTTGTGATCCCTGACAAATACACTTTCCCTATCATCGAGGAGTTGACAGCCAGGCTCCATGGCTCCTCTGTGTTCACAAAGCTTGATCTTTGCCATGTAGGTTCCCCTACATCTGGATAGGCGAGACCTAACTGCTTTTGTGACCCATACTGGGGTTACACCCTCTTCCAGCAGCACACCTTTATCCGGAATGATTGGTCCACAGTGGTTCCTGTAGAGTTAATACCCTACTACAGAGTCTGAGAAGAACCGTCCTGTTGGCAAGATGTCTGTGTGGTTACGGGACTTCACACAGTTGTCCCCAGCAGCGTACCCAGCATTTTGTCCATGGCTCATGAAGGTCATTTGGCCATAGCAAAGGTTAAACAACACTGCAGGGAGCTGGTGTGGTGGTCAGGCATTGACAAGGATATTGAATTTATGGTGAAAGACTGTACAGCTTGTCTCATCAGCGGTCAAACTGGCCCAGCACTACCACCACTGCAACCAGTGGAGTGGCCAGATGCTGTTTGAGAGCACATCCAAGTAGATATTTGTGGTGAACTCCACAGGGTGGCACTACACCGTTTCCTGGTAGTTGTGTGTTCACTCTAAGTGGCCAGAAGTGATGGCCATGGGCTCTGTCACAAGTTGGGCAGCGACCAATTTCCTGGCTGCACTGTTTGCCAGGTGGGGTGTTCCTAAAGCTGTCACCACAGACAATGGACCGCAGTTCGTGTTGGGCGAGTATTCATTGTTTCTGACCACCAAGGGAACCACCCACATACGCACCTCCTTTTACCACCCAGAGACCAATGGAGGGGTGGAAAGGTTTAATCAGACCTTGAAGAACAGCATCAGGGCACACCTGAGTGATGGCCTCCTGTTTTCAGCGGCTTTGTCATCTACCTTGCTTCACTATCGAGCAAAACCTCACACAACCATAGGCAGCTACCCAGCATGCCTCATGATTGCCCTTTGGGCAGTCCTTTGGACTGCTTATGACCACACAGCGTAGCCACGCCCCCACAAGCAGTCCGCCACAGGGTCATCTGCCTCCAGCATCAGATGAAGCGGCATTTTGAATAAGAGAAAAAAACACGTCCGGGTCACATCACTGCCTTGGACTGGGTCAGAGTTTGGTGACTATTTGGTCTGGGGTCGAGGTCGGGGGGCTGCAGTTGCAGCAAGAGCTAGAGATACAAGGGGGCAGTGTGACACAGGACTGACAAAAGTCTGTAAGCTGTTGTTTTGACTTAATAAAGCAGTGCAGTGAAGAACCGTCAGAGTCTATAAGTTTCTGGACATAACACTTAATGTGGTTTTGCGGATATGTGTAGATGGGTTTGTTTTTGAGAAATGAGGTTGTGTGGACTTTTACTGGCTGGAGGTTTGTGTTAGGTTTTAAAAAATCCCAGCTATGTATGGACAAGGCCTCAGATTTCAGAGGTGGCCAGGCTAGCTCCGCCCATGAAATTAGTTTGTTGTGAAGTGGTGCTGTATAAAAAGCCAAAGTGAAATATATAGTTTTATGATTTATAGTTTATTAATTTATTAATTATTACTATATTTATTATTATTATTATTATTATTATTATTATTATTATTATTATTATTATTATTAAGAATTTAATTAATTGTATTAATCATTAATAGTTAATGTCATAAGCTCAGTAAATTTGCTTTTTCATCCTGTTTCTAACCAGATCATATCAGATAAATATCCATCATCTCAGCTCACATCGGCCTGGTGATATAGAGCTGCATGGTTTCTTCATTTTAACAAATTCAGCTGAATCTATAACAACTTTTGTGGAGTGAAACCTTCACATGGTTATATAGCACGTCACATTTAATTTAAGTGTTCATGCTTCATGTTAAACTCATGAGTTGCTTCCTGTTTCTATGAAACTTTATTCAATGAGCAAGACTAGATTAAAATTCAGTTTTCATTTGTTTATTTTCTGGGTTTCTGTAAAAGGAAGAGGGTCCTTTATGAACACACAGAAAGAGTATTAATGCTGTTAGCATACCTGCAGTATCCCAGGACGGTCCTGCTGCCGTCCACAGTTTGCTGAGGAATCCAAACAGCAGACATGGCAGAAGCTGCAGAGAGAACTGACCCAATTTTAGACCTGACTGGGGGTGAAGTGTTTGCCATCAGCTGAGTGGGAAAGAGGGATGTTGGAGGGAGGGCTGGACAGAATAATAAACATCCTCTGTAGCTCACCAACATCGCCTCAGATAAGATTCACACACATCTCAATTCAGGCTGCAGAACGTCAGGGTGTCAGATGGTCTGACAGGCACTGCCTGGCATGGCAACACAGCCTGTGAAGGGCTGTCACTGTCACAGCTCCTCTCACTGTTCCTGACCTAATAGCTTCCCAACCTCCAGCCTGCAGCCCTCTCTCCATCATATTTACATCTTTTCTCCCTCTCCATCTCCTAATCCTCAGTCCTTTGCTCGTCTCGTCACCTCAGCTTTGTCCACAAATAAGAATTGTGATAATTAATGGCACAACATGTTTCTCATTTAAAATCTAATCTAAAAGAGGTGGACACAAATTATCCCGACTAATTGAAAAGCTAAAAGCAATAAAACAGCTCTTGGTAGCCTTAATGTGATCTTGAATGGGTGGGGAATAAAAGTAAGGGCTTTGAAGTTGGGTGATATCAGCGCCGTTAATGCAGCTTTAATAACCTCGCTCTTATTGCAGCGTACGCACACACAGCTCCTGAATCACTGCCTGGGAGCCCGTCAGAGCAAACAATCAACACTGCTGCATCTTTCTGACTGGATTAAAAACAAAAACATGTTTCTTCCTGAATAACTCTCTTCTGATCAAGCTGAAAACTTGAGGAATTTTATCACTGACTGTCCAGGCGATGGATGAGACTGTACCCAACAGAACCCACTAAAAACTGTCGTCCTGCAGTTTCCTGCAGCATTTAGTTGCTTGCCTGCATTCACACACCTGGATTAAATGAAAGGGTCATTGTGAAGAACTTGACAACAAGCAGTTGGATCCATTTCAGTTGAATCAGGTGAGTTGAAGCAGGTCAACACCTAAAACCTGCAGGACAGACCCCCGTCAGGGACAAGTCTCAGATGGAAGGACCCACGTTTATCAGCCATGCTAACACTCAGATTTGTGTGTTTTAATGCATAAAACATCTCACTTTATTTAAATGATTTGTTTATTGTGATAAGTTGTGGGTTGCACACAAAAATATCAGTAGCAGAGAATGAAGGTAGGTGATAAGTTAGACTAACATGCAGGGGAAACAAAACGAGACATACTGCAGCAGGTAAGCCAATGACTGAGAGAGAAAATCAATATATATAAATAAACAACATACACACACAGCTAAATCTTTTTAAAGCTTAAATATGAGAGCAGTGGATCACAGAAGCTGATTTATTTCTGAAGGTGTCCCGTCGGTCTCTGCTGCAGTTTGTCACGTCTGCATAATAATTACTCTGTCATCTTTTATTAAATATGTACAGATGTGCATTCTATCTGCAGGATGGGGAAAGGGAATCCTCGTGGGACACTGAGTCGCTGTGATTCCACCACTGCGAGATCAACCCAATGCTTGGACACATTGATGCATTCAGGAACAGCTTCATCTGCTGGGGGGGCTCAGTGGTCATTATTCTCATGCCTCTCACTGTCCCGTCTTTCACACAGTGTTTAACTTCTTAAAACGCATCTGGTTAAAGTTTAACGCTATGGAAACGTTACACATGGTTAGAGAGACGCAACAGTTCAACCACTAAGCTGGGAATGCAAAACAGACATAGATGGATTTATGTCCCTCCAGACTCACCATAGATCCAACAGACTACTGCTTGTTTTTGTGGGATTTGTAGATTTTAGGTATCAATAAAGCTGCAAGTCCAACATTTAATGTCGAACCTGGTGTTGCATCTCTGTTGTTCTGTAGCAAACTGCTGAGATAGAGGAACCATCCGGTCAGTTTCATGTTTATGTAGTCATCTCAAGACCCAAATGATTCCCTGTGATGGACTGGCGAGCTGTCAGGTGTACCTGCTAATGGCTGGGACAGATATTGTTGGTCTCTGTCACTTCCTCTCACCGGATGTGCCATCTGTCAGCGGTTCAGACCCTGGGTGAGACCCTGGTTTTAAGTGGACTAGAGTCAGAATGCATGTTCACACTAATGGGTTGGATTACCTATGGAAGCAGACCAAACAGTACCAGTGTGAAATTCTGGTGGAGCGGATTCAGGTGGATTCAACGTTCCGAGATCTGAGGGCATCGATCCATATCTAAAATCTGGATCAAACTGAGATGCAGTTTGTCTGTTAATCAGCATTGTGTTCATTAGCACTCTGCATGTTTCCTGCCATTTACCAGGATCATTTAATGGCTCACTTCATTAATGAGAGATGTTTTAATCATGCCGTCCTATTTTCATACTAATCAAATTTTCTGTTTTTGATTACATAACAAGCTGCCCATGCAGCCATGTCATCTATTTTCCCAGTAAATATTGTTTTGTGTGAAGTACAGTGTTATGTGTCTTAACTCTGAATATTGTTTAAACTTCAGGATTTTTATCAATATAGGAATGTTACACGTTGCCCAGGGAGCCCGTTGGAAATGAGCGTCACAGCTAGCACTGACACATTTACAGAAAGTTCAGCAGTGTGTGCCGTCCCTGTTAAATAAACAACAAAACAAGGTCCATTTCTGCTCCCTTACGTACGTAATTGGGGTCATCCCATTTACGTCGCCATCTTCATACTTCAATCCATCTTTTATGCTGCCACAGTTTTTGAGTTAATTCATCCACTAGTGGGCAGTTCAGCTTTCACTTTTTGTTTCACCTTTTGACCAAGCGGCAGCCTCCGGCAGTAACCCCCAGCTGCAGCCTGGAGAACGGGGCGGGGCTGGATATTGGGCGGAGTTGGACGTCTCTCTGTCTGTTACTCTATCTGTCTATCTGTCTGTCAGATGGGCGTGATTAGATGGGCACTTGGTGTTAGGGGTTACAGTCAGCAATGGTCACCAATCAAAATGTTGAGGGGGTCAGGTTGAACATCCCGCCCCGCCTCATTCTCCAGTCTGCAGCCAAGACCCTCTCACATCCGGCAGTAAAAAGTGAAGCCGATATGACTAAACTTTCAGTTCCCCCTCCATCCACTAGGGGCTCCAAAACAGAACAAATCCCCATAGACTCCCATGTTAAAAAGACCAACTTCACAGCAGAAATAAACATGTTTACAGCAGAAATAAACATGTTTACAGTAGGAATAAACATGTTTACAGCAGGAATAAACATGTTTACAGCAGAAATAAACATGTTTACAGTAGGAATAAACATGTTTACAGCAGGAATAAACATGTTTACAGCAGGAATAAACATGTTTACAGCAGAAATAAACATGTTTACAGCAGGAATAAACATGTTTACAGCAGAAATAAACATGTTTACAGTAGGAATAAACATGTTTACAGCAGGAATAAACATGTTTACAGCAGAAATAAACATGTTTACAGCAGGAATAAACATGTTTACAGTAGGAATAAACATGTTTACAGCAGGAATAAACATGTTTACAGCAGAAATAAACATGTTTACAGTAGGAATAAACATGTTTACGGCAGAAATAAACATGTTTACAGCCTGGTACAAAAATCCATTTTAGGTTTAATAGGTCGTAGAACGTAGAACAACCGCGGTTTTTGGCCAGTTAACAACGTGACTTAGCTTTAGCCCGTTTACCTCCGTTAGCTGGTTAGCTCCTGTTAGCTCCGGGTTAGCTCGGTTAGCTCTTAGCTACAGAAAGCTCAGAATTCGCTCGATGTCAGTCATCCACCATGACGCTCACAGCCCCCCTCTCAGCTCCACCTCTTTGCCCATATTTGTATTTTCCTAGTGAGACGACGCGCATGACGCTGCCAAGACAGTGATGGTAGGAACCGCCCACCGAGCTTCAATTCAGCTCTTCAGAAACCTACGGGTGACGTCACGGAGGCTCCGCCCATCTCTATATACAGTCCATGGTACCAGCAAATCGACTCAACTCTACACTCTAATGGTTTCTGGTGGAATTTCTCTATTTTCTGTGTCAAGGAAAGACATCAAAGATCCTTGGAAAAAGACCAAATTATAACAAACCTGTCTGTCTGACAGGTTTGTTATATTTGTTATCTCTCTGTCTGTTTTTCTATCTGTCTGTCTGTCTATAGCATCCAGCATAAATTGGAATTAAATGAGGACCTGAGATTCAATTCTCTTTCATAGGCATAAATATTAATGGAAATAATATTTTAAAAAAATATGAGTTATTATTCTGTTGTTGTTATTACTGTTGTTTCTTAAACATCAGAAAATTGTTAAATGTTATTTATTTATGTGTATTTTTGGCTGAAAGTGTTGCTGTGTGGATTATCTTCTATGTGCAGGAGTGATGGTGTAGTAATTATTAATTTTCTTTGAAATGGATTTCATTCTTGAATTTTTAAGTGACTTTTTATTGTTTTAGAGTAAATATGAAATGATGAAAATAGAAAGAAAGAAGGAATAACTTCTCTGTCCGATAAACATGTTTTAAATCAGCTTTTCCAGGCAGAACGTGACTAAAACAACGCGGGAACGTAAGCGAACATGTTGGTGGTTAAACTGAATCTGAATGGAACGTATTTTGTGGTGAGAGCTGAAGGGCTTTTAATCACTGACAAATCTCCAGGCAGACACTCCAGATTCTCATAAGGGGCCACATTTTGATCTCCTGGAGAGGCGTCAGTGTAAGGACACAAAAAGCTGACCCTCAGTCTGAGCCCCAGTAAAAGTGTCTCACAGTGGGTCTGTTCTCAGATGTGTTCAGGCGGTGGGTAAAGAAAGAAATCTACAGGCTAATTATCCCTGACCTGGGTGGATTTGGAGGACCTGCCAGGCATCGTCTGATTGGTCCTCTCACCGGTTGTCAAGACCGGGATTAGTGGGGACGGCCGGGAACAAACCCCTGCGGCGAACCAGTCAGAACTCCACCCCACCCAGCAAGAGCACGAATAGACCTCTTTATCAGGGTGCAGATGGAAATGCCTGCAGAGAGGGCCAAGTGTGTTATGTGACTACCTATTATGCTTGTCCTTTGTTGATAGATGGCACTGGTGGGGGTGTGCAGGGGGATCTCATCTTATTGTATAGCAAGCTGGCAAGCTTCAGAGCAGAGTATGATCTAACCTCTGTTCCTGCTGAGCATTTCATTCTGCAGGCCTTCAAAGGGCCAGAATACTACCTGTGAGCATGACTAGATGCCGCTGTGAGTCCAGGGTACTCTGCACATACTGGAGTACGTACATCCAGAATGTTCATCATATATGGAGGTAATTACTTCTGGTATCACATTGTTTGGTTTACTGTTTTATTTATAAATGTGAATGTCCATGGAGGCATTCACATTTTTGAGATCCTGTTCGGCCATTTTTATTATTATTCCTCCTGCGCCGTTCGGGTCACTTCAGTCGATCAGATCTTAAACTGTGCAGCTCCTTCAGGACATGTGGGTTTTTTTTGGTTTTTTTAATACTTGTAGTTTTTGAGATATTTAGCATTTTGTAAAAATAAATTCAGCCTTGTGATTGGATGAAAGTCCTTCCAACCAAATGTGGATTGGACCTTGCAAAAATTCAGCACAGTGATTGGTCAACAGGGTTTCAGAACTCTGCACCGGTTTGCAGAGTCCGGTTCCTCTTGGTCGCAGTCTCCAGTGTCTTTTCTTGAAAAATGTTTGAAACGCTACTCCTCCGACACCGTTTGTCTCACTTCAACCATTCAAGTATCAAACTCTTCAGCCCATTCAGGAGATATGTTCTATGACTTTTGGTCTTTGTAACATTCAAACTTTTTAGGTTATTCAAGTTTTTGTGAATGTATTGAAATCTGTTCCTGTAATTGGACGAAACGGAATTCAGCTCAGTGATTGGTCCATTTTCTGCACCGGTACACAGGTGCACATACAAGGCATGGGTTCGAATGCAGCATTTAACATATAGCTCTGTCCTTTGTCGGTTGTTGCTTGTGTGATGGCGTGCAGCTCTGCAGACTGCTCAGTGTGAACTGTTGGTCTCAGCGGCACACTTCAAGGAGCAAAGGAATTTATTTGCAAATATCGCAGTTAAATATGAAGGATTTGTTCCAACGATGCTCCCTGCAACATTTCAAAACTTTGTTAAATCTTAATCAATTTAAAAAAAAAAGCTTTTCACATTGAACAATAAAGTCTGTCACATCTTTACTGGAGCTTAGTTCAACCTCACACATGTTTTTGCAGTCCTGCTAATTACACCCTGCTGGAAGGGGAAAAAAAGGCGTTCCCATCCCAACTGGAAAACATTTAATCATGGGTTCAACCCCAATGTGGGGCAAATAATGTAAAAAGTCAGTTGTGCTCTTTTTTTCATTTTCTTATACTTGTGTAATTTCATTTCAATCACTCAGCATAGTTCAATAAATGGACATTCACAGTTGCTTTTATTTAAAAAAAAAAAAAAAGCTGGTTCTACTTAGCATTTATATTGTATGCACCATCACATGGAACAGGTTTTAATGGAATATCTTTCATTTTTATTAGAATATATGTACTTGCTAAAGTTTAACACATACCTGTCAAGTATCCCGTTTTGGCCAGGAAACTTCCGTTTTTTTACCCGTCTTTCCCGTACCTTTACCATGTTGTTATCATGCTGTAAAGCTGCTGGATTATGACCCCCGACAACCGATCTGAGGATAGGACCCGGTAACCGAGACCTTCTCTTTTGCCAGAGGATTTCCCTTATTTTAAAATCCAGAACTTGACAGGTACATGCAGACCATTTTGGAGCCTTTGCACCGTCGACATCTCTTCATCAAACTTGTTTTAGATGCATTAAAGAAAAGCTGGACTACAACCTGCAGTTGTTAAGCTCAGAGGAAATAATTAGCCTTTTTTCTCTGCCTTATTTAATACTGGCTGCCTGATAAATGTTCTTTCTGGTCACTTTTTCAGTCAAGGACCCAGCTTTTTGAAGGCGTCCTAAGGGTGCAAAGATACTGGCAGGGCTCCATGGAGCCCCAGTCTGCTTCGAGGCCCAGCAGGGGAATGAGCACCTCCCCAGCTTAGCAGGTTAATGTGTTGTTATTGCCGTGGAGAAGCTAATAGAGCTGTGATGACTCCACACCTGCCACAGGCAGCTGTGGGGTGGGGAGGAAAAAAGTCTCTGTGAAGTCTCCCACAGAGCCCAGAGCTGTCCACGGGCAGGAGTGCAGCTGACAGATAAAGTGTTTGACAGTGACACATAGCTACGGGTTGACAACAAAAATTTTAAAAAAAAATCCACTTAGCTGCTTCACATTTCCTTCGCCTCCCACTCGTTCATGCCAGTTTCTGCAGGTGAGATCTGCTATTGTTTGTATTTTACATAAGTAGCTGCAGCAGCAAGGAGTTCACACGGAGGCGCCAACATGAAGCCTCGTGTCGGGACATTAGTCCTCTCTCAGCTGGAGTTTGCCAGATATTCTTTCATGGATGACTTCTTTTCACTCATCCACCCTCCATAAAGGCTTCGGTTAGTGACCATTACATTTCCCCAAAATGCTCTTCATTAAGCTGATGTGCCATTGTTTAAAATAATCCAGGAACAAAGTACCATTAGCAGCATGTCTTCCACCTGCTGGGTGTCTGGACGGCCGGGTTGCAGACATCCCTGCTGCACACAGCTTCTTCAGGTGATGCTTGGCAATGGCACAGACAGGAGACTTTACTCCTTTAAGTTAAACAAATAAGCAAATAGTTCACATTTACAGACATTTGTAGACCAGCAGATCAATCAGGAAAATCTGTCAGTTTGAGGCCATGACTGATTTTCCAGATAATTCTCATGGTGGAGATGATGTGAGCTTTGTGACATGGTGCATCATCCTGCTGGAAGTTTCCATCAGAAGATGCTACACTGTGCTCAGAAAGGGTCAGCAGCAGGACTCAGGTAGGCTGTGGAGGTTAAACCAGGTCATGATGGTACCAAGGGGTCCAAACTGGGACCAGAAACCATCCCAGCAGCAGCCTGAAGCATTGATCCTGTCGGCAGGATGGATCCATGTTGTCATGATGTTTCCAGCAGATTCTGATCCTACCATGTGAATGTGGAGCTGAACTGGAGACTCATCAGACCAGCAACGTTTCTCCATCTTCTATTGTCCAGTTCTGGTGAGTCTGTGTGAACTGTAGCCTCAGTTTCCTGTTCTTACTGACAGGAGGAACCCGGTCTGCTGGTTCTGGTCCAGACTCCTGCTGGATGTTTTCTCTTTTTCAAACCTTCTCTGGAAGCCCTGGAGATGGTTGTGGGTAAAATCCCAGTAAATACTCAGACCAGCAACCTTAAGTCTCATTTCTCCTTCATTCTGATGATCTGTTTCTTGTCCTCAACATGTCTGCACGTCTAAATGTCTACATGTCTATGTGTCTATGTGTCTACATGTCTACATGTCTACATGTCTGTGTGTCTAAATGTCTATGTGTCTACCTGTCTACACGTCTACACATCTACACGTCTCCATGTCTGCACGTCTAAACGTCTACACGTCTCCATGTCACCATGTCTACCTGTCTACATGTCTACACGTCTCCATGTCACCATGTCACCATGTCTACATGTCTACACGTCTCCATGTCACCATGTCACCATGTCTACACGTCTACACGTCTCCATGTCTGCACGTCTACATGTCTACATGTCACCATGGCACCATGTCTACATGTCTACACGTCTCCATATCTGCACATCTACACGTCTACATGTCACCATGTCTACATGTCTACACGTCTACACGTCTACACGTCTACATGTCACCATGTCTACCTGTCTACATGTCTACACGTCTACACGTCTACACGTCTCCATATCTGCACATCTACACGTCTACATGTCACCATGTCTACATGTCTACACGTCTACACGTCTACATGTCACCATGTCTACCTGTCTACATGTCTACACGTCTACACGTCTACACGTCTCCATGTCACCATGTCTACACGTCTACACATCTACACGTCTCCATGTCTACACGTCTACACGTCTCCATGTCACCGTGTCTACACGTCTACACGTCTACACATCTACACGTCACCATGTCTACATGTCTACACGTCTACATGTCACCATGTCTACCTGTCTACATGTCTACACGTCTACACGTCTACACGTCTCCATGTCACCATGTCTACACGTCTACACATCTACACGTCTCCATGTCTACACGTCTACACGTCTCCATGTCACCGTGTCTACACGTCTACACGTCTACACATCTACACGTCACCATGTCTACATGTCTAAACGTCTACATGTCTAAACGTCTACATGTCACCATGTCTACATGTCTACATGTCTACACGTCTACATGTCTACACGTCTACATGTCACCATGTCTACATGTCTACAGGTCTACACGTCTACACGTCTACACGTCTACATGTCACCATGTCTACATGTCTACATGTCTACACGTCTACATGTCACCATGTCTACATGTCTACATGTCTACACGTCTACATGTCACCATGTCTACATGTCTACATGTCTACACGTCTACATGTCACTATGTCTACATGTCTACATGTCACCAAGTCTACACATCTACACGTCTACACGTCTACATGTCATCATGTCTACATGTCTACAGGTCTACACGTCTACACGTCTACATGTCACCATGTCTACATGTCTACATGTCTACACGTCTACATGTCACCATGTCTAAATGTCTACATGTCTACACGTCTACATGTCACTATGTCTACATGTCTACATGTCACCAAGTCTACACATCTACACGTCTACACGTATACATGTCACCAAGTCTGCACGTCTACATGTCTACACGTCTACATGTCTACACGTCTACACATCTACACATCTACATGTCACCATGTCTACATGTCTACACGTCTACATGTCACCATGTCTACCTGTCTACATGTCTACACGTCTACACGTCTACACGTCTCCATGTCACCATGTCTACACGTCTACACATCTACACGTCTCCATGTCTGCACGTCTAAACGTCTCCATGTCACCATGTCTACCTGTCTACATGTCTACACGTCTACACGTCTACACGTCTCCATGTCACCATGTGTACACGTCTACACGTCTGCAAATCTACACATGTCCATATCTGCACGTCTACACGTCTACACGTCTACATGTCACCATGTCTACATGTCTAAACGTCTACACGTCTACAGGTCTACAGGTCTACATGTCTACACGTCTACACGTCTACATGTCACCATGTCTACATGTCTACATGTCTAAACGTCTACATGTCACCATGTCTACATGTCTAAACGTCTACACGTCTACAGGTCTACAGGTCTACATGTCTACACGTCTACATGTCACCATGTCTACATGTCTACACGTCTACACGTCTACAGGTCTACACATCTACACGTCTACACGTCTATACGTCTACATGTCTACACGTCTCCATGTCTGCACGTCTACACGTCTACATGTCACCATGTCTACATGTCGACACGTCTACACGTCTCCATATCTACACGTCTACACGTCTCCAAGTCACCATGTCACCATGTCTACATATCTACACTTCTCCATGTCTGCACGTCTACACGTCTACATGTCACCATGTCTACATGTCTACATGTCTACACGTCTACACGTCTCCATGTCACCATGTCTACTTGTCTACATGTCTACACGTCTACACGTCTCCATGTCTGCACGTCTAAACGTCTACATGTCACCATGTCTACATGTCTACACGTCTACACGTCTACAGGTCTACAGGTCTACATGTCTACACGTCTACCTGTCACCATGTCTACATGTCTAAACGTCTACACGTCTACATGTCGACACGTCTACATGTCACCATGTATACACCTCTGCATGTCTACATGTCTACACGTCTCCATGTCTGCACGTCTACACGTCTACATGTCACCATGTCTACATGTCTAAACGTCTACACGTCTACAGGTCTACAGGTCTACATGTCTACACGTCTACACGTCTACATGTCACCATGTCTAAATGTCTAAACGTCTACATGTCTACACGTCTACACATCAACACGTCTACACGTCTACGTGTCTACACGTCTACATGTCACCATGTATACTCCTCTGCATGTCTACATGTCTACACGTCTCCATGTCTGCACGTCTACACGTCTACATGTCACCATGTCTACATGTCTACACGTCTACACGTCTACATGTCACCATGTCTAAATGTCTAAACGTCTACATGTCTACACGTCTACACATCAACACGTCTACACGTCTACGTGTCTACACGTCTACATGTCTACGTGTCTACACGTCTACATGTCACCATGTATACTCCTCTGCATGTCTACATGTCTACACGTCTACACGTCTCCATTTCTACACGTCTACATGTCTCCAAGTCACCATGTCACCATGTCTACATGTATACACGTCTCCATGTCTGCATGTCTACACGTCTACACGTCTCCATATCTGCACATCTACACATCTACATGTCACCATGTCTACATGTCTACACGTCTACATGTCACCATGTCTACCTGTCTACATTTCTACACGTCTACACGTCTACACGTCTCCATGTCTGCACGTCTAAACGTCTCCATGTCACCATGTCTACCTGTCTACATGTCTACACGTCTACACGTCTACACATCTCCATGTCACCATGTCTACACGTCTACACATCTGCACATCTACACGTCTCCATGTCTACACGTCTACACGTCTACATGTCTACACGTCTACATGTCACCATGTATACACCTCTGCATGTCTACATGTCTACACGTCTCCATGTCTGCACGTCTACATGTCACCATGTCTACATGTCTAAACGTCTACACGACTACAGGTCTACATGTCTACACGTCTACACCTCTACACGTCTACACTTCTACACGTCTATACGTCTATATATCTACACGTCTACATGTCTACACTTCTATACGTCTACATGTCTACACGTCTACACGTCTACAGGTCTACACGTCTACATGTCACCATGTCTACATGTCTACACGTCTCCATTTCTACACGTCTACATGTCTCCAAGTCACCATGTCACCATGTCTACATGTATACACGTCTCCATGTCTGCATGTCTACACGTCTACACGTCTACACGTCTCCATATCTGCACATCTACACATCTACATGTCACCATGTCTACATTTCTACACGTCTATATGTCACCATGTCTACCTGTCTACATTTCTACACGTCTACACGTCTCCATGTCACCATGTCTACACGTCTACACATCTACACGTCTCCATGTCTGCACGTCTAAACGTCTCCATGTCACCATGTCTACCTGTCTACATGTCTACACGTCTACACGTCTACACGTCTACACGTCTACACATCTCCATGTCACCATGTCTACACGTCTACACATCTGCACATCTACACGTCTCCATGTCTACACGTCTACACGTCTACATGTCTACACGTCTACATGTCACCATGTATACACCTCTGCATGTCTACATGTCTACACGTCTACACATCTGCACATCTACACGTCTCCATGTCTACACGTCTACACGTCTACATGTCTACACGTCTACATGTCACCATGTATACACCTCTACATGTCTACACGTCTACATGTCACCATGTCTACATGTCTAAACGTCTACACGACTACAGGTCTACATGTCTACACGTCTACACCTCTACACGTCTACACTTCTACACGTCTATACGTCTATATGTCTACACGTCTACAGGTCTACATGTCTACATGTCTACACTTCTATACGTCTACATGTCTACACGTCTACACGTCTACATGTCTACATGTCTACACGTCTACACGTCTACATGTCACCATGTATACACCTCTGCATGTCTACATGTCTACACGTCTCCATGTCTGCACGTCTACACGTCTACATGTCACCATGTCTACATGTCTACATGTCTAAATGTCTACACGTCTACAGGTCTACAGGTCTACATGTCTACACGTCTACACGTCTACACGTCTACATGTCACCATGTCTAAATGTCTAAACGTCTACACGTCTACATGTCTACACGTCTACACATCAACACGTCTACACGTCTACGTGTCTACACGTCTACATGTCACCATGTATACTCCTCTGCATGTCTACATGTCTACACGTCTCCATGTCTGCACGTCTACACGTCTACATGTCACCATGTCTACATGTCTACACGTCTCCATTTCTACACGTCTACATGTCTCCAAGTCACCATGTCACCATGTCTACATGTATACACGTCTCCATGTCTGCATGTCTACACGTCTACACGTCTCCATATCTGCACATCTACACATCTACATGTCACCATGTCTACATGTCTACACGTCTATATGTCACCATGTCTACCTGTCTACATTTCTACACGTCTACACGTCTACACGTCTCCATGTCACCATGTCTACACGTCTACACATCTACACGTCGCCATGTCTGCACGTCTAAACGTCTCCATGTCACCATGTCTACCTGTCTACATGTCTACACGTCTACACGTCTACACGTCTACACATCTCCATGTCACCATGTCTACACGTCTACACATCTGCACATCTACACGTCTCCATGTCTGCACGTCTACACGTCTGCACGTCTACACGTCTACATGTTACCATGTCTAAATGTCTAAACGTCTACACGTCTACAGGTCTACAGGTCTACAGGTCTACATGTCTACACGTCTACATGTCACCATGTCTACATGTCACCATGTCTACATGTCACCATGTCTACATGTCTAAACGTCTACACGTCTACAGGTCTACAGGTCTACATGTCTACACGTCTACATGTCACCATGTATACATGTCTAAACGTCTACACGTCTACAGGTCTGCATGTCTACACGTCTACACGTCTACCTGTCACCATGTCTACATGTCTAAACGTCTACACGTCTACATGTCTACACGTCTACATGTCACCATGTATACACCTCTGCATGTCTACATGTCTACACGTCTCCATGTCTGCACGTCTACACGTCTACATGTCACCATGTCTACATGTCTAAACGTCTACACGTCTACAGGTCTACAGGTCTACATGTCTACACGTCTACACGTCTACATGTCACCATGTCTAAATGTCTAAACGTCTACACGTCACCATGTCTACACGTCTACACATCTGCACATCTACACGTCTCCATGTCTACACGTCTACACGTCTACATGTCTACACGTCTACATGTCACCATGTATACACCTCTGCATGTCTACATGTCTACACGTCTCCATGTCTGCACCTCTACACGTCTACATGTCACCATGTCTACATGTCTAAACGTCTACACGACTACAGGTCTACATGTCTACACGTCTACACCTCTACACGTCTACACTTCTACACGTCTATACGTCTATATGTCTACACGTCTACAGGTCTACATGTCTACATGTCTACACTTCTATACGTCTACATGTCTACACGTCTACACGTCTACAGGTCTACATGTCTACATGTCTACACGTCTACACGTCTACATGTCACCATGTATACACCTCTGCATGTCTACATGTCTACACGTCTCCATGTCTGCACGTCTACACGTCTACATGTCACCATGTCTACATGTCTAAACGTCTACACGTCTACAGGTCTACAGGTCTACATGTCTACACGTCTACACGTCTACATGTCACCATGTCTAAATGTCTAAACGTCTACACGTCTACATGTCTACACGTCTAAACATCAACACGTCTACACGTCTACGTGTCTACACGTCTACACGTCTACATGTCACCATGTATACACCTCTGCATGTCTACATGTCTACACGTCTCCATGTCTGCACGTCTACACGTCTACATGTCACCATGTCTACATGTCTACACGTCTACACGTCTCCATTTCTACACGTCTACATGTCTCCAAGTCACCATGTCACCATGTCTACATGTATACACGTCTCCATGTCTGCATGTCTACACGTCCACACGTCTACACGTCTCCATATCTGCACATCTACACATCTACACGTCTCCATGTCTGCACGTCTAAACGTCTCCATGTCACCATGTCTACCTGTCTACATGTCTACACGTCTACAGGTCTACACATCTCCATGTCACCATGTCTACACGTCTACACATCTGCACATCTACACGTCTCCATGTCTGCACGTCTAAACGTCTACACGTCTACATGTCATCATGTCTACATGTCTACATGTCTACATGTCTACACGTCTACTTGTCACCATGTCTACATGTCTACATGTCATCAAGTCTACACGTCTACATGTGTACACGTCTACACATCTACACGTCTACACGTCTACATGTCATCATGTCTACATGTCTACATGTCTACACGTATACATGTCACCAAGTCTACACGTCTACATGTCTACACATCTACACGTCTACATGTCTACACGTCTACACATCTACACATCTACACGTCTACATGTCTACACATCTACTCGTCTACACGTTTCCATGTCTGCACGTCTACACGTCTACATGTCTCCATGTCTGCAGGTCTACACGTCTACATGTCTACATGTCTGCACATCTACACGTCACCATGTCTGAACGTCTACACATCTACACGTCTCCATGTCTGCACGTCTACACATCTAAACGTCTACACGTCTACACATCTACACATCTACACGTCTACACGTCTACATGTCACCATGTCTATACTTCGACATGTCTACACGTCTAAACGTCTACATGTCACCATGTCTACACGTCTACATGTCTACATGTCTACACGTCTACACATCTACACGTCTACAGGTCTACAGGTCTACACGTCTACAGGTCTACACGTCTATACGTCTACATGTCTACATGTCTACAGGTCTACATGTCTTCACGTCTACACGTCTACAGGTCCACACGTCTAAAGGTCTACACATCTACAGGTCTACAGGTCTACACGTATATACGTCTACATGTCTACACGTCTACAGGTCTACACATCTACACGTCTACACGTCTATACGTCTACATGTCTACACGTCTCCATGTCTGCACGTCTACACGTCTCCATGTCACCATGTCTACCTGTCTACATGTCTACACGTCTACACGTCTACACGTCTCCATGTCACCATGTCTACACGTCTACACATCTGCACATCTACACGTCTCCATGTCTGCACGTCTAAACGTCTACACGTCTACATGTCACCTTGTCTACATGTCTAAACATCTACACGTCTACAGGTCTACAGGTCTACATGTCTACACGTCTACACGTCTACATGTCACCATGTCTAAATGTCTAAACGTCTACACGTCTATAGGTCTACAGGTCTACAGGTCTACAGGTCTATATGTCTACACGTCTACATGTCACCATGTCTACATGTCTACATGTCTACATGTCTACACGTCTACACGTCTACATGTCACCATGTCTACATGTCTAAAAGTCTACACGTCTACAGGTCTACAGGTCTACAGGTCTACATGTCTACACGTCTACACGTCTACATGTCACCATGTCTACATGTCTAAACATCTACACATCTACAGGTCTACATGTCTACACGTCTACACGTCTACATGTCACCATGTCTACATGTCTACACGTCTACATGTCACCATGTCTACATGTCTACATGTCACCAAGTCTACACGTCTACATATCTACACGTCTACACGTCTACATGTCACCATGTCCACATGTCTACACGTATACATGTCACCAAGTCTACACGTCTACATGTCTACACGTCTACACGTCTACATGTCTACACGTCTACACATCTTCACATCTATACGTCTACATGTCTACACATCTACACATCTACACGTCTACACGTTTCCATGTCTGCACGTCTACACGTCCACACGTCTACACATCTCCATGTCTGCACGTCTACACGTCTACACGTCTACCGGTCTACACGTCTACACATCAACACGTCTACATGTCTACATGTCTACACATCTACACGTCTACACGTCTACATGTCACCATGTCTATACTTCGACATGTCTACACGTCTACACGTCTACACGTCTACACATCTACACATCTACACGTCTACACGTCTACATGTCACCATGTCTATACTTCGACATGTCTACACGTCTATACGTCTACATGTCTACATGTCTACACGTCTACAGGTCTACAGGTCTACACGTCTACAGGTCTACATGTCTACACGTCTACACGTCTACAGGTCTACACGTCTACAGGTCTACACGTCTACAGGTCTACACATCTACAGGTCTACTTGTCTACATATCTACACGTCTACAGGTCTACAGGTCTACAGGTCTACAGGTCTACACGTCTGCATGTCTACAGGTCTATACGTCTACATGTCTACACGTCTACAGGTCTACATGTCTACATGTCTACACGTCTACATGTCTATACGTCTACATGTCTATACAGGTCTACATGTCTACACGTCTACACGTCTACATGTCTACACGTCTACACGTCTACACGACTACAGGTCTACATGTCTACACGTCTACACCTCTACACGTCTACACTTCTACACGTCTATACGTCTATATGTCTACACGTCTACAGGTCTACATGTCTACATGTCTACACTTCTATACGTCTACATGTCTACACGTCTACACGTCTACAGGTCTACATGTCTACATGTCTACACGTCTACACGTCTCAATGTCTACACGTCTACATGTCACCATGTATACACCTCTGCATGTCTACATGTCTACACGTCTCCATGTCTGCACGTCTACACGTCTACACGTCACCATGTCTACATGTCTACACGTCTACACGTCTACACGTCTACATGTCTACAGGTCTACACGTCTACAGGTCTACACGTCTACACGTCTACTTGTCTACATATCTACACGTCTACAGGTCTACAGGTCTACAGGTCTACACGTCTACATGTCTACAGGTCTATACGTCTACATGTCTACATGTCTACAGGTCTACATGTCTACATGTCTACACGTCTACACGTCTACACGTCTATACGTCTACATGTCTATACGTCTACATGTCTATACAGGTCTACATGTCTACACGTCTACACGTCTACATGTCTACACGTCTACACGTCTACACGACTACAGGTCTACATGTCTACACGTCTACACCTCTACACGTCTACACTTCTACACGTCTATACGTCTATATGTCTACACGTCTACAGGTCTACATGTCTACATGTCTACATGTCTACACATCTACATGTCACCATGTCTACATGTCTACACGTCTACATGTCACCATGTCTACCTGTCTACATGTCTACACGTCTACACGTCTACACGTCTCCATGTCACCATGTCTACACGTCTACACATCTACACGTCTCCATGTCTGCACGTCTAAACGTCTCCATGTCACCATGTCTACCTGTCTACATGTCTACACGTCTACACGTCTACACGTCTCCATGTCACCATGTGTACACGTCTACACGTCTGCAAATCTACACATGTCCATATCTGCACGTCTACACGTCTACACGTCTACATGTCACCATGTCTACATGTCTAAACGTCTACACGTCTACAGGTCTACAGGTCTACATGTCTACACGTCTACACGTCTACATGTCACCATGTCTACATGTCTACATGTCTAAACGTCTACATGTCACCATGTCTACATGTCTAAACGTCTACACGTCTACAGGTCTACAGGTCTACATGTCTACACGTCTACATGTCACCATGTCTACATGTCTACACGTCTACACGTCTACAGGTCTACACATCTACACGTCTACACGTCTATACGTCTACATGTCTACACGTCTCCATGTCTGCACGTCTACACGTCTACATGTCACCATGTCTACATGTCGACACGTCTACACGTCTCCATATCTACACGTCTACACGTCTCCAAGTCACCATGTCACCATGTCTACATATCTACACTTCTCCATGTCTGCACGTCTACACGTCTACATGTCACCATGTCTACATGTCTACATGTCTACACGTCTACACGTCTCCATGTCACCATGTCTACTTGTCTACATGTCTACACGTCTACACGTCTCCATGTCTGCACGTCTAAACGTCTACATGTCACCATGTCTACATGTCTACACGTCTACACGTCTACAGGTCTACAGGTCTACATGTCTACACGTCTACCTGTCACCATGTCTACATGTCTAAACGTCTACACGTCTACATGTCGACACGTCTACATGTCATTATGTATACACCTCTGCATGTCTACATGTCTACACGTCTCCATGTCTGCACGTCTACACGTCTACATGTCACCATGTCTACATGTCTAAACGTCTACACGTCTACAGGTCTACAGGTCTACATGTCTACACGTCTACACGTCTACATGTCACCATGTCTAAATGTCTAAACGTCTACATGTCTACACGTCTACACATCAACACGTCTACACGTCTACGTGTCTACACGTCTACATGTCACCATGTATACTCCTCTGCATGTCTACATGTCTACACGTCTCCATGTCTGCACGTCTACACGTCTACATGTCACCATGTCTACATGTCTACACGTCTACACGTCTACATGTCACCATGTCTAAATGTCTAAACGTCTACATGTCTACACGTCTACACATCAACACGTCTACACGTCTACGTGTCTACACGTCTACATGTCTACGTGTCTACACGTCTACATGTCACCATGTATACTCCTCTGCATGTCTACATGTCTACACGTCTACACGTCTCCATTTCTACACGTCTACATGTCTCCAAGTCACCATGTCACCATGTCACCATGTCTACATGTATACACGTCTCCATGTCTGCATGTCTACACGTCTACACGTCTCCATATCTGCACATCTACACATCTACATGTCACCATGTCTACATGTCTACACGTCTACATGTCACCATGTCTACCTGTCTACATTTCTACACGTCTACACGTCTACACGTCTCCATGTCTGCACGTCTAAACGTCTCCATGTCACCATGTCTACCTGTCTACATGTCTACACGTCTACACGTCTACACATCTCCATGTCACCATGTCTACACGTCTACACATCTGCACATCTACACGTCTCCATGTCTACACGTCTACACGTCTACATGTCTACACGTCTACATGTCACCATGTATACACCTCTGCATGTCTACATGTCTACACGTCTCCATGTCTGCACGTCTACATGTCACCATGTCTACATGTCTAAACGTCTACACGACTACAGGTCTACATGTCTACACGTCTACACCTCTACACGTCTACACTTCTACACGTCTATACGTCTATATATCTACACGTCTACATGTCTACACTTCTATACGTCTACATGTCTACACGTCTACACGTCTACAGGTCTACACGTCTACATGTCACCATGTCTACATGTCTACACGTCTCCATTTCTACACGTCTACATGTCTCCAAGTCACCATGTCACCATGTCTACATGTATACACGTCTCCATGTCTGCATGTCTACACGTCTACACGTCTACACGTCTCCATATCTGCACATCTACACATCTACATGTCACCATGTCTACATTTCTACACGTCTATATGTCACCATGTCTACCTGTCTACATTTCTACACGTCTACACGTCTCCATGTCACCATGTCTACACGTCTACACATCTACACGTCTCCATGTCTGCACGTCTAAACGTCTCCATGTCACCATGTCTACCTGTCTACATGTCTACACGTCTACACGTCTACACGTCTACACATCTCCATGTCACCATGTCTACACGTCTACACATCTGCACATCTACACGTCTCCATGTCTACACGTCTACACGTCTACATGTCTACACGTCTACATGTCACCATGTATACACCTCTGCATGTCTACATGTCTACACGTCTACACATCTGCACATCTACACGTCTCCATGTCTACACGTCTACACGTCTACATGTCTACACGTCTACATGTCACCATGTATACACCTCTACATGTCTACACGTCTACATGTCACCATGTCTACATGTCTAAACGTCTACACGACTACAGGTCTACATGTCTACACGTCTACACCTCTACACGTCTACACTTCTACACGTCTATACGTCTATATGTCTACACGTCTACAGGTCTACATGTCTACATGTCTACACTTCTATACGTCTACATGTCTACACGTCTACACGTCTACATGTCTACATGTCTACACGTCTACACGTCTACATGTCACCATGTATACACCTCTGCATGTCTACATGTCTACACGTCTCCATGTCTGCACGTCTACACGTCTACATGTCACCATGTCTACATGTCTAAATGTCTACACGTCTACAGGTCTACAGGTCTACATGTCTACACGTCTACACGTCTACACGTCTACATGTCACCATGTCTAAATGTCTAAACGTCTACACGTCTACATGTCTACACGTCTACACATCAACACGTCTACACGTCTACGTGTCTACACGTCTACATGTCACCATGTATACTCCTCTGCATGTCTACATGTCTACACGTCTCCATGTCTGCACGTCTACACGTCTACATGTCACCATGTCTACATGTCTACACGTCTCCATTTCTACACGTCTACATGTCTCCAAGTCACCATGTCACCATGTCTACATGTATACACGTCTCCATGTCTGCATGTCTACACGTCTACACGTCTCCATATCTGCACATCTACACATCTACATGTCACCATGTCTACATGTCTACACGTCTATATGTCACCATGTCTACCTGTCTACATTTCTACACGTCTACACGTCTACACGTCTCCATGTCACCATGTCTACACGTCTACACATCTACACGTCGCCATGTCTGCACGTCTAAACGTCTCCATGTCACCATGTCTACCTGTCTACATGTCTACACGTCTACACGTCTACACGTCTACACATCTCCATGTCACCATGTCTACACGTCTACACATCTGCACATCTACACGTCTCCATGTCTGCACGTCTACACGTCTGCACGTCTACACGTCTACATGTTACCATGTCTAAATGTCTAAACGTCTACACGTCTACAGGTCTACAGGTCTACAGGTCTACATGTCTACACGTCTACATGTCACCATGTCTACATGTCACCATGTCTACATGTCTAAACGTCTACACGTCTACAGGTCTACAGGTCTACATGTCTACACGTCTACATGTCACCATGTATACATGTCTAAACGTCTACACGTCTACAGGTCTGCATGTCTACACGTCTACACGTCTACCTGTCACCATGTCTACATGTCTAAACGTCTACACGTCTACATGTCTACACGTCTACATGTCACCATGTATACACCTCTGCATGTCTACATGTCTACACGTCTCCATGTCTGCACGTCTACACGTCTACATGTCACCATGTCTACATGTCTAAACGTCTACACGTCTACAGGTCTACAGGTCTACATGTCTACACGTCTACACGTCTACATGTCACCATGTCTAAATGTCTAAACGTCTACACGTCACCATGTCTACACGTCTACACATCTGCACATCTACACGTCTCCATGTCTACACGTCTACACGTCTACATGTCTACACGTCTACATGTCACCATGTATACACCTCTGCATGTCTACATGTCTACACGTCTCCATGTCTGCACCTCTACACGTCTACATGTCACCATGTCTACATGTCTAAACGTCTACACGACTACAGGTCTACATGTCTACACGTCTACACCTCTACACGTCTACACTTCTACACGTCTATACGTCTATATGTCTACACGTCTACAGGTCTACATGTCTACATGTCTACACTTCTATACGTCTACATGTCTACACGTCTACACGTCTACAGGTCTACATGTCTACATGTCTACACGTCTACACGTCTACATGTCACCATGTATACACCTCTGCATGTCTACATGTCTACACGTCTCCATGTCTGCACGTCTACACGTCTACATGTCACCATGTCTACATGTCTAAACGTCTACACGTCTACAGGTCTACAGGTCTACATGTCTACACGTCTACACGTCTACATGTCACCATGTCTAAATGTCTAAACGTCTACACGTCTACATGTCTACACGTCTAAACATCAACACGTCTACACGTCTACGTGTCTACACGTCTACACGTCTACATGTCACCATGTATACACCTCTGCATGTCTACATGTCTACACGTCTCCATGTCTGCACGTCTACACGTCTACATGTCACCATGTCTACATGTCTACACGTCTACACGTCTCCATTTCTACACGTCTACATGTCTCCAAGTCACCATGTCACCATGTCTACATGTATACACGTCTCCATGTCTGCATGTCTACACGTCCACACGTCTACACGTCTCCATATCTGCACATCTACACATCTACACGTCTCCATGTCTGCACGTCTAAACGTCTCCATGTCACCATGTCTACCTGTCTACATGTCTACACGTCTACAGGTCTACACATCTCCATGTCACCATGTCTACACGTCTACACATCTGCACATCTACACGTCTCCATGTCTGCACGTCTAAACGTCTACACGTCTACATGTCATCATGTCTACATGTCTACATGTCTACATGTCTACACGTCTACTTGTCACCATGTCTACATGTCTACATGTCATCAAGTCTACACGTCTACATGTGTACACGTCTACACATCTACACGTCTACACGTCTACATGTCATCATGTCTACATGTCTACATGTCTACACGTATACATGTCACCAAGTCTACACGTCTACATGTCTACACATCTACACGTCTACATGTCTACACGTCTACACATCTACACATCTACACGTCTACATGTCTACACATCTACTCGTCTACACGTTTCCATGTCTGCACGTCTACACGTCTACATGTCTCCATGTCTGCAGGTCTACACGTCTACATGTCTACATGTCTGCACATCTACACGTCACCATGTCTGAACGTCTACACATCTACACGTCTCCATGTCTGCACGTCTACACATCTAAACGTCTACACGTCTACACATCTACACATCTACACGTCTACACGTCTACATGTCACCATGTCTATACTTCGACATGTCTACACGTCTAAACGTCTACATGTCACCATGTCTACACGTCTACATGTCTACATGTCTACACGTCTACACATCTACACGTCTACAGGTCTACAGGTCTACACGTCTACAGGTCTACACGTCTATACGTCTACATGTCTACATGTCTACAGGTCTACATGTCTTCACGTCTACACGTCTACAGGTCCACACGTCTAAAGGTCTACACATCTACAGGTCTACAGGTCTACACGTATATACGTCTACATGTCTACACGTCTACAGGTCTACACATCTACACGTCTACACGTCTATACGTCTACATGTCTACACGTCTCCATGTCTGCACGTCTACACGTCTCCATGTCACCATGTCTACCTGTCTACATGTCTACACGTCTACACGTCTACACGTCTCCATGTCACCATGTCTACACGTCTACACATCTGCACATCTACACGTCTCCATGTCTGCACGTCTAAACGTCTACACGTCTACATGTCACCTTGTCTACATGTCTAAACATCTACACGTCTACAGGTCTACAGGTCTACATGTCTACACGTCTACACGTCTACATGTCACCATGTCTAAATGTCTAAACGTCTACACGTCTATAGGTCTACAGGTCTACAGGTCTACAGGTCTATATGTCTACACGTCTACATGTCACCATGTCTACATGTCTACATGTCTACATGTCTACACGTCTACACGTCTACATGTCACCATGTCTACATGTCTAAAAGTCTACACGTCTACAGGTCTACAGGTCTACAGGTCTACATGTCTACACGTCTACACGTCTACATGTCACCATGTCTACATGTCTAAACATCTACACATCTACAGGTCTACATATCTACACGTCTAAACGTCTACATGTCACCATGTCTACATGTCTACACGTCTACATGTCACCATGTCTACATGTCTACATGTCATCAAGTCTACACGTCTACATATCTACACGTCTACACGTCTACATGTCACCATGTCCACATGTCTACACGTATACATGTCACCAAGTCTACACGTCTACATGTGTACACGTCTACACGTCTACATGTCTACACGTCTACACATCTTCACATCTATACGTCTACATGTCTACACATCTACACATCTACACGTCTACACGTTTCCATGTCTGCACGTCTACACGTCCACACGTCTACACATCTCCATGTCTGCACGTCTACACGTCTACACGTCTACCGGTCTACACGTCTACACATCAACACGTCTACATGTCTACATGTCTACACATCTACACGTCTACACGTCTACATGTCACCATGTCTATACTTCGACATGTCTACACGTCTACACGTCTACACGTCTACACATCTACACATCTACACGTCTACACGTCTACATGTCACCATGTCTATACTTCGACATGTCTACACGTCTATACGTCTACATGTCTACATGTCTACACGTCTACAGGTCTACAGGTCTACACGTCTACAGGTCTACATGTCTACACGTCTACACGTCTACAGGTCTACACGTCTACAGGTCTACACGTCTACAGGTCTACACATCTACAGGTCTACTTGTCTACATATCTACACGTCTACAGGTCTACAGGTCTACAGGTCTACAGGTCTACACGTCTACATGTCTACAGGTCTATACGTCTACATGTCTACACGTCTACAGGTCTACATGTCTACATGTCTACACGTCTACATGTCTATACGTCTACATGTCTATACAGGTCTACATGTCTACACGTCTACACGTCTACATGTCTACACGTCTACACGTCTACACGACTACAGGTCTACATGTCTACACGTCTACACCTCTACACGTCTACACTTCTACACGTCTATACGTCTATATGTCTACACGTCTACAGGTCTACATGTCTACATGTCTACACTTCTATACGTCTACATGTCTACACGTCTACACGTCTACAGGTCTACATGTCTACATGTCTACACGTCTACACGTCTCAATGTCTACACGTCTACATGTCACCATGTATACACCTCTGCATGTCTACATGTCTACACGTCTCCATGTCTGCACGTCTACACGTCTACACGTCACCATGTCTACATGTCTACACGTCTACACGTCTACACGTCTACATGTCTACAGGTCTACACGTCTACAGGTCTACACGTCTACACGTCTACTTGTCTACATATCTACACGTCTACAGGTCTACAGGTCTACAGGTCTACACGTCTACATGTCTACAGGTCTATACGTCTACATGTCTACATGTCTACAGGTCTACATGTCTACATGTCTACACGTCTACACGTCTACACGTCTATACGTCTACATGTCTATACGTCTACATGTCTATACAGGTCTACATGTCTACACGTCTACACGTCTACATGTCTACACGTCTACACGTCTACACGACTACAGGTCTACATGTCTACACGTCTACACCTCTACACGTCTACACTTCTACACGTCTATACGTCTATATGTCTACACGTCTACAGGTCTACATGTCTACATGTCTACACTTCTATACGTCTACATGTCTACACGTCTACACGTCTACACGTCTACAGGTCTACATGTCTACATGTCTACACGTCTACACGTCTACATGTCTACACGTCTACATGTCTGCACGTCTACACGTCTACACGTCACCATGTCTACATGTCTACACGTCTACACGTCTACACGTCTACATGTCTACATGTCACCATGTATACACCTCTGCATGTCTACATGTCTACACGTCTACACGTCTCCATTTCTACACGTCTACATGTCTCCATGTCTAAATGTCTAAACGTCTACACGTCTACAGGTCTACAGGTCTACAGGTCTACATGTCTACACGTCTACACGTCTACATGTCACCATGTCTACATGTCTACAGGTCTACATGTCTACACGTCTACATGTCACCATGTCTACATGTCTAAACGTCTACACGTCTACAGGTCTACAGGTCTACATGTCTACACGTCTACATGTCACCATGTCTACCTGTCTACATGTCTACACGTCTACACGTCTACACGTCTCCATGTCACCATGTCTACACGTCTACACATCTGCACATCTACACGTCTCCATGTCTGCACGTCTAAACGTCTACACGTCTACATGTCACCTTGTCTACATGTCTAAACATCTACACGTCTACAGGTCTACAGGTCTACATGTCTACACGTCTACACGTCTACATGTCACCATGTCTAAATGTCTAAACGTCTACACGTCTACAGGTCTACAGGTCTACAGGTCTACAGGTCTACATGTCTACACGTCTACACGTCTACATGTCACCATGTATACACCTCTGCATGTCTACATGTCTACACGTCTCCATGTCTGCACGTCTACACGTCTACATGTCACCATGTCTACATGTCTAAACGTCTACACGTCTACAGGTCTACAGGTCTACATGGCTACACGTCTACACGTCTACATGTCACCATGTCTAAACATCTACACATCTACAGGTCTACATGTCTACATGTCACCAAGTCTACACGTCTACATATCTACACGTCTACACGTCTACATGTCACCAAGTCTACACGTCTACATGTCTACATGTCTACACGTCTACATGTCTACACGTCTACACATCTACACGTCTACACGTTTCCATGTCCACACGTCTACACATCTCCATGTCTGCACGTCTACACGTCTACACGTCTACCGGTCTACACGTCTACACATCAACACGTCTACATGTCTACATGTCTACACATCTACACGTCTACACGTCTACATGTCACCATGTCTATACTTCGACATGTCTACACATCTACACATCTACATATCTACACGTCTACACGTCTACATGTCACCATGTCTACATGTCTACACGTATACATGTCACCAAGTCTACACGTCTACATGTCTACACGTCTACACGTCTACATGTCTACACATCTACACATCTACACATCTACACGTCTACATGTCTACACATCTACACATCTACACGTCTACACGTTTCCATGTCTGCACGTCTACACGTCCACACGTCTACACATCTCCATGTCTGCACATCTACACGTCTACACGTCTACACATCTACACATCTACACGTCTACACGTCTACATGTCACCATGTCTATACTTCGACATGTCTACACGTCTATACGTCTACATGTCTACATGTCTACACGTCTACAGGTCTACAGGTCTACACGTCTACAGGTCTACATGTCTACACGTCTACACGTCTACAGGTCTACACGTCTACAGGTCTACACGTCTACAGGTCTACTTGTCTACATATCTACACGTCTACAGGTCTACAGGTCTACAGGTCTACACGTCTACATGTCTACAGGTCTATACGTCTACATGTCTACACGTCTACAGGTCTACATGTCTACATGTCTACACGTCTACACGTCTACACGTCTATACGTCTACATGTCTATACGTCTACATGTCTATACAGGTCTACATGTCTACATGTCTACACGTCTACATGTCTACACGACTACAGGTCTACATGTCTACACGTCTACACCTCTACACGTCTACACTTCTACACGTCTATACGTCTATATGTCTACACGTCTACATGTCTACACTTCTATACGTCTACATGTCTACACGTCTACACGTCTACAGGTCTACATGTCTACATGTCTACACATCTACATGTCTACATGTCTACACGTCTACAGGTCTACATGTCTACACGTCTACACGTCTACACGTCTACATGTCTACATGTCTACACATCTACAGGTCTACATGTCTACATGTCTACACGTCTACATGTCTACACGTCTACAGGTCTACATGTCTACATCTCTACACGTCTACATGTCTACATGTCTACACGTCTACATGTCTACATGTCTACACGTCTACACGTCTACATGTCTACACGTCTACAGGTCTACATGTCTACATGTCTACACGTCTACATGTCTACATGTCTACAGGTCTACATGTCTACACGTCTACACGTCTACATGTCTACATGTCTACACGTCTACAGGTCTACATGTCTACATGTCTACACGTCTACAGGTCTACATGTCTACATGTCTACACGTCTACATGTCTACATGTCTACACGTCTACAGGTCTACATGTCTACATGTCTACACGTCTACATGTCTACACGTCTACAGGTCTACATGTCTACACGTCTACATGTCTACACGTCTACAGGTCTACATGTCTACATGTCTACACGTCTACACGTCTACATGTCTACACGTCTACATGTCTACACGTCTACACGTCTACACGTCTACATGTCTACATGTCTACACGTCTACATGTCTACACGTCTACATGTCTACATGTCTACATGTCTACATGTCTACACGTCTACACGTCTACACGTCTACATGTCTACACGTCTACATGTCTACATGTCTACACGTCTACACGTCTACATGTCTACATGTCTACACGTCTACACGTCTACATGTCTACACGTCTACAGGTCTACACGTCTACACGTCTACATGTCAACATGTCTACATGTCTACACGTCTACACGTCTACATGTCTACATGTCTACACGTCACCATGTATACACCTCTGCATGTCTACATGTCTACACGTCTCCATGTCTGCACGTCTACACGTCTACATGTCACCATGTCTACATGTCTAAACGTCTACACGACTACAGGTCTACATGTCTACACGTCTACACCTCTACACGTCTACACTTCTACACGTCTATACGTCTATATGTCTACACGTCTACAGGTCTACATGTCTACATGTCTACACTTCTATACGTCTACATGTCTACACGTCTACACGTCTACATGTCTACATGTCTACATGTCTACACGTCTACAGGTCTACACGTCTACACGTCTACACGTCTACACGTCTACACGTCTACATGTCTACATGTCTACACGTCTACATGTCTACACGTCTACATGTCTACATGTCTACATGTCTACATGTCTACACGTCTACACGTCTACACGTCTACATGTCTACACGTCTACATGTCTACATGTCTACACGTCTACACGTCTACACGTCTACATGTCTACATGTCTACACGTCTACATGTCTACACGTCTACAGGTCTACACGTCTACATGTCTACATGTCTACATGTCTACACGCAGCCATCAGATGAGCTGTTTAGATATTAGTACTGACATGAAGTAAAAAAGGTGGTGCTGATAACAGAAGAAATTACTGTATCGTGTGTTTCTGTAACGACCTCCCACAAGAAGAGTTGGTCTCTGGTGTGAGCACTAGGATAGTCGAGACGGTCCCAGCCATGATCCACTCTGATGGGCTGAAGAAGGGAGTGTCCTCTTGCTTTGCTGCTGGATCAGGTGCTCTGCGTGAAGATTTGCCTACCCCTAACAGCCTCCACAGAGGCTCTCAGGAGGTCTCCAGGTAGAACAAAGTCAGAGAGGAGAGCAACAGTCAGACGTATTGCTGAGAAATGATGAAAGAAAATGAGGAAAAAAAGCAGTAAAAACCAGTAAAGGCAACACAAAGCTTTGGTGTGGAATGTCCCTTTAGCTCCAGCAGGGTGCAGGTGCTTGGGTAAAATAGTAGTTAGTTGTCAGATTAGAGTTAATACCATTTCATCCCTGGCGAACCAGCGCTGTCTGACCCATCACTCAGCAGCTCCGTGACAGCTTTAGTTCGACACGCCACCGAAGCAAGAGGAGTTTCCAACAAAAAAAGTTTCTCTTGCCAAAATGTAATCAGTTTGGAATTTATTTAATCCCTGATTCATAGGGCGAATAGTAATATGTCTTTTCCTTAATCATTGTGTTTCCAGCAGAGTTCAATAGCAGCCTGCATTCCTCCCCCCGACTTCTCATTCTGTGTGCACAGAAAAGCCTTTCATTCCCCGTCACATCACTCTGACAACAGTAGAAAATGCATAGAACATGGAAGCACAGCCCAGCAGTCCCACAGTGTTGGTTCAGCCCCAACAATAATCCACCTCAGATCCTCCTAATTCTGTTAAAACAACAGATCAGGGCAGCCACGTCTGACGGGAAGATTTCAGCAGCTTATCTTCCACCTTTCCAGCCTGAGATGAAATCTATTCTTCTCTGCTGTGAATGGCTTGATTATGCATATCTGTTTGTGGGAACTTGTGCATTCATTCAGCTCAGCTCGTACGTCTTCAGTTGTGTCCTGTCTCATGACACACTGGGATCTGATTGGTAAGTAATATAAAGCGAATTCACGAGAAGCAGCTTGCATGCCTCTGATATGCTGGAGCAGCTGTTGGGAGCTTATTCGTTGACATTCGTCTGACATTTAAAATAAAAACTGTTGCAGTTCTGTGGATCTGACTACATTCACCTCCAGCACCGCTGTTGTTTCACAGTCTGAAATTTAAAAACACAGACAAATAAATGTAAAGACATCAGCGTCTGACAGCTGCAGCAGACCGAACTCCTTCCTGAACAGCCTGCCTCCCTCAGCTGCATCAGTCATCCCTGTTTAACCTGCAGATGCCCCGCTGTTTGACTGATTGCATTCATATTTCACCTCGAAGCTCCTGGCTTGGCTCCCATGATGGAATCATTGTCTACATCCAGTCCCGGAGGATCCTGGATCCTCTCCATGCTGACTTCATAAGCTGCTAAACATAGTGTGGTCAGACCAGGAAAGCTGGCTTTGCCCCGAAACCCGGCACCCTTCAGGACCCCCCCCCCTCCACACCGACAGGAGGATTATATCTCCTGAGGGGCCTCTAACTCTCTCAACCCCAATTACCATGCTACTATTTGATTTATGGGTTTATTTTTAATGAAACATTAAAATGCAATTAGCATCTGTATCCAGAACAAACTGTGTGCATCCAGTAAAAGACTTTGAGGAGAAAAAAATGACACAGATTCCATTTCCCAACATCTCTGGCAGTCTCCCGGCACTCGCAGTATTTTAGCAGCTACTTTAGATGAAACGGCTCTGCCTTTAATGGGAGTCTATTAGAGCTAAATGCATTGACTGCTTCAGCTGTACAGCGAAGTGGAGAAGGTCTTTAGATGGCAGAACCTTCTGATTGCTTCCTGAAAAAGTAATCAAGTTAGATTTACCTGGAAAATGTTCTTTTTTCCCATCTTTGTTTTCCTTTCCCCTGTAACACATCCACAGCCTGCACACAGAAAATCCTCCACATATTTCATGTGTAGAAACGTGAGATGGAAAGATGTTCACAGATGAAAACTTATTGATTTAGAAAAGAAAAAAACCAAACGTCAGACGTGGAAGCAGCATCTTCCCCAACCACTGACCGCAGGAACCGTCACTGACTTTAACACGCTTGAAAATGCTGGAAGTCAATACTGTGAGCGACCTACACAGCCCAGCGTGAGACAGTGTGCCTCAGAAAGTCGGCTTTAGACGCAGAGAAAGGCAGAAATAGCAGTGAGATCAGCGCCGTGCATTGCTGCACGCTGTGCAGCATGCTGATTGAGCTGCCACTATTGTATTCTCATAAAAAATGGATTGGCTTTACAGAGGCCAGCATATCTTTCACAATCTTTCTCCTCGCTGGTTTAAGAGACACTTTTCTGCATCTGCTGGTACTGTAGGTTAACCACAGCTAAATTCATTTCATATGACTTCCTGAGGTTAACGTGGTCCCTAAAGGACCTTTCAGAGATGACCCTGCTGAGGCCCGTTCACACCAGCCTTGGACACATGTACAGTTTCTTTTTTAATCAAAGCAGAATGTTGAGAAGCAGCTGCTTTTACCGGAAGACCTTCAGTCTTCCCCAGAAGCGTCCTCTGACGTCCGCCATGGTGCGTCCCAAACAGCTGCTGGTGAGACCCTGGTGGACCGCCTCACCTCCTGCCTTCCACAGAGCTTCTAAAGAGGCCAAATGTGCAGAAGTGACTTTCAACAAAGGCTTCTTTTCCTGCCCAAACTTGGACTTACTCTGGATGGGATGGCTTCAGATGTCGTTCCTTCTGGTGGCACATGAGAAGCTTTCCAGAGGAAGCAGGTTCTCTCTGCAGCGGACCAGAACTCAGGTCTACACACATTCCTGACTTTTCATCAGTTCTAAATATGCACAAATCTGTACGCAAGTGCAGATATGTACACGCCATTATCACAGTAACACACACTGTGTTTATGACCGTGGTGTGAATGGAACCTCTCTTTCACCATTTGCTACTTAAAACTGAGCTCCAAGGATGAGGGCTGAAAGTTAACCCCTTCAACACCTGCTTACATCATCAGTGGTCACTGCTGGCTTTTACCTAAGCTGGTTACGGAAATCCCAACAAATCGTGCCGTCTGTGGTGTTTTCTTTTGTGGCTGTTGCCATCCTTTCGTGCTAGCATGGATGCTTGCGTTTCATTACCAACACATGACTTCAATAAAGTCACAGGGTAACGTTAATGATATCCGGCCAATGTTGACCTTACATTCCAGTTCTACGTGTCGTGGGATACAACACGTGTTGTGTACATGTGTACTGAAGACCAGCAACGGATACCAAAGTTTGTATTGATTACTTTATCACAGTTGGCCCATCCTGTTACACTTTACATTATCAGGCTGCTTGCAAAGCAGCACCAGAGTTCAGCCTGGCAACGCATTTCTGAAGCTTCAACGCAGTGCCATGCACCAACAATGACTTTTACATATTTAAACAACGTTAGCCTAGACAATATGCGTCTAAAACGGTCTGATTTACAACTTCCGACTGGGTTGCAGCCATCCTGCCAGGGATTCACTAAGCATTCTTTCAAATTTGTCATAGCCCTACTTTGAAATGTGCGTCTGAAAAGTCTTTGTTTGAAGGCATATAGATCTACCATCTCCCCTAATACCTCTGTCCTAACAGGACACCGTACCTGTACACATGAACAAGCAAGGCGTTGGGGTGGGGCTAGGTGGTGGGCCAACGGGTGAAATGGGATTCAGCTACAGTCTGACTGAGACTGAGAGTCTGGGTTGCATGCACTCAATCATAAAAATATGAATCATTTAATAAGTTACAAATGTAGCTACACATGACTTCAACACTGAGATTAGATGTCTTTGGTGTTCTTATTCAACAAAATAAAAGGAGTCTGTTTATTTAACTTTGTATTGAGATTTTTTTCATCATTCTTTTATCATCTTTAAACTACACATTTATTCACAGACAGAATTCAGGGGAAACGAAACGATCACTTGGGAATCATCTGAAGTCCAGGGTGAAGTCAAGGAGACTGTTTGTTGACGGCAGGGTTCTAACTGTATGTCTCATATACCGTCAAATGCAATTATCTGTTGAGCCTGCTGTAATTAGAACACAAAGCTAATGTATGAAACTAACTGCCTGCATCAACTCAGGCTACAGCAGAGGATTTTTCTCTTAGTCCTAAAAACACCACCTGCATTGAAAGTGGACGATGCACCAAGGACAGTCAGGCTTTCATGGTGGGAGCTGGAGGAAGACAAACGGGAGCTCTAACAGAGACTCAATCATTTTCTTTTACTGAGCCAATAATCCCCACAGATCATGTTAAATTGTTGCTGGAGAAGGAAAGGACACGCTGACCATCCAGAGCTGAAAGCACCTCCATGCAAGCTTGATTCTGACGGGAATTTCAGCTTTAAAGACACTCTTTATGTAAGAATGAATGTAGTGAAATCATGTCTTGGACTAAATTCTCTGTTGTGACTTCTCTGTGTGAGATATTCTGGGTTTGAGAATCGTCAAAGAAATAATTATGATTTTACGATTATCACAATTATTCTGCGTTAATTCAATTCTCAACACTATAAATGTGTAAAACCACATAAAGACATAATATAATGATGATAATATAAAAATTAAGCAAGAAGTCGGATTCTGTGTAAATCTGCTGTATAGAATAAATAAATCCTACGTCTTAACTCAGGATTACCTCTACAGGAACCCCATAAAACGTCTACCGGACCTGGACCTGGACTTCTGCCTGGACCTGTTCCTGGACTCCTTACTAGACCTCTTCCTGGTCTTCTACCTGCTCCTCTTCCTGGACCTGTTCCTGGTCTTCTACCTGCTCCTCTACCTGGACCTCTACCTGGACCTCTACCTGGACCTCTACCTGGACCTCTACCTGGATCTTTACCTTGACCTCTACCTGGACCTCTACCTGCTCCTCGACCTGGTCCTCTACCTGGACCTCTACCTGGACCTCTACCTGCTCCTCTACCTGCTCCTCTACCTGGACCTCTACCTGGACCTCTACTTGCTCCTCTACCTGGACCTCTACCTGGACCTCTACTTGGACCTCTACCTGGACCTCTACCTGGACCTCTACCTGGACCTCTACTTGGACCTCTACCTGGACCTCTACCTGGACCTCTACCTGGACCTCTACTTGCTCCTCTACCTGGACCTCTACCTGGACCTCTACTTGGACCTCTACCTGGACCTCTACCTGGACCTCTACCTGGACCTCTACTTGCTCCTCTACCTGGACCTCTACCTGGACCTCTACTTGGACCTCTACCTGGACCTCTACCTGGACCTCTACCTAGACCTCTACCTGGACCTCTACCTGGACCTCTACTTGGACCTCTACCTGGACCTCTACCTGGACCTCTACCTGGACCTCTACTTGGACCTCTACCTGCTCCTCTACCTGGACCTCTACCTGCTCCTCTACCTGCTCCTCTACCTGGACCTCTACTTGGACCTCTACCTGGACCTCTACCTGGACCTCTACCTGGACCTCTACTTGCTCCTCTACCTGGACCTCTACCTGGACCTCTACCTGGACCTCTACTTGGACCTCTACCTGCTCCTCTACCTGGACCTCTACCTGCTCCTCTACCTGGACCTCTACCTGGACCTCTACCTGCTCCTCTACCTGGACCTCTACCTGGACCTCTACCTGCTCCTCTACCTGGACCTCTACCTGGACCTCTACCTGCTCCTCTACCTGGACCTCTACCTGCTCCTCTACCTGGACCTCTACCTGGACCTCTACCTGCTCCTCTACCTGGACCTCTACCTGGACCTGTCCAGGACGTGTTGGATTTAAGACCACATATCCAAGTGTCCTGGGTGAGTAAAAATCCGATCTGTTCATCCAGCCTGTTGTGAAAAGATCAGATACAGGTAGCTTAGGGGCAAAAAAACGGACGTGGGTGAAGTCTGAGCCTTTATCCCCATCAGAGTCAGAGCACAGCAAACACGGAGACGACTTGTTGAAGGGTTGTCAAGGCCTTTTCATTCACATCAGCTGCCGTTGCTGTAAAAGCTGAAGTGTTAGAATACTTTACTTGTTTAAATGTAATGCAGGATTTCAGCTTTAGGTGGAGTCATTCTTACACAATGTCCCTTTAACTTTAACTGAAAGTCTGACGCAGTTTGGTCAAAGAGACACATCAGAAGGTGTTTTTAGGACTTGTAGAAAGAAGAAAGTTACCTCCCATCTAACAGGGAGAAGAATCATGGTAGCAGGGTCATCTTAGTGGTCTATCAGTCTGCACGCGGTTGATGGAATAATACTTGGATCCCTGAGAGTGGTGAAGTGTTAAAGGTGAAAGAGGGAAAAGTCACTCCTTTGTTCTGAGCATGTTCTCTTTGAGTCTTACGATAATGTTTCCTGGAGAGGCCTAAAGAAGTAAACCTCCTGCTGAGATCCGATGCTTTTGGCTGTTTTTACCTAAAGTGCCACTCTGAAATAAAAAAAACAGCTTCTCTTTTGTTTTTCCTGACTGCAAGCAGGCGGATTCTTCTGAAATGCACCGTTTTCCAGAACAAGCTCCAGCTTGTTGTTCTGGTTTGTTGCCTTCCTCTCCTTGCTATGAAAAACACCAGAGAGCCAAAAAAAAAAAAAAAAAAGAAACTGATATAAAAATGTTTCAAATCGGACTGAATGAAAGTGAGTGCTTTGACCTGCTCAATACTGTGCAGGAGTGTTTGAGTTCTTATTTACTGAATTTATTCGAAGAATACTTCAATTTCTTTACTGATTTGTTCTGCTAGTCTGAGCTGCAGAGTGCATGGAGCCAGACTGATATTAAATGAACACATTATTTCATAAAAATAAAGCAGATCACTCCTACATAAAACTCCATATCCTGCATTAAAAGAGAAATAGCAGAGAAACAAGCGCAGGATAATGATTATAATTATGATTCAGGTCATTACTCATCTGAGGACCGGATCATGTGGGACCTCACTCACCTCGCCTTCATTGGTACTGAAAGGAAAGAAACTGTGTGTGAATGCGATTAAACACGACTTGTATTCACTCAGCCTGAGCAGGGTCGGAGGTATTCTCCTTAATGGGGGTGTCCAGCTCCGGTCCTCAAGGGCCGACTATGGACACCAGTCCTAAACCCACCTGTACAAGAGATTATTCCAGCTGTCTGACAGCAAAAGGCAGGACCCATCCTGGACATCCAAATGAGACAAATAGGAAGCAGATATAATCATCCACAGAGCGAACATGCAAACAGAAAGTCGGGACGCTTCTTGCTGGGAAGAAATGGTAGTAATTAACGTAATTGTACCATTAATTAACTAATTAATTCCTTTATGATGATACTTGGTAAAGATTCAAGGTCCCTGTGGTTGCAATGTCAGCTTTGGATACCAGTTAATCAGTTGGATGCACGTGCAGTAGATGGTTATAATGCAGGAGTCTAGAACGACGCGCAGAGGAGTGCATTATAACCATCTAATGCACGGATCCGAGTTGTTTAATCCACTTAAACCACGGTCCCACACAGTAAACATCTTTTAACAAATATTCATTTCTTATTTACAAAACATCCTGAATATGCTAAGGTAGGACCTATTTTATGTTGGACTTAGTGTAGTTTTCATGCTAATAAACACTGTCAAGCTGCAGTGGGTTTCATTCACCTGTCAAACGCGTTGCTATGGAGACGCCCCGTAACAGAGAGGTATTACAGAGATTTAACTTGTGGAACTACATGGGCGTATACATGAAACTAATGCAGCCAGTTATTAGAATTATCACGGACCATGGTCTATAATCACCTAAACGACTCCACCTGCCAGCAAGCGACGGGAAACCTACCAAGTCTTCACTTTGCATTAAACAACATTCTCATTGACTGTTTCATTTGTCTCATCAAGCATCAGCTGGCTGTGAATGTGCGGATATGACCAGTTTATGGTCAAGGCCAAGTCTAGAAAATGTTTTTGTGGCGAGCATGCAGGGCCCAACCAGAAACCATCTGCCATGTTTAGGGAGGATTCTCCTCATCAGTATCTGTTTAACTACAGCTGTTACAGAAACCATGTGATCAGTGTTTGTTCAGAATTCAGCTTTTCTACAAATCATTGCATTTAAACCGAACTTCCTGCCAGTTAGCACGATAAAGCTGCAGGAATGTTTCCTTCTGATCAACACCTGCAGGTAGGAGTGCAGCCGTGGCGTGTTGCAACGCCAGCTCGTTGCTGTTGGTTCTTCCAGTTCTGCTGCCATGTTATGCTGCGTGTTGCTTTCCAGGGCTCCGCCATGCTTCGTGCACATCAAGTGTGTTCTCTGAGTAGACAATACGCAGCGCTCACTCCCACATCTAAAACTTGCGCGGTCAGGTGAGACCTCGCCATCTGTCTCTGTTTGTGGTACCTCAAGCATTCAGGGAACTTTATTGTCATACCATATTTGTGTTTGAGGTGGTTAAAATTTGGTACCTGATGTCCCAGTTTAGCCCACATACAGACAATGTGCATGCTGCAGCTTCCTGAGGAAGTGGGCAGTTCTTCCTGAAATCCATCACCATGTCGTTGGTCTCTCCACTGGTGCAGAGGCTGTTGTCTCTGCACCAGTCCACCAGCTGCATGCTGCTGCTAATATGCTAACATGCTGTTGGTTGGATATGTTTCGCCGAAGAGAATGTTAGTATGGCGATCCCAAAACAACCCCAAGTCAACCATGGTTACAACAAATGGTGCCCCCGTTTGGAGGGAATTCTGAGAGGAGCTCTGAGGTAGCAGTAGAGAGTTCAGGCATCTCCTTGGATGGGTCTACGTAATAATTGCAAGGTCAAACAATGAAAAGGAAGCTACAGTCTAAAACTAGCCTAGTGGAGCTAAAGAAGCAGGGATGATGGCTTGCCATTTGCGTTATTTACCGAGGACACATTGTAGATTCAGTCCTGAGTCACAGCAGGTCTGCTCTTTGCTTTAGTCTGAGCGGGATTACCATGAGGGATTACCTTCGTTTGTTTCTCCAATCAGCGCAGTCTGACACGACAAACAGGTGACTAATGAGCACTCATTACATCATTTATGAAGGTGAATTTGTGGTAAAATATCTTGTATTCATATTGAAAGCAAAGGTCCGTTTCAACCATGAGTCATTTTCTTTCAGTCTGGCGGGAACAGAGCAGATGCGTCCTGTGTGAATTTTCTGTTAAATACTGCAGCAGCAGACTGTTTATGGAGGATTTACTGTTACTATCAACACAACTGTGCTGTCAGCACACAGAGATGGCTTCATTTGTCTTTTAATTAGCTGTTCAGAGGAATCTGACAGAGCATTACATTTAACATCTGCCCAAACTTTCCCCTCTCTGGTTTTACCTGCCTTACAGTCTCCTTTTCACATCACCACCATCATATGAGGAAGAAAAAACGGTTTCGGCTCTTCCAGAAAATTCCTGTTTGAACATAACCAGTTCTGACAACACTGCAGCATTTAGCACGTTAACATGAGAGAAGGACTAAGCTACATTCAGACCAGGACAGTCCACTAGACTTGCTCCAGCCGGGGACAACTGGGGGTGGGGTGGGGTAGGGGGATTCCTCCGGATCCAGACCCTCTTCACGGTGCACAGTAAAAGGGAAATGGACCTTTTAAATCATGAGTTTGACTCTTCACCAGAGGAAGGAGATTGGTTTTAGTGGTTAATCCAGAACAACTTCAGTTTCCAGAACATCAGAGTTAAACATGGAACTAGATCACATCCTGGTGGTCTGCAGTCGATCAGATTTCTGTCAGAACCTTCTGCCATCAGACAGCGAGACATTTCTTTTGTCAGGGGCATGCGCGTCGTCTCGCCCGGAAAATACAAATATGGGCAAAGAGGTGGAGCTGAGAGGGGGCCTGTGAGCGTCATGGTGGATGATTGACATCTAGCGAACTCCAAACTTTCTGTAGCTAAGAGCTAACCAAGCTAACCCGGAGATAACAGGAGCTAACCAGCTAACGGAGGTAAGCGGGCTAAAGCTAAGTCACGTTGTTAACCGGCTAAAAACTGCGGTTGTTCTACGTTCTTCTGACTTGAAGTGGGAGGTCGGGTACCTGTCAATCAAAAGGACACGCCCCTAAATATGCCGAACTTCGAGATTAAATTACTTTTAAACGGGCGAGTTAGAAAAAAATCCACTCCCCCCACAGTTGTCATGAAGGTAAACCTGACCTATTAAACCTAAAATGGATTTTTGTACCAGGCTGTAAACATGTTTATTCCTGCTGTAAACATGTTAATTTCTGCTGTAAACATGTTTATTCCTGCCGTAAACATGTTTATTTCTGCCGTAAACATGTTTATTCCTGCCGTAAACATGTTTATTTCTGCCGTAAACATGTTTATTTCTGCTGTAAACATGTTTATTCCTGCCGTAAACATGTTTATTTCTGCCGTAAACATGTTTATTCCTGCCGTAAACATGTTTATTCCTGCTGTAAACATGTTTATTTCTGCCGTAAACATGGTTATTCCTGCCGTAGACATGTTTATTTCTGCCGTAAACATGTTTATTCCTGCCGTAAACATGTTTATTTCTGCTGTAAACATGTTTATTCCTGCCATAAACATGTTTATTTCTGCCGTAAACATGTTTATTCCTGCCGTAAACATGTTTATTCCTGCCGTAAACATGTTTATTTCTGCCGTAAACATGTTTATTCCTGCCGTAAACATGTTTATTTCTGCCGTAAACATGTTTATTCCTGCCGTAAACATGTTTATTCCTGCAGTAAACATGTTTATTCCTGCCGTAAACATGTTTATTCCTGCCGTAAACATGTTTATTTCTGCCGTAAACATATTTATTCCTGCCGTAAACATGTTTATTCCTGCCGTAAACATGATATATGTCTGTGTAATGTTTTTTAAACAAGTCAAAATGAGGCTCAGTAGTGTGTGTGGCCTCCATGTGCCTGTATGACCTCCCTACAACGCCTGGGCATGCTCCTGATGAGGCGGTGGATGTTCTCTTAAGGGATCTGGAAGCAGATGGTCTCCAGCAGCACTTGTCTGGACCAGAACCAGCTGACCGGGTTCCTCCTGTCAGTAAGAACAGGAAACTGAGGCTACAATTCACACAGACTCACCAGAACTGGACAATAGAAGATGGAGAAACGTTGCTGGTCTGATGAGTCTCCAGTTCAGCTCCACATTCACATGGTAGGATCAGAATCTGCTGGAAACATCATGACAACATGGATCCATCCTGCCGTCAGGATCAACGCTTCAGGCTGCTGCTGGGATGGTTTCTGGTCCCAGTTTGGACCCCTAAGTACCATCATGACCTGGTTTAACCTCCACAGCCTACCTGAGTCCTGCTGCTGACCATGTCCATCCCTTTCTGGACCTTTTTCACATTAAAAGGGTTCTGAACTGAAGTGGTTCTGGAGGTCCAGCCTCGTGGTCCTGGTGAAGCTTGTGATGCTTGGTTTTGGGTCTTTTTTGCCTCCATATCATCAGATTTTCTGCTGGTAGAGTCAGTAATGTTGCATTCACTTTTCATTGTTTATTTCTTGTTTTCTGACACATTCATGTTGTTTCAGTCTTTGTTTGACATAAACGGCTTAAAACATATTTTGGAAGATACTACAAAGTAAATAGAGTTTGTAAATAGAATGTACTCACATGCATCTGATTCCAGACGTAGAGCAAACCTGATTCCTGGACGCGACTGTGAGAAGAGCCTGCTTGATTCTGAAACGTTCCTAATCTCCATCTGTACATGAGATAATTGTGACATGTCTCACAGCACGTGTTCAGGCTGCAATTAATCCTCTGAATTTTGTTTCGTACATTTGCATAAGTGATTACATCAATCTCTAGCACCCATATGTTCCACCTGTGTTAATTACTTATTGGTAGCAGGGGGGTGGGGGGGTGGACTCATAATGAACTTCCTTCTCGGTGGATGTGATGATGACACTCTGGGCTGCAAGCTAATATTTGATTATTTCTTTTTTCCTTTCCTCAGGCAGAGCAGAAATGCTCCTCTGGAAGAAGAGGTTTCATGCAAAGTTCTGTTCATGTCATTTCAGCGACACCGCGGCTTCCTGGTGGGTCGGCCCACTCACGCTAACCCAGCCTGTGGTGGATCCACACATTCACCTCCCTTGCTGCCTCTCATTTGTTCAATTTTCCTGATTAACACAAGCCATGAATTCTCCTGGTTTCGTGGGGAACGCTGTCGCCGCACATCCTGCTCTTACCAGGAGAAATGTTAATGGTTATTTTTTCATGTTAAGAAGGTTTTAGTTTTGAATATCTGGTACAGTAAAAGCTAAAGCTGTGTTGAGTAAACTGAAAACGTTATCAGTCAATGATTCTCTGGGATCAAGGCTGGGCTTTTCCACCAACGCCGTAGGAAACAGTCAGATACTGTCTGCTACTAAGTTGTTCCACACATTCCAGTTACATGAGCGAAGCAAAAGGAGGTTGTAGAAATAAAAATGAGAAGAAATAAAACAGAGATGGCACCTGCCTCTGAAAACAGAGATACTGAATTACATTTCAGATTTTTACGTTTGATCAGAATTCAACTGAAAAAACTATGGAAGAACTCTGATTTGTGATATATATGGTCTAAAACTCCTATCAGTCGTAAAAATCACCTCTTTCCTTGCAGTATTTATGATAATGCATGCAGTGCCGCAGCCTTAATTGCAGCCATTGCTCACTTCTTCTGGTGACTCATACAGATCAGGACTGCTGCTGCTGCTCACATCAGTCCATTATGTACACCTTTATCCTTTTTGTGTGATGAATGGTACAATCATGGGGTATTATTTCTGTTATTTGTGGCCACTGCAAATCCAGTTCAGGTGAAATCTGACTCTTCTGGTGCAAACATCAGACATGGCTGTCTTCAGTTACACTTGTTTAATTCAGCAGTAATGTGCTAATCGCTGTTGGGGTGGAATGATGTAGCATACAAAGGCTTCATCAGGTAAACTAACACTGCTACATCACAGATTTTACAATACAGGTCAGTTTTCTTACTGAGTCATTACACGGGACCAATGTTGGAGTGAATTATTTATCTGTTCCTTTATCAAATGTTTTGCAGTGACGTTTAAACCTTCCTCGCTCCGTGACAGAAATCACTGCAAAGCTTCAGAAACAGAAAGGAAATCTCTCCAGGAGTTTCCCGATGTGTCACACACTGACAGTGTGGTGCACTGAAACAGATTCCCAGAAACATCACCACAAACTTGAAGAATAATAACTCTGCAGTCAATTTTACTGCACATCTGTCCCCATAGCAACCGAAAACCTAACTAGTACTTTAATTCTAGGTGTTTATTTACCGGTGTTTCAGGTGGAGTAACCTGCAGAGTCCTCGCATGCAGAAATCTTTCTGGTGAGGGCTTTTATTCAGAGAGACACAAAAGTTTTCAGTAACAATGCAGGTGTAAGGAGATATGAACATACTGAAACATTGCAATATTCAGTATGACGATTGTTCAGCAGTGAAATGTGGCTCCTCTGTCTCGTTCAGACAGCTGACGTGTAGCAGCTTTGAGTGTTTAATACGCTGTGACGGTTTTCTGTAACAGCAACACATTGTCTTGCTTCAGTATCGCAACGTACTGCGATATATGGCATCGTTGCTTCGGTATCGCAACGTACTGCGATATATGGCATCGTTGCTTCGGTATCGCAACGTACTGCGATATATGGCATCGTTGCTTCGGTATCGCAACGTACTGCGATATATGGCATCGTTGCTTCGGTATCGCAACGTACTGCGATATATGGCATCGTTGCTTCGGTATCGGAACGTACTGCGATATATGCCATCGTTGCTTCGGTATCGCAACGTACTGCGATATATGGCATCTTTGCTTCGGATTCGCAACGTATTGCGATATATGGCATTGTTGCTTCGGTATCGCAACGTACTGTGATATATGGCATCGTTGCTTCGGTATCGCAACGTACTGCGATATATGGCATCTTTGCTTCGGATTCGCAACGTATTGCGATATATGGCATCGTTGCTTCGGTATCGCAACGTACTGCGATATATGGCATCGTTGCTTCGGTATCGCAACATACTGCGATATATGGCATCGTTGCTTTGGTATTGCAACATATTGCGATATATGGCATCGTTGTTTCGGTATCGCAACGTACTGCGATATATGGCATTGTTGCTTTGGTATTGCAACGTACTACGATATATGGCATCGTTGCTTCGGTGACCAGTACACCTGGCCATGTTTGTGTACCCTAGATTGGTGACCCCTCCATCGCAATATGCATGTTTTCTTAACAAATCACGCTTTTACAGGAGCACAAAACAAAAACAAGCCCAAAGTAAAAGTGACATCTGTCCGTAGTGAAAACGGTGAAACATCAGGGATGTGTCCACAAACGACCACATACGGATTTTCAGCAGAAGTTCGTCATCTCTGCTGTCTGCAGCGGCACTGCGTTGGTGGTAAAGAAGCGAGTAAAACTGTGTTGAGGCAGTTCTGAGCGTTTCTATGCAGATGTGCTCCACAGCTGACAGCTGCATCACTGGCTAAAACACTACATTGTTAACAATTCCATTCGAACGGGGATGTGGAGGTTAATTTGGTAATCAGTGAATGGATTATGACTGCAGGAAACATTTATAATTATGTTAAAAACAAAGAGTGTTTCCAGCTTCCAGACATTCTTTCTACAGCTGTTAGATCACATGAGGGGGCCGAAACGTCTGCTTATGGACCATAAGCTGTTTCGGCCAGCAGACAGATATCATGCATGAACAGGATGCAGCACAAGTCAAAGGAAAATATGTGTGGCCTGAAGGAAGATTCCTCACTGAAGAGAGGGAACCTGTCCTCACGTTTGCAGAATCAGAATCTTTCACAATTTGCTTAAAATTATTGTATTTTCGGCAGTCATTAAGTCCCAATGATCTTTTACAGACTTACTTCTGTGGTTTGTAAACCTTTACCAGTTAGAGAGATTTAAGGTTTATTTCAAGTAATTATGCTATATTTGCTAAGTCCGAGTAAATTTTACGATCGCACCCTTTTCCACAACCTCAGACATTTAAACATGATGCCCGGCAGGTCGTTCCACCATCGTGGAACAACGCAGGAAAAGAGTCTGGCTGGTGGTGCGGTCCCACGTAGTCATGGCAACGCTAGGCGTCACCACTGGTAGAGCGTAGCTGTGCAGAGGGAGTGTAGGTCTGGATGGAGTGAAGGTAGACAGGAGACGTTTGACTTATTGTCGTAAACCAGAAGCAGAGCTTCGGATTTGATAAATAAATAAACAAACTGTCTGTTTCTGGACTTTGAAATAGAAAACAAACAAATGGATTTATATTTAAATTTGTCAGAGTTTTGTGTCCGGGATGTTGCTGTTTGCTTTGTGTGTTGTCTAATTAGCAATATAATAAAATAGTATCAGTGTAGTAGATCCCAAACGTGTTGAGACTCGACTTCCAGCCACAAACTGCCAAACATGCAAACTGTTTGTCCCGTTTACATTTCATATCAAGGAGTTTCACTGAAAGTTAGCTAGCTTTAGCTACCGCTAACTGGGTTTGATGTCTTGTACAAATATTTCAGAAAATGAAGTCATTACAGTGATCTGATTAGATACCTTGTTTAACAAAAGCATTTTTTTCATATGAAGATCTTGCTACAGAAAAAACTGTTGTTAGCTTAGCTTAGCTAACAGTCTACAGCAACAAACTTTATTGTCCTTCAGATGCCATATTTTTAGGTCAGTTACTCAACCACCCATGAAACAGCCTTCATTTTTGGGACAGAATCACCTAAAAAGTCCAACTGTTATGTAACTTGTAAGTATTTAGAGACTTAGAAACTGCTGATTGATCGAAATTAACCCATTGCCACCATGCCAAACCCGCCCCCCATGTGTCAATCTGGTCATGCTCTTCCACCTGTCTCTCTTTGATAGAGACAGGTGGAAGATGTCCGCCAAAACAAAGGTTGAGAGCAGTGCTACCATTAGCACATCAGCTCATACCAAACAGAACTAGGAGAAGAAATACTAAAGAGCATCCAGGAGGCCCTGTGTGAGCTCAAAATACGAGGTCAGCTCTTTGACATGGATGCACAGCTGCATATGCATAACAGTCACATGAGCACAGCTAAAGCTGGATCTGTTATGTTCACAATCTGTGTGTGCAATCTAGAATTTTGTTGTGGCGCTGAACCACAGGTGTTTTAGTGATCGTGTAAACGGGCGGCAGGTGCAAACAGGCTGCAGACTCCCTGTCTAAATGATGCTTTTTGTGTGACGTGGTTTGCAGCAGGATAAGTTTGGAAAGAAAACATGACCTGCAGCAAAGAAATCTGACTGATGTACAAATAAACGCTGTGTGGAAGCAAATTAATGAAGATGTTAACGCTGTGGGTATAACAATGCAAACAGGGGATGAAGTAAAAAGACCTATGAAGACATTAGACGGTGAAGAGAAGGAAATACATTTAATCAATGTTTATTTTTTCTTTCAATCATCTGTAGATGCTTTGAAATGATCTAACCCCAGTTAGAGAGGTTGTAGCAGCTTTATGGAAAAGTAGATCTCAGTAGATCTGAGCTGCTTTTGGGTGGATGTTGGTCCTTCAGGGTGACCGGAGGTCAGGTGGTGGTCTTCCTGAGGCAGCAGGACCAGCGGGAGCGCATGGAGACCAGTCAGGGGGCCCGGCAGATGCCGGTGTGCAGAAAGAGAATCTGTAGGTTGTTCTTGTTTCATTTCCTCTCATCATGATTTTAGTTTGTGTTTCAGATTTATAAAAGAAAAAAGAGAAAACAGCTGATTATAAATATTTTGATGTTCAACTGAACATGAAATGGACGAGGTCACGTACTTTGTATTGTTCCCAGATGATCAGGAGATTCATCCTTTCCCAGTCAGAGCGCTGAAACCAACCGGGACTCCGTACAGAAACGTACAGCACGGTCCTGGACACTCTGCTCCCGGTGAAGGTCTAGTTTTTCTCTCCTCTTCTTTGTCTGGTTTGTTGCGTTTTGTCTTTCTGCATGGAGGCGGATTCGGGGAATGCTTAGCCAGTGGGCGCCGGTCACAGTTAGCTGCCAGCACACAGCTGTAGAATGGTGAACTGCTGGACTCTTACTGTGGACAACTGCTGGGGGTAGAAAAATTGTTGTCAAAGCCGAGTAAACAACAAATTCCATTTAACCCTTCGATGGAAACCTTTGATTCTCATGCACTTACTGTCCCACTGAAACACCTGATGTCAGCAGTCTCACCACCTAGAAAGTCATTTTTTATAAAGCAACATCTTCATTTATGAACTTCACATCCATGGTTTTCCTCTGGTAGTTAATACTCCACTCTAACTCAGAGTTTCTCCGTAGCATGAGGATGGGGGACTAACCTTTACTAGACACTTTGCTCCAAAGTGACTTACACCTGAGAGTGAGAGCATCACGAGCAACAAATCAAACGTAATGAAGTGCTGGTCAGACCGCTGGGAGTCCAGTTGGACACAGCTGCTGCTGCTGTGTCGCACCAGAGGCAGTGCTTTATCCTCGGTTCCCTTCCCCTCCCAAAAATAGTCCCTTTGTTTAGTCACAAGAACACAATTTCATCACACAGTATTGTCTTGGACTAATTTGGAGTTTAGTAGACTGGAGTAGTTTCATTTATGTTCTGCTTCTAACACTGGTGCAGCCAGTTTAACTGAGTTTTCCCTGAACAGTGTGGGAGTAAGGACAGAAATGCAGGATGTCGGACAGGTAAAGTCCTTCAGGCAGATTTATTGGCAAAGCAGAGGTCAAAACCAGGTAATCAGTCACAGAAGAAAACTTCGCTAACAAGAGCTTGGCAAAGGCAAAGTAAAGGAGCAAAGCAGTTCCTAAAGATCCAGCAACAAACAAAGTAATGATGGTCAAGCAAAAAAACCAAGTAGGACAATGCCGAGGTTGCACACTTTCCTGAGGACAGCACAGAGACACACCTCACTGAGCAAACAGTAGCTGGAGTCCCGTGTAAAAACAGCGAATGCTGCATGACACCATGTTATCTCTCAGCTTTACACACAGGAACATGTTGGTGGAAATCAGGCTCTGCTTGTTGTCCACAGCACCATTTGAGGATCAAACCAGCAATCTTCTCCATGCAGAAGAAATTCTCCACGTCCTGACATGCTGCACATTTCTAAAGATAAGAAATTTTATTCATCTCAAAGGGAATTTTGGCTCCCAGTAGCTGGAACAAAGCCATGAAGTTGCACGGTGGAAGTGTCAGAAAAACGTTGTCATCGGAGGTTAGGATGCAACACAAAGCAGAGGACTTGCACACACGCTAAAACAGACATGGAGGTGTAATATTCTAAGTGAATTTCATCTCCTGGCATGTCCGCCATACAGCCTGCTTTACCATTTACCCTCAGCAGGTGGATTCATCGCTAATCCTGGTCATCAGCGAACTTCCTGTTGGACTAGATTCACCACTTCCATATGTCTTGGTGTGTCCACACATCTTCTCTCCATGTTGGCTAACATGTCTGAAGGCCCTTTAACGCCACACCAAGAGGACAGACACACTGACAGACGGACAAAAGGACAGAGAGACAGAGAGACAGACGGACAGACAGACAGACAGACAGACGGACAGACAGACAGGCGGACGGACAGACAGACGGACAGACAGACAGGCGGACGGACAGACAGACGGACAGACAGACAGGCGGACGGACGGACAGGCGGACGGACAGACGGACTTGCGGACGGACGGACGGACAGGCGGACGGACAGACGGACGGACAGACGGACAGACAGACGGACAGGCGGACGGACGGACAGACAGACAGACAGGCGGACGGACAGACGGACGGACGGACAGACAGACGGACAGGCGGACGGACGGACAGGCGGACGGACGGACAGACAGACGGACAGGTGGACGGACAGACGGACGGACGGACAGACAGACGGACAGGCGGACGGACAGACAGGCGGACGGACGGACAGACAGACGGACAGGCGGACAGACAGACGGACAGGCGGACGGACAGGCGGACGGACGGACAGACAGACGGACAGGCGGACGGACAGACGGACGGACGGACAGACAGACGGACAGGCGGACGGACAGACGGACGGACGGACAGACAGACGGACGGACGGACAGGCGGACGGACAGACAGGCGGACGGACAGACAGACGGACGTCTAGCAGCAATAGCAGCAAAACAAAAGAGATGATTGTTGACTTCAGGAGGAAGAAGAATAAACAAAGCACTGTTTCCATCCTGGGAGAGGAGGTGGAGGTGGTGGAGGAATACAAGTATCTTGGAGTTCAGCTGGACAACAAACTGGACTGGAAATGCAACACTGACTACATCTACAAGAAAGGTCAGAGCAGACTGTACTTCTTAAGGAAGCTGAGATGGTTTAACGTCTGCACCAAGATGTTGCATATCTTCTAGAAGTCTGTTGTGGAGAGTGCAGTCAGCTTTGCAGCATCTGCTGGGGTAGTAGCATCAGAACCAGAGACTTGAAGAGAATCAACAAACTGATCCAGAAAGCTGCTTCTGTGCTTGGAGTAACTCTGGAGCCGCTGGAGCTGATTGTCCAAAGAAGAATGCTGCACAAGCTGATGAAGATGATGGAGGATTCTTCACACCCTCTCCACAACACAGTGATGAAACAACAAAGTGTGTTCAGTGAGAGGCTTCTTCAGGTCCGATGTAAGACTGAAAGATACAGAAGATCATTCCTGCCAGCAGCCATCAGCCTCCGGAACAAGACCTCCTCTAGTTATTATTATATACTACAATATTTCCCTTTGGGGATTAATAAAGTATTTTTCATTTCATTTCATCTCTGTGATATGATGCAGCGCTGCTAGGAATTCACCAGGATGTCTCACCAAGCGAATGTTTGAAACCGCAGGCAGCAGCATTGGTTTCCAAACCTAACATCTGGAAACTTCATCTGTAGCTCAGTGGGAGCTCCCTCACCGCCCAGATCTGTGGGAGCAACACGCTACAAGCATGTTCATGGTATTTTACACTTAGTGAAGGGGTTGTGTTGCACAGTGACCTTATGATCAGGCACGCGGCTGTTTTATTGGCCGGCTGCAGCATTCGGCTAACTGAAAAGTTGAACATTTTCTCAAACACAAACTGTGCTAGCAGTGATGAGCAGAGCCAGAAATCTGCTCAAAGTGCGTTGGGTCTCTTTCTACTCGGCACAGTTCAGATCTGGAGACCAAGCTGGTCATCACAGACTCTTGATGTGATGATCCACCATTCAGACCTTGGTTCCCCTGGCTGGAGGGCTGTCCTGCTGTAACCCTGTGAAGACAGTCGGTACAAGAAGTACAATTTTTTCTTGAATATGGTTTTTATTTATGCATCCTTCACAAAGACACATCAATGCTTGTTGCGCACGTCACCCCAGTTGGCCAGAGGTTGACGCTCAGTTGGTGTAAGCCTTTGGGTCTTGTTCACTGAGTTTGTTGTCATCGCTTTCATTTCAAAACTGCTGAACTGTCCTCATGAAGCTGAATGAGGTGTGTAGGAATTTCATTTATTAACTTTAGTGATGACATTCTACCGTGTAATGAAATGATTTGAGTTTTAATCTGATAAATGTTTTTTTTTTAAAGTTCATGGGGTTGTTGAAGAAAATTGATAAATTCCACATGAACTATAAAGAAACTTTTATTTCCATCCTCTAGGATGACTCCTGTGAATCGGGACTGGACAACAGCAACGTTTAAATAGTCACTTTTTTGTCTGTGTGGACGTAGGATTAACAGATGTTCCTAAACACGTCAGGAATCTGAGGAACAGGGGACGAACAGATGTCCCTGAATGCAACAGGAAGCCAGGTTGGACGTGGGATGAACCGATGTCCCTGAACGCAGCAGGAAGTCAGTTTGGATGGAAAGCTTTTATGGATAATGACAGTGATACCTGGAGGAACTTTAGTATGAACCCCTTGATCTGAACCCAACTGGTGTTTGGTTACTGAACTCCTTTGTCGTCATGGTCTGTCCGAAAAAAAAAAAACATGTTCAAGCGTAAGACTGTCTAATGAAGCACCCTGGGAAGATGTTTCGATGACATGCCACCAGGAGGATAGATGGATGGATAGATGGATGGAGGGATGGAGGGATGGATGGATGGATGGATAGAACAGTCAGTAAATCATACCAATTGATCATAATATCTTTATATCTCTTTACAACTTTTCATGAAAGTGGTTAAAGTTATGATCAATACTGAATTTATCAAGTGAATATCATTTTTATTGAGTCCTTCAGATTGATTGTAGATGTTTAAAAAGCCTCTCCAGAGCTGGAAGAAGAAATAAAGGGCTGTTTCAGCAGGCAGGCAACTAATGGCACCAGCGTCATCGCTCATTCCGCTCCACTGTGTCTTTGGAGCAACTGTTGTATCTGCCAGATCAGTCAACCGTCCCCATGCAGGCATTCATCAGCCTGTGAATCTGGGGGCCCAGAGCCATATCAGGGACCCATATTTTACTTTCCCCTTAAATACTTAATGCAGAAAGGTGCCACAGGCCTGGCCATAAAAAGGACCCTGTGAATCCTTGTCACCTTCAATCAGCCAAAAGCATCCGGGGACACTGGAAGTCCAGCCTTCTGACGAATCTGTTCCTGAAACTCTTATTCAATGAAATTTAGTTTCAGGAGAGAAAAAAGTAGCGGTCTACATGGGAAGGTGGTCAGGTTTACCAGAGACGCGCTGCCCTTTGGTATGGTGCAGTACCTTTGATTTGTGAACACTTCCTGATGTACATATATGATCTGTGTGATAACTTTAAATGTGTCTTCCAAAACAAACGAGAACATTTTTGTAGGCGGACTGACTGGTGAGGTGTTTTTTCATCATGAATGTTGCTCTTTACTTGATTTACCTCCACCATAAGCATTTCTCCTGATGGTTGAGACGGAGCAGCTTCAGAGGAAAGACGACTTCTCTGAGCCAAAACATGATGTTTACCCTCCTAATGATGGAACCAGGAGGAAGATTAAACTGGGGAGACAATGTTTGACTTTTAGATTATTTAGCCCACATCAGACACTCAGCCTCAGCAGCTTTTTATGAGGATTACACACAACGTTAAGTGGAACACGAAGGCAAAGTTAATATCTTTGCTATATCATGGGGCACCTCTTCGCCTTTAATGCAGCACATAAAGAATCTGAAGAGTTCTCATGATGAAATATGAGTCAAGAGGCTTTTTCATTATTTAAACACCTTTACTGACGTCAGTACTTATGACAGCAACAGCTCCGTGTCTCTGCTCCAGCACGCTGGACAGGAAAAAAAACGACTTTTACTGTTGATAGAAAAGTCTTTTGTAAAAACAGAGCATAGACATAACATCATCTTCTAACTTTGCTTCCTGATAATTCTTCTGGTCAGGTCTGACGAGGAGACCTGGATCCATGCCTGTAGTCCTACCGAGGCTGCTGGGGGACGGCCCGTGATGCGGGGGGTGGGGAGGGGGATTCTAGTGATACTTATATGCTTTACCAATTTCCATAAACTAAGTCGGTGCCTCCACTTATATGAAATATAGCCAATGAAACATAAAACCTTACAAAATCGAGTAACTTAAGAATGAGGACACGTTATTAAAAAATTCACATGAATTTTAGCTAAACAACTAAAGATCAGGAGTGTTTTACACTCTGACAAAGAAATAAAATGAAATTAAATCACGTCTGTCACACAGCTTGTATAGATATGATCCAGTTAGAAAGTAAAGTAACACCAGCCTCGTAAGCTGTTACAAAAATCCGTCTGTAAATGAATAAACCCAAATAGTTGCAAGCCTGGAGCGAAGCTTGGGAACGTTGTGGTCTGATACTGGTTGACTCTTTCACTTGCAAGCAAGCAGAAAAAAATAAAATAGCACATGCAAACAGTTCTGGTTGCTCACAACCTCTTTTCAGTGTGTTGGGTGAGGGGTGGAAAGGGGTATGCAGAACAGGTGGTGCAGAGCCACTGAGAGCTGCGGTCCTCCACGTAGAGTACACGTTCAGCCACAACTCAGACTCTCTGCTCAACACAAAGTCCAAGGAAAGTCTCCCAGGCCTCTCCCTTTCAGAGCAAGCACATACTTTTAGTCAGTATACTTAACCAGATTCATATATTCAAATCAAGAGTTCATCACAAGGTGGCTGACAGAAATGCTTCACACATACATTTAGGCATTGCATTGTGCTAACATGCTAACAGCTAATCAGCTAACCGATTTTAGCTTGGACGTAATTTAATCACACCGTTCCATGCAGAAACAGTTCAAGCCTAAACAACAAGAAGCCTTTACAATGCTCCTCTTACAATGCACACAAATGTTAAGTCCCGCGCCTCCCGCCTTCTGTGTCTCCATACATTTATACACACACACACACACACACACACACACACACACACACACACACATACATATATATATATATATATATATATATATATAAACTTCTGTCTCACCCACCCCTCCCATCTCCCCAGCGTACAGCAGGTGACTGTTCATCTCTCCAGCTCGGGTTTTCTACCAAAGTCCTGGGAACTTGAGGTTCCTCTTCAGTATCTTAGCTGTTCCTAGGACTGATCTCTTCTGGACAGAGATGTCTGATGTTTCACCAGGTATCTATTGGAGACACTTCTCCAGTGTGGGGGACACGGCCCCCAGTGCTCCCATCACTATGGGTACGACTGTTGCTTTCACCCTCCAGGCCTTCTCCAGGTCTTCCTTGAGGTCTTGGTACTTCTCCAGTTTCTCCTTTTTCCTGATATTTCCATCATTGGGGATGGATACATAGATCACTACGACTTTCCTCTGCTGCTTCTCCATGATCACTATGTCCACTTGGTTGGCCACCACCATTTCATCTGTCTGGATCTGGAAGTCCCAGAGGATCTTAGCCCTCTCATTCTCCACCACCTTGGGGGGAGTTTCCCACTGGGACTTGGGGGTCTCCAGTCCATATTCTGCACAGATGTTCCTGTACACTATGCCAGCTACTTGGTTATGGCGCTCCATGTATTCTTTGCCTGCCAGTATCTTGCACCCTGCTGTGAGGTGCTGGATTGTTTCAGGGGCTCCTTTGCATAGTCTGCACCTGCCTGGTCTGGTAGATCTGGGATCCTGCCTGGTCTGGTAGATCTGGGATCCTGCCTGGTCTGGTAGATCTGGGATCCTGCCTGGTCTGGTAGATCTGGGATCCTGCCTGGTCTGGTAGATCTGGGATCCTGCCTGGTCTGGTAGATCTGGGATCCTGCCTGGTCTAGTAGATCAGGACTGACTCTTGTGCTGCCATTAGTGCCTCTGTGCCGTCCTTCAGTCCAGCCCTCTCCAGCCATTGACGCCCCATGCAGGGCTTTTCCTCCCATGATGGTTCTTCCATCTCGTGTTCCTCCAGACTCCATTGTCTGAGACATTCACGAAGTGCTTCCTCCCTCGGTGCCCTCTTCCTGATGTATTGGTGGAGCTGGGATGTTTCATCTTGGATAGTAGCCTTGATGATGAGAAAAACAGGAAGTTTCCGCCTTACAAGGGCAGTCTAAAGTTTTAACAAAAAAACGGAAAAATCACATATTCAGACAATTACATCACTGTAAAAAAGAAAAAGTTGGGTGAACTTCAAATTTCAAGGCAACAAACTTCGATAAGATTTTAAGTTGAACAGCTAAACTAAATATTTAAAGTTTTGCTTTTGAGTTTGCTCAACTCTAAATGAGGATTTTTTTACAACTCAATTGTAAGTTCCATTAAACTATTAAACTATTTTTATATTGAAATAATTTTTCATAATTACTTCTGGTAACTTTCCACAAGTTGTACTAATTAAAAATCTACATGGTTATAACTTTTAATCCTTACTTGCTTTAACTCTTTCATAAGTTGTAATAATGTATAATTGTACACTGTAATAACTCAAATTCTTACACAAAATCCACCTGAATTTGATTGTTAGTATAGCAGAATAATTTAAGAGTAATTTAAAATTGCACACTGCTACTCAACTTCATCATTTAATTTCAATCACTTCTTATCTAATGCATAAATTATTACAGATGCAACATACATCCTCAAAACCTTAGTTTTATTTAAACTAGCAGCATTGAATTAAAAAAAAAAGGCAAATAAAAAAACAGCTTGTGCTTTTGTCAAATTATAAGAAAAATGAATGGCAACTTGTGCTGATAAAAAAAAAAAAAAGAACAGTTGGACAGTCCTATGCAATCATGAAAGATGTGATTTCAAAGCACTGATGGTTCTGAAAGTGCAGCAGTCCCTGTGTTTGCAAAGCTGTGTTGAACCTCTGTGATGGAGCCGATAATGTTTCAGTTGAACAGCTTCCATGGCGTTGGTAAACTTGTAGAACTTGAACTGCATTCATTTCAATCTGAAAAACAAAGATGACAATTTGCTGGGAATTAGTAAGGCTGTCAGCAGAAATTTTATAAATTACACATAACATTTTACAAATTTAATGACAATGCAAAGACTAGACTAGACCCTTGAGCTAAAAGGAGTACACATTCAGTGCTTTTATTTTTAATAAATTTTGCTGCAGTAAATATTAATTACAAATAACATATATTATTCAAGTTTTCAACCTATATCTGTACCTAAACCCAACGCCTACATCAGTTTAGGTTAAGAAAGTCAGCAGTCAGTATAAAACAGGGCAGTCCATGAAATGCATTTCAATGTTTTTAAACAGAAGGACAATATATTCAGGCCACGGAGCCCACAGTGGGTCATAGTACAAATATTTACACCTTTTTTTTAATCAAAAGCAATGTAGTAAATTCAGGGCAGGCCTATATTATGACCAACACAATATTTCAAATAGGTAGATTGGCCTTTCATTACACTATAATAATTTTATCAACTCTGACATGACTTACATCTTATCATTTTAATATGTAAATAGTAGTAGCATGAAGTGTTTTATTGATGTACATGATGTACATGTTACTACAAAAAAGTGTTACACAAACTGCTCCATGCTGTCCTGATACTTAGTACAAGAAATATCAGCTAATGTGTTAGCATTAATACCCTAATGGCTACTCCTTTAGCTGCAGCTAGTAGCATGAATTAACTGAATACTAACCAGTAGAAGATAACATGTCTTGTCCTGTTTGAACGGTACTAACCAGTAGAAGATAACATGTCTTGTCCTGTTTGAACGGTACTAACCAGCAGAAGCTAACATGTCTTGTCTTGTTTGAACGGTACTAACCAGTAGAAGCTAACATGTCTTGTCCTGTTTGAATGGTACTAACCAGTAGAAGCTAACATGTCTTGTCCTGTTTGAACGGTACTAACCAGTAGAAGATAACACATCTTATCCTGTTTGAACGGTACTAACCAGTAGAAGCTAACATGTCTTGTCCTGTTTGAACGGTACTAACCAGTAGAATATAACATGTCTTGTCCTGTTTGAACGGCACTAACCAGTAGAAGATAACACATCTTATCCTGTTTGAACGGTACTAACCAGTAGAATATAACACGTCTTGTCCTGTTTGAACGGTACTAACCAGTAGAGGATAACACGTCTTGTCCTGATTGAACGGTACTAACCAGTAGAAGCTAACACGTCTTGTCCTGTTTGAACAGTACTAACCAGTAGAAGATAACATGTCTTGTCCTGTTTGAACGGTACTAACCAGTAGAAGATAACACGTCTTGTCCTGTTTGAACTGTACTAACCAGTAGAATATAACACGTCTTGTCCTGTTTGAACGGTACTAACCAGTAGAGGATAACACGTCTTGTCCTGATTGAACGGTACTAACCAGTAGAAGCTAACACGTCTTGTCCTGTTTGAACGGTACTAACCAGTAGAAGCTAACATGTCTTGTCCTGTTTGAACGGTACTAACCAGTAGAAGATAACACGTCTTGTCCTGTTTGAACGGTACTAACCAGTAGAAGATAACACGTCTTGTCCTGTTTGAACGGTACTAACCAGTAGAAGCTAACATGTCTTGTCCTGTTTGAACGGTACTAACCAGTAGAAGCTAACATGTCTTGTCCTGTTTGAACGGTACTAACCAGTAGAAGATAACACGTCTTGTCCTGTTTGAACGGCACTAACCAGTAGAAGATAACACATCTTATCCTGTTTGAACGGTACTAACCAGTAGAAGATAACATGTCTTGTCCTGTTTGAACGGTACTAACCAGTAGAAGCTAACATGTCTTGTCCTGTTTGAACGGTACTAACCAGTAGAAGCTAACATGTCTTGTCCTGTTTGAACGGTACTAACCAGTAGAAGCTAACATGTCTTGTCCTGTTTGAACGGTACTAACCAGTAGAAGCTAACATGTCTTGTCCTGTTTGAACGGTACTAACCAGTAGAAGATAACATGTCTTGTCCTGTTTGAACGGTACTAACCAGTAGAAGATAACATGTCTTGTCCTGTTTGAACGGTACTAACCAGTAGAAGATAACATGTCTTGTCCTGTTTGAACGGTACTAACCAGTAGAAGCTAACATGTCTTGTCCTGTTTGAACGGTACTAACCAGTAGAAGCTAACATGTCTTGTCCTGTTTGAACGGTACTAACCAGTAGAAGCTAACATGTCTTGTCCTGTTTGAACGGTACTAACCAGTAGAAGCTAACATGTCTTGTCCTGTTTGAACGGTACTAACCAGTAGAAGCTAACATGTCTTGTCCTGTTTGAACGGTACTAACCAGTAGAAGATAACATGTCTTGTCCTGTTTGAACGGTACTAACCAGTAGAAGATAACATGTCTTGTCCTGTTTGAACGGTACTAACCAGTAGAAGATAACATGTCTTGTCCTGTTTGAACGGTACTAACCAGTAGAAGATAACACGTCTTGTCCTGATTGAACGGTACTAACCAGTAGAAGCTAACATGTCTTGTCCTGTTTGAACGGTACTAACCAGTAGAAGCTAACATGTCTTGTCCTGTTTGAACGGTACTAACCAGTAGAAGATAACACGTCATGTCCTGTTTGAACGATACTAACCAGTAGAAGATAACATGTCTTGTCCTGTTTGAACGGTACTAACCAGTAGAAGATAACACGTCATGTCCTGTTTGAACGGTACTAACCAGTAGAAGATAACATGTCTTGTCCTGTTTGAATGGTACTAACCAGTAGAAGATAACATGTCTTGTCCTGTTTGAACAGTACTAACCAGTAGAAGCTAACATGTCTTGTCCTGTTTGAACGGTACTAACCAGTAGAAGATAACATGTCTTGTCCTGTTTGAACGGTACTAACCAGTAGAAGATAACATGTCTTGTCCTGTTTGAACGGTACTAACCAGTAGAAGCTAACATGTCTTGTCCTGTTTGAACGGTACTAACCAGTAGAAGCTAACACGTCTTGTCCTGTTTGAACGGTACTAACCAGTAGAAGCTAACATGTCTTGTCCTGTTTGAACGGTATCAGCCCAGATAAGCTAGCGGCTAACTCATGCAGCAGTTCTGCTGAGTGAAAAGCTGTTTGTGTTTAAATATTGAAAATGTGTAGGTTGCCTCCTCCATAAATCTACAACATACTACACAACACTAGTCAACAATTCCCATACCATTTAAATTTAATTTAAATAAAAACTTACCTGCGTGGAGTCCAGTTCGAGGCAGCACAGCCAGGTGAGACTTCAAGTGAAAATTGCAAACTCAAAAAGTTGGTTTTCCCGCATTTTACAACAAAGAAATTAAAGTTAGCAGAACTGTTGTCCCTTGTATTGAACTCCAACTTAAAGTTATCAATTTTATCATTTTTCTCACCTAATTGCTTTGGGGCAAACAACTTGCTTGTTTTGTTGGGATTACTAACATTATTGCTTTAAATGCCATTAATACATATTTTCAAGTTTTACCTACTTAAATGACTGTTTCAGGCCAACCAACACAAGTTGGATTTTTTGCAGTGAAGGAAAACACGTGGGAGTGTGTGGTCTGGGTGGGATCTCCCAGCACAGCAAGTCAGTTTGCAGCTGAAAAGGCGCATCCAATCAACTCGCGGTTGTAAAATATATGGAAGACTTATCCAGGTAAAGGAATTATTTCAGATGATCCAGAATATGAACAAAGAGGGAGTCTCTGGAAGAGAACTGTGGCCCTTGGCGGAGGATTGTGTTCTCCCGGTGCTTTTCTTGCTGTATGCTGATTGTTTTTATTTCACCTTCCAATGTCTTTTAGCATCTTTTTACTTCATCCCATGTTTGCATCGCTTTGCCAACAGCATTAACTTTTTCATAGATCTTCTCCCACACAGCGGTTTTTTGTGTGTCAGTCAGATTTCTTTTCTGTGGGTCGTGTTTTCTCTCCAAACACGGCGTGCTGCAAACCACGAAACAAACAAACCCTCATTTAGATCGTGAGACTTCAGCACATTTGCACCTGCTGCCCATTTATAGATTCACTCTTATTATAATCACCTGCAAACCTTGGATCAGCCTCACGTGCACGTCTTTACATGTAAATTACTACTCACACGTTGGGATTTGTCTGGGCCTGAATGTGTTTGTGTCTTTCGGGAGATGAATATAAATGTGGAAATCAGAGTTGAACCAAACTCCAGACAGGGACACGGAAATCTGGTTTCTTTGAGTTGTCTTCGCCAGGTTTGGGAAATCCTAAAACGTCCCTGTCATTGAATGCAACTTTTCCAAACAATGATTATCATTTCCACCAGACTGAATTTTCATTTGGTTGAAATCGTGTGAACAGGTCAGATATGATGCTGTTTCAGAATCAGGTGTAGCAGTTTCTGTTCACCCAGGCGTGCAGAACCCTCTGGCTGTGTGTTTATGTGCATTAAAACGAATACGACAGGCTGACATCTGTGCACCAGTTTGTATTGAAATATTTGAATCAAGCTATCAAAAGTTTAAATGTATTGATCTGAGTATTTTAAATGTTTCATATGTGTGTACAGCAAACACTTTGTAATGAGAACAAACAGGATGAAAAGAGATTTGCTCAAAGGCCAAACTTTTGATGAAGCACTGACTTTCTTTTTTTACATACTACGTTTCTGCAGAAACCACCTCTATTTGTCTTTGAGACAGGAATGAGAGATGAGGCGTGAGTGGTTGCATCTGTAAATACCGCCTAATATTTCTCTAAATAACACCTCATCTGCGAAAAGCAAAGCCTTTGTTTTCTAAATGGGTCATGATCTGTTTTCCTGTTGGACACCGACAGGTAAACCATTTGTTAAGCAGCCGTGCATATTCCTCCTCTAATCAATTTACACAGTTTAAAACCATTTATCTCCATATTACTGTTTGACTTCTATATTAGATGGAAATGTCAGATAGTGTAATAATGGTGAAGCTGGGCTCAGGATTATTGCAGAATCGCCAAACACAAATGATTTCTACCCGTCTTATCTTCCCCTGGCAGTCTGCCAGCCTCCGCTGCTGTGCTCCGGCAGCATCAGTGTGAAAGAGAGACACATAAAGACATTTTCTACTCAGAAAACAAATACTCAATATGTTATGCATTACAGGCTGGTGATTAGTTAGAAAGTGAAACGAGGCCATGAATTTCCCTCTGCCATCGGTAGCAACCTGAGACGGCTTTCAGTTTGCTGTTTAAATGTAAAGAGCACAAAAAAAAAACCCGTCCGTTTAGATTTATCTGTTATTGAGAAGACTGACACCGCTTTCTGTCCCCTTTGGGGGTGTTTACAGGTCATCCTGTCAGACTGAAACCACCATCTGGCCATGTCTGAAAATAATACAACCACAATTCCAAAGCACTGGCATGCCGTATGAAATGTAAAAGAAGGAAAATGCAGCTTTGAATTGGAAAAACTGAGATATTTTACTATTTAATAGCAAATATGAGCCGATCATGAGTCTGATGCAGCAGCAGATGTGTTGGAACAGGAAAGTAAATGGTGCAAACCAGAAACTTTTGCAGGAGCTTTTGACAACTTATTGGTGTAATTGTGAAAAGCTGACTGACATCACTGGGTATAAAAGGAGCATCTCAGAGAAGCAGAGTCTCTCAGATGGAAAGATGGACAGAGTTTCACTGGTCTGAGACAAACTGGGTTTAAAATCTGTGGAACAATTTCAGAAAAAAAAAGTTGCTCAGACTGAAGATTCACCACACTGTGTGACATCATCAGAAGGAAGGAATCTCTGTATTCATTGGACAAGGCTAGATATTGGTGATCTTCTGTATTAAATGCAGACATGATTCTCTACTGGAAACCAGTGCATGGACTCAGGAAGATTCCACAAATCACTCGTGATTGCCTCCCTTATCATTTGTGTTTCCTGAAAATCCCAGCGACGCATGACTCTGGAACCAGAACCCTCCAGAGGGGCTGGACTTTCTTCCACTCTGGAGTTGCTCATGGTGGGAGGTGCCGAGCAGGTGTGGGCATTCTCATCAGCCCCCAGCTTGGTGCCTGCACGTTGGGGTTTACCCCGGTGGATGAAAGGGTAGTTTCCCTCCGCCTCCGGGTGGGGGGACGGGTCCTGACTGTTGTCTGTGCTTATGCACCGAACAGCAGTTCAGAGTACCCACCCTTTCTGGAGTCCTTGGAGGGAGAGCTGGAGGGTGCTCCTTCTGGGGACTCCATTGTTCTGCTGGGGGACTTCAATGCTCACGTGGGAAATGACAGTGAGACCTGGAGGGGAGTGATTGGGAGGCCATGGAGAAAGACTTCCGGACGGCTTTGAGGAGATTCTGGTCCACCATCTGTCGGCTCAGGAGGGGGAAGCAGTGCTCCGTCAACACTGTGTACAGTGGAGGTGGGGAGCTGCTGACCTCAACTCGGGACGTTGTGGGTCGGTGGAAGGAATACTTCGAAGACCTCCTCAATCCTACCAACACGTCTTCCGATGAGGGAGCAGAGCTGGTGGACTCAGGGGTGGACTCTCCTATCTCTGGGGCTGAAGTCGCTGAGGTGGTTAAAAAGCTCCTTGGCGGCAAGGCCCCGGGGGTGGATGAGATCCGCTTGGAGTTCCTTAAGTCTCTGGATGCTGTGGGGCTGTCCTGGCTGACACGCCTCTGCAGCATCGCGTGGACATCGGGGACAGTACCGCTGGATTGGCAGACTGGGGTGGTGGTCCCCCTTTTTAAGAAGGGGGACCGGAGGGTGTGTTCTAATTACAGGGGAATCACACTCCTCAGCCTCCCTGGTAAGGTCTATTCAGGGGTCCTGGAGAGGAGGGTCCGCCGGATAGTCGAATCCCGGATTGAGGAGGAGCAGTGTGGTTTTCGTCCTGGTCGCGGAACAGTGGACCAGCTCTATACCCTCTTTGGGGTCCTGGAGGGGGCATGGGAGTTTGCCCAGCCAGTCTACATGTGCTTTGTGGACCTGGAGAAGGCGTTCAACCGTGTCCCCCAGGGGCTCCTGTGGGGGGTACTCCGGGAGTATGGGTACCGGACCCCCTTCTACGAGCTGTCCGGTCCCTGTACGACAGGTGTCAGAGCTTGGTCCACATTGCCGGTAGTAAGTCGGATTTGTTTCCAGTGAGGGTTGGACTCCGCCAAGGCTGCCCTTTATCACCGATTCTGTTCATTCTGTTCTGGCAATCCACCCTATTCCTCAGCCGGAATAGGGTGGATTGCCCTCTCCGGGTCGGGAGTCAGGTCCTGCCTCAAGTGGAGTTTAAATATCTCAGTGTCTTGTTCACGAGTGAGGGAAGGATGGAGCGCGAGATCGACAGACGGATCGGTGCGGCGTCTGCAGTAATGCGGACTCTGCACCGGTCTGTCGTGGTGAAGAAGGAGCTGAACCAGAAGGCGAAGCTCTCGATTTATCAGTCGATCTACGTTCCCACCCTCACCTATGGTCATGAGCTGTGGGTCGTGACCGAAAGAACCAGATCTCGTATACAGGCGGCTGAAATGAGTTTCCTCTGCAGGATGGCCGGGTTCTCCCTTAGAGATAGGGTGAGGAGCTCGGTCATCCGGGAGGGGCTCAGAGTAGAGCCGCTGCTCCTTTGCATCGAGAGGAACCAGTTGAGGTGGCTCAGGCATCTGGTCAGGATGCCTCCTGGACCTCCCTGGTGAGGTGTTCCAGGCACGTCCCTCTGGGAGGAGACCCCGGGGAAGACCCAGGACACGCTGGAGGGATTATCTCTCTCGGCTGGCCTGGGAACGCCTCGGGATCCCCCCCGCAGAGTTGGCAAATGTGGCTGGGGAGAGGGAAGTCTGGGCTTCCCTGCTTAGGCTGCTGCCCCCCCGACCCAACCCCGGATAAGCGGCTGAAGATGGATGGATGATCAGACTCCTCCTGACCTTTGTGTTAACCTTTATTCTGGATTCATATCTGTTGATAAATCAGTTTGTCTGATCATTTCCTGGAAGTTAATATATGTGTGCAATAAAACAAGGAGTGATTTATCACTCTGCTGTGGTATTTGCTCTATATATTGCAAACATATTCCTGATTAATCTAACTTGATGTAATTTTCTGACTGCAACTAGCCAAGAACTGCAGGTGTTCGTGCCTCAGAGGTAACATTTAGCACAAAAAGCCTTGAATGAATAATTATTTCTGGTCTCTGATGAGGAGTTTGAACAAGTTCTTTCCTAAGCACAAAATCAGCCAACTCATGTGGAATTAATTATGTGTACAACACTGAGATTTGAAACTTGGCTTTTACCACCTCACAGCTCTCAAAGCATCAGCGAGCTGAACACAACAGGGGCTGAAGAGTGAAGAAATCATCATCGTCACCCGCAGGAGAGCATTTCTACCCACCTGCTACTAATCACACTCTTTAAGTTTGGATAAACAGGAAGCTTTGTGGAAAATTACTGACGATTACAAAAAGCAAACTGTAATCCACAAGCTGATGATGGTTGGATGGATGAACGGATGGATGGATGGATGGATGGATGATAGATGGATGGAGCTTTGATGACCAGGGGCCTCATTTATAAACCTGTACGTAGCAACAATGACTACAGGTGTCGCATGTACACAAAACAAGAAATGCGGAGCAAAAAACCTTCCAGGTTTCTACAGCAGCACGTCCCACGCCTGTTCCCTTCATAAATCAGGATCAACAGTAAATTTAACACGTGAGGGAACATCTGGCCACGCCCACGTGTTGGCCATAAAAGGTCAGGTGAACACCACTGATAAATATTAATGAGCTCATTTCCATGACGGTTCCGCAGGAAAAAAGCCAAAAAGAGGAATTTTTGGAAAATGAGGAAGAAATTCTAACAGATAAAGCTGTAAAATGTAAAAGTATTTAATCTGGTGGAGACGGGATGGACATCAGCACCACCAGAAAGACAGAGGAGGTCAGCAGGGGACAGATGCTGTCAGTGTCTCATCAGACCACCGGACTTATCCAGAAAGGACAAATAAAGTGGTCAGACAGTAAAATGTAGGGAGAAAGTGCATCTTGGTCCACAGGAGGAGGAAGGGGGGGCGCTGCCCACTCCCACAGATTAGAAGCTGGCGGGAAAATGAAGGAGTCCAGAGATACGCTGGAACAAAATGCTCCAGATGATGCTGGAAGTGCTTCATTCCTTGGTTTCAGATTATAAAATGAACGGACATGAATGAGACGTCTCTGACTCCAGTTTATTTACTGGGAACATACTGGTGTTCCTGTGTGTCCCAGCTGGGTTGCAGCGCTGCAGAGAGGGGGGGCAGTGGTTCCACCTTGTGTCCTAGCTGCGGTGTCCTCGCAGAGGAACCAATAATCACCATGAAGGAGGAGGTGCAGGAGATGGAGAGAAATAAACACCACCCTGACAGAAACCACACTAAAGATAAACTTGTGAATAAATGAGAATTCTCCTCCTCTGATGTGTTGCATCACTTCTAGACGTAAAGCAGCAGCGTTTGGTTCCAACGTGAGAGGATGACTGACAACACAATCATTCAGATTGGATGATTGATCAGGTGAACGCAGGTGAAGCGCTGACGTCATTTAGTAGCATGTTATGTAGCGTCTCCACTATCTGCACACATCTGCAGCTGTACAACAGGTTTCCTCCTGGGCATGGAGGCACCTCCACCTGCCTCCATCTGCCCGATGGCCGCTACACCACGTCTGGCTGTGGAGAACATCGTTCTGTTCCTCTGCTCTGGGTTGGGAAAAGGAGCGGACCCGACCGGTCAGTCCCTTCCCTTTGGAAGGTGCCGGACTGGAGTCCAGAGTCTCCATGTTCCATGTCCACCAGCAGGGACAGATAAGCCACGTTGGGGAGCATTTTATCTCCAACCATCACTTCATGTTCTGTATCTGCAGGTGGAGGAAACACCTGAGCAGCCTGATGATGGGCTGTTGTCATGGCGACCGCCTCCTTTTACCTGCGGGTCTTCATGTAGAGCTTTATTAGTACGGCAGCTTCTGTACGACTTATTAACTGTGTGATGTGGCTTTTCTAACATGTAGAACTGCTTGGTTTCAGAACATTTTCCTGCTGGACGTTTTACGGAGCTGTGGCTGTAAGGTCGTTGGTGCCTGTCGTGGCGGTAATCCCAGGACTCGTTGGTGGACACCAGCAGTGAGGGATGCCGTCAAGCTGAAGAAGGAGTCCTATCGGGCCTTCTTGGCCTGTGGGACTCTGGAGGCAGCTGATGGGTACCGGCGGGCTAAGCGGCATGCGGCTTCGGCTGTTGCCGAGGCAAAAACTCGGGCATGGGAGGAGTTCGGCGAGGCCATGGAGGCTCGAGTAGATTCTGGTCCACCATCCGGCGGCTCAGGGGGGGAAGCAGTGCTCCATCAACACTGTGTACAGTGGAGATGGGAGCTGCTGACCTCAACTCGGGACGTTGTCGGTCGGTGGAAGGAATACTTCGAAGACCTCCTCAATCCTACCAACACGTCTTCCCATGAGGGAGCAGAGCTGGTGGACTCAGGGGTGGACTCTCCTATCTCTGGGGCTGAAGTTGCTGAGGTGGTCAAAAAGCTCCTTGGCGGCAAGGCCCCAGGGGTGGATGAGATCTGCCCGGAGTTCCTTAAGGCTCTGGATGCTGTGGGACTGTCCTGGCTAACACGCCTCTGCAGCATCGCGTGGACATCGGGGGCAGTACCGCTGGATTGGCAGACTGGGGTGGTGGTCCCCCTTTTTAAGAAGGGGGACCGGAGGGTGTGTTCCAATTACAGGGGAATCACACTCCTCAGCCTCCCTGGTAAGGTCTATTCAGGGGTCCTGGAGAGGAGGGTCCGCCGGATAGTCGAATCCCGGATTGAGGAGGAGCAGTGTGGTTTGCGTCCTGGTCGCGAAACAGTGGACCAGCTCTATACCCTCTTTGGGGTCCTGGAGGGGGCATGGGAGTTTGCCCAGCCAGTCTACATGTGCTTTGTGGACCTGGAGAAGGCGTTCAACCGTGTCCCCCGGGGGCTCCTGTGGGGGGTACTCCGGGAGTATGGGGTACCGGACCCCCTTGTACGAGCTGTCCGGTCCCTGTACGACAGGTGTCAGAGCTTGGTCCGCATTGCCGGTAGTAAGTCGGATTCGTTTCCGGTGAGGGTTGGACTCCGCCAAGGCTGCCCTTTATCACCGATTCTGTTCATAACTTATATGGACAGAATTTCTAGGCGCAGCCGAGGGGTTGAGGGGATCCGCTTTGGTGGCCTCGGGATTGGATCTCTGGTTTTAGCGGATGACGTTGTCCTGTTGGCTTCATCTGGTCGTGATCTCTAGCTCTCACTTGAGCGATTCGCGGCCGAGTGTGAAGCGGCTGGGATGAGAATCAGCACCTCTGAATCTGAGACCATGGTCCTCAGCCGGAATAGGGTGGATTGCCCTCTCCGGGTCGGGAGTCAGGTCCTGCCTCAAGTGGAGGAGTTTAAATATCTCGGGGTCTTGTTCACGAGTGAAGGAAGGATGGAGCGCGAGATCGACAGACGGATCGGTGCGGCGTCTGCAGTAATGCGGACTCTGCGCCGGTCTGTCGTGGTGAAGAAGGAGCTGAGCCAGAAGGTGAAGCTCTCGATTTACCAGTCGATCTACGTTCCTACCCTCACCTATGGTCATGAGCTGTGGGTCGTGACCGAAAGAACCAGATCTCGTATACAGGCGGCTGAAATGAGTTTCCTCCGCAGGGTGGCCGGGCTCTCCCTTAGAGATAGGGTGAGGAGCTCAGTCATCCGGGAGTGGCTCAGAGTAGAGCCGCTGCTCCTTCGCATCGAGAGGAACCAGTTGAGGTGGCTCGGGCATCTGGTCAGGATGCCTCCTGGACCTCTCTGGTGAGGTGTTCCAGGCACGTCCCTCGGGGAGGAGACCCCGGGGAAGACCCAGGACACGCTGGAGGGATTATATCTCTCGGCTGGCCTGGGAACACCTCGGGATCCCCCCCGCAGAGTTGGCAAATGTGGCTGGGGAGAGGGAAGTCTGGGCTTCCCTGCTTAGGCTGCTGCCCCCGCGACCCGACCCCGGATAAGCGGCAGAAGATGGATGGATGGATGGATGGATGGATGGATGGACGTTTTACGTGCTGGAGGAACTTTTTCTCTTCTTCTGCAGATGCTGTTAATGTCCAACATTCTGGGGGAAAGTTTACATTTCATTTGGAACAAATGGCTCAGATTTCTTTTTATTTCCTGCCTTTGGTGTCGCCGTTTCCCGTTTCTCCAGATGTTGTTGTACGCTGGGGTAAGGGTTGGCGTGGAGGTCGGGACGCTTTACCGCCAAGTCCTGCTTTTAGAAACCCCAGAAGTGGACTAGAACTGGTCTACGCCGGGTTTGGTGCTGCAGGGTTAGATATGAGGCCCCAGGCCTGCTGGAAAGCCTTTAGTTGGGTTTATTGTGGGACAGCACACAAAAAGCCCTGAATAATATGTCTTACAGAAAAATGAACATGTTTCTGTAGAGGTACGATGAGTTGGTGTCAAGACTAACTCTCCTGTAGAGTGGTAACATAGCAAAAGTAACAGATGTCTAACTATGGACATTGTATAATTAGTAACCTGTCATATTGGACATGATCTCCCAGGTAAGGAAGCGCCACACTGCAGAGGGCCCATATAAAGAATGGGCTTCTTCTGACAGAAGCCTTCCTTGTCCCGCAGCGAAACCATGTCAGTCTGTGGAATAAAGAAATCCTGCCAGTTGTCCTGTCTGTGGCATAACAGACGGTGTGAAATATTCCACACTTTCACACGGGCAGTATACATGTCTTTGTCCACATGGAGACACGTTTCTCCTGGTGTCCCCTTCAGTTTCCCCTCGATCTCCCAAGTGTCCAGTTTAGGCTAATGGATGAATCTAATGTACCTGTGTGCGCTCAGTCTCTCATGCCTGTGATGGGCCTGCCAACGATGTACCCTGCTGCTGATCCAGGGTCACCGGGATCGGCTCCGGCGCCCCGCCACACTGCACGGGATGATGCGTGCATAGAAAATGGATAATGGGTGATTTACTGGAAGGCGCAAGGTAAGCGCTGACCTTTGTGGACAAATCAGAGACGTAACAGTGGATGGATTGAATAGATAAACTTTGAATCGGTTCTGGACAGTGTTGACGGAACAAAAAGCCCACTTAGCAGCTGTCAGTGAGCTTTTTGACCTTGGTAAATATGTAATCTCCTGTTATTTAACGTTTCTTCTGTTAGGTTTCTTCTGGCTCGTTTTTTCCAAATTCAGACAGTGGTAATTCTGCTGCCTTTCAGTTTCTTGCTTCAGCTTGACAAGACATTTATTATCTTCTAAGATATTTTCAACAGAAAAAGGAAGCAGCAAAGCGAATCATGTTTGATTAAAGATTAAAAGTGCCTCTGTTATCCTCTGTTGAGTATCCATCTTCAGACCAAACACTATATCTCTGCTCCATATGTGCAGTCTTACGGCCAGAACTCTGCCAACAAGGAAGAATATGGAAAGGAGTCAAACTTCACAGACAATCGAGCTGGAAGGAGAGTCCCTAATGGACTTAAACAAATACAGGAAATGTTTAAACATGTGATCAGAAAAATCCATTAAATCTCTTCTTAGGCGTTGGCACTTCTGCAGGATTTAAATCCAGAACAGGGGAAGTTTGGAGGGAAATAAATCCTGCCTGCATGCAAGTATAAACCAGTTTTCAAGCATGTCCACAGTTTGGCTCCTTTATCAAACACAAGTCTCACCGTGTTTTAAATAAATCACCACCTGGATGCAACTCAGCTCGCAGCTCGGAGCCTCCTATTGGACGATTCCTGCAGGGACGAGGATCTTTCAGTGGCAACTTATTTTACTCCAACTTCTCATTTCTGAGGCAAGCATGTGGAAAAACACACGCGTGTTGTGAAGAGATGTTAGGCTGCTGAATGTTCACGGGGACAATTGCTTCATGTGTGTGTATGAGTGTGTTTTTAACATTATGAGTAATCTGTTTTAGTGTGTGAAGGCTTGTTTAATTTTGGCATGAAAAGTGCTTTCTAAAGAAAGTTTGATGTGTTGTAAGAAGGGTCCGATCATCGGCATCAAGCTGAGAAAACATGTACGGAAACGCAGAAGCTACTAAAACTAAAAACTGGAAGGATGGTGGAGAACCATTGTCTTCCAGCCAGAAATGTGGTGGGAAAACATCCTGAAGGACGTTTAAACGTTTGGTGAAAGCAGCAGCAGGACTCAGAACCAGGTTTCATGTTGAAAGAAAGAACATTTCCACATGAACAATGTGAAGCAAGTCATGGGACTGAACAGCCGTGAAGCCAGAAGACGACCACAGGAGAACCAGAGAACCAGCAGAAAGACCGGACTGGAGCTGGAAGAAGGTCTTGTGGTCTAACAAGATGATGAACTGCAAGTGTGTGAAGCATGAATGGACCCCCATGAGGACTTTTCCACCCACAGCATGTATTTGAAGAGTTTTCTTCATTCTGCTCACACTCTGACATCATGAGACCAAGACCACACCCAATACGACATGGACGTGTGTGTGTAATGGTGACCAGTCGGTGGAGGTGTGTATACTTGGCGAGATGGGAAGTCTGCTTAAGCTCCACCAGTTTGCTGCTCCCACTAAACCACAGGACATGAACACGGACTGGATGCACGAGGTGTCGACTATGAAGCAGATTTTTCTTTGTTGTGATAAAAAAAAGTGTTAGACACGATCGCTGTGGAGAACATTCTGATGAGCCGCCTTTTATTCGCTTCAGGTTCACCTGGTTTCAGACGTTTGCAGGCTGTTTCCATGTGGACACACCTCATCTCTCCGTCTGGACACGGCCTTGATTTTACCAGTCATAAAGCTCGTGTACCGACAAAACCTCTCAGACCGCCTGGGCTCTTTGGGGACCGCTTTGGGGTTCGCGACCCCAGGTTGAGAAGCAGTGTGCTACAAACAACAGGGCTACTTCCTGAGTTCAGGTTGAGGTTGTTATGAAGCGATACGGTAGAAAAACAGGCTGATGCTGCTGGAAAAGGTTGCTGCAGATAAAACTCTGGTCTCGTGTTGCGTTTACTGTCCCAGTATGGGAATTAGTTTCTGCATTGCAAAATATTGCTGAGCGGCTTTCCAGCTATTATACAAGCCGATACATGTGGATAGGGAGAGTTGTTATCGTCTGGAAACAGTTTGGAAATGATTTCATCAGAAATCTGCATGCCTGTGCAGGGTGTGAAGCCTGATTACTGCTGGAATCCAGTCCAGAAGACATGAGTCTTACCTTCAGCTGAAGAACCAGAGCGTCCAGCATCATGTTTAAACGTGCGAAATCCCAACAGATCTGGTCCCAGCATCATGATCCTGTCCATCAATGCCATAAAACTGGTTTTCCTGCTGATGCTGGACTTTCGGCACTGTGGACCATCTGGCTCAGCTGGTCGGTCTTCAGGGAGCTGTGCTTGAGGGGTTTGAGTCCTATCTAAAACTGAGCTCCTGTGTTCCACAGGGAGCCTCTCTGGGCCTGTGCTCCTCTCACACATGCTGCCTGTAGATTAACGTGGCTTTCTAGCCGTATGCAGACTGGTGGTGTGCCGAGTCACTGTTGAGCGTGGCTGGAAGCTAAAAGACGTGTTGCTGCCCGCATGTTGGTGATGTTGGGCAGCTAGCCGGGTGTGAAAGTGGCGCCCTATCTTGGCTCCTCCCCATCCGGTTTTGCTCCGTGCGTGACCCAAGGCATTTTTATAAGAAATTAACAACTCCATCTGGGTCGGAACGTTTGGATTGGTCAGAGTTTTTACACATTTACAGTAAACTACATTACAGAATGTATAGACTACTATCAGGACGAGGAACCGCTTTACCCAGAGGAACACGTCTTTGAACATTATCTACCCCAGCTTTCAGGAGATGGATCGGTCCGTCTCCCTAAAGTGTCCAGTAAGCAGCAGATATATCTGGAAGCTAGCAGCCAGCCTGGCAGCTAGCCAAACTGCTAGCCTGGCAGCTAGCCTGACAACCAGCCGGACAGCTAGCCTGGCAGCTAGCTAAACTGCTAGCCTGGCAGCTAGCCTGACAGCCAGCCGGACAGCTAGCCTGGCAGCTAGCTAAACTGCTAGCCTGGCAGCCAGCCTGGCAGCTAGCCTGGCAGCTAGCCGAACAGCTAGCCTGGCAGCTAGCCGAACTGCTAGCCTGGCAGCTAGCCTGACAGCTAGCCTGGCAGCCAGCCTGGCAGCTAGCCGAACCGCCAGCTTGGCAGCTAGCCTGGCAGCTAGGCAAACTGCTAGCCTGGCAGCTATGGTAACAGAGCACTGGGTCTGAAGGCAGCATTTGGAAACCTTTTAGGTTTTTATGGACACGAGAACAGCAGAGACCTGGACAAGACTTCCTGTTTATTGCCAAAATAAAATCTCAAGAGTAGAATTAAAAACATGCCACAGCAGCTCCATTCCTGCCCAGTTAGTTTGTTCTCGGAAGTGGAAGAGATCCCAGAAAATTCCCAGAGATTTTTTACCGACATGAAGTGACTTTAAAGCTGGAAAGTTTCAGAGGAGCACAAGATTTAGAGAAGACGTTGCCCAGCGCCACTGGTCGTTTGTTGTCGTCATTAATATTCTGATTATTTTGTCTGTTAGGTTTCCAGAGTAAACAACAGTGAGTTGTTTTTATTTATCATTATGTTGCTGTGGTGGCTTGTTCATAAAAAATCTCATCAATATATTTGATATTATATATTTTTTATATATATTTACACTTTTTTACAACGGCTTCGATCCCCGCAGTACTTTCCATCAGTCCTGCGGCCGACCTCCTCACAACACTCCTCCTCCCCTGTTATCTGTGCTCCGGGTTCAGGACCGAGCTTACACTGCTGCGCTTTGCTTTTAAACCGGCTCATCTGACAGAAGTTGTGAAACGTCCCCAGCCCCAGCAGAGCTCTTCGTTCTGCTGCTCAGCGCCTGCAGGAGGTCCTTTCCGTACTTTTCTGCTTTTTTTATTTAATTTGTTTCATGATGTGAAGCACTCTGGTCAGCTTGAGCATCGTTGGAAAGGGTTAAACAAGGAAATAAAAGGCGTTGATAGCGTTAGAAAAAAAGAAAGACCACCTAATCACCAGAAACACAGCAACCAGTGGATGAAAAAGGGAAACAAATGAAAAGCACAAACTCCATAGAGATTGTATTATATTTCCAAAAATATATGTACAGTCTATTACAAAGGTTACAAAGGAATCGTCTATGTAACAAGAAACTATCTAGTAAACGATCTTCCAGTTCTGCTGTTGGGGAAAATACTTCTGACCAGTGAATATTGTCAATACTTTCATCACAGAAAAATAAATAATAGATCAACAATTTGTATTAATGTACAACAAAATAAAGGCAAAATGAAAGCAGGTTGAAAGTAAAGGTGGAAATCCTACCAGCTGTCTTTGGTCCTAAATGAAAAACGATGTACAACTGAGTCTCCTGGGTGACAATAATTCATCTGCCAGATAGAAAAATATAGTGCATCTTCACTGTATGCAGAGCTCTACTGAGTAATACGTGTAAAAAAAACAATATAAATAAAATGTACAAGTTTTACAAGTAGAACATATACAAAGACCCCTCAGATCGCAGCTGTCCCTGCCGGAAACGTCCTGCCGGAAACGTCCGCCAACCAGCCGGAAACGTCCTGCCGGAAACGTCCGCCAACCAGCCGGAAACGTCCTGCCGGAAACGTCCTGCCGGAAACGTCCTGCTGGAAACGTCCTGCCGGAAACGTCCTGCTGGAAACGTCCTGCCGGAAACGTCCGCCAACCAGCCGGAAACGTCCTGCCGGAAACGTCCTGCTGGAAACGTCCTGCCGGAAACGTCCTGCTGGAAACGTCCTGCCGGAAACGTCCTGCCGGAAACGTCCTGCCGGAAACGTCCTGCCGGAAACGTCCGCCAACCAGCCGGAAACGTCCTGCCGGAAACGTCCGCCAACCAGCCGGAAACGTCCTGCCGGAAACGTCCGCCAACCAGCCGGAAACGTCCGCCAACCAGCCGGAAACGTCCTGCTGGAAACGTCCTGCCGGAAACGTCCTGCTGGAAACGTCCTGCCGGAAACGTCCGCCAACCAGCCGGAAACGTCCTGCCGGAAACGTCCTGCTGGAAACGTCCTGCCGGAAACGTCCTGCTGGAAACGTCCTGCCGGAAACGTCCGCCAACCAGCCGGAAACGTCCTGCCGGAAACGTCCTGCCGGAAACGTCCTGCCGGAAACGTCCTGCCGGAAACGTCCGCCAACCAGCCGGAAACGTCCTGCCGGAAACGTCCTGCCGGAAACGTCCGCCAACCAGCCGGAAACGTCCTGCCGGAAACGTCCGCCAACCAGCCGGAAACGTCCTGCCGCAAACGTTCGCCGTCCTGCCGGAAACGTCCTGCCGCAAACGTTCGCTGTCCTGCCGGAAACATCCTGCCGCAAATGTTCGCCGTCCTGCCGCAAACGTCCCGCCGCAAACGTTCGCCGTCCTGCCGGAAACGTCCTGCCGCAAATGTTCGCCGTCCTGCCGCAAACATCCTGCCGCAAACGTTCGCCGTCCTGCCGGAAACGTCCTGCCGCAAACGTTCGCCGTCCTGCCGGAAACATCCTGCCGCAAATGTTCGCCGTCCTGCCGCAAACATCCTGCCGCAAACGTTCGCCGTCCTGCCGGAAACGTCCGCCAACCTGCCAGGAACGTCCAGAAACGTCCAGAGCCGCCAGGCTCCTTTCAGACGGGGAGATCATCAGCACTTTCTGGGGGTTTCATAGTTAACTTTTTTCTTTTGGCTGAAACAGAAGAAAACATTTGTCTTCCCGAGCGGAGGAACCTGAAGAAGCGGGCCGGACCGAGCTGGAACAGTGAAGCGGCTCGTGCCGGAGGAGAGCTGCAGGTGATGCGGAATCGATTGTACCCTGGCGTTAATCTCAATTTGGCTTGAACTGCTGCCTCCCCAGCACAGGAGGGAACAAACGCATTAAAAAACAGCTGTTGGGGGGGTTTACCCCAGGGAGGGAGGGGCCTCAGCTTGGGCCTGGGTTTAACATCCGAGCACGGCCTGAGGAGTGGGGGGGCGAGGGATGGCCGCGGCCTGGGAAACGGGGAGTTTTGTGCTGAGTGCAGGACTTTACGTCTGCTTCCATTCAGAGCTCTGGCTGAGGCCCAGCTGCTGAGCTCAGCTGTTCCCATGAAACGTCACAAAGAGCTTCGGTCAGGGCTAATTCCTGGTGTCGCTTTACAGAGGGGATAGAAAAGGCTCTACAGGAAGAGTGTGTTCAGGTGAAGCTGGCGGGGAAAGTGGCGTGCATCGTCGCTAGCGGAGCATTTCTCTGCTTCTCTGGAAGCACGTTTCCCGCCATGCAGGAGACGTGCTCCATCTGCAAGGACACGGAAACCAGCGAACGCCGTGTGTTGTGGAGCTAACGCTGTCTGCTGCTTCAGCTGAAGAAGAAGCAGCTCTCGGCTGCGGCCGCGGCGACGGAAGTAGCGATGGCTCCGCTCCGTAAACGACTTTCATTATCAAAGGAAAGTGAAACTTTCTCGTCTTCAGATGGCAGGTTTATGGCGTTGAGCTTGTCTGCTCTGCAGATGAAGGCCCGGAAGAAAAGAGCAGCGCTCTTCAGAAGCCATGTCCCGCCACATCTCCGGAGCAGCACAGAGGCTTCCTGCAGAGCGGCCATGGAGCGCGCTAACGCGGCCGTCTGTGTTTGTCGCTGCCTCCATCATCTGCTCCTGCAATTTCAAACCAAAACCCTGAAGGGGCCTTTGATTTCTAGGGGGAGGGGGGTGTCAGAAAATGATGTCGGCGTGGCTAATGGGCACCTTTCTAGAGTTTCAAACGGTGGCGCTTTCATCTGTGCAGCCGCTCAGCTCGCCATTTCCACGCCACGCTGGACGTTTAGCATATCAGAGCGGCCAAATACGACATGATTATTTCATTTGATGACTTGGCACGGCAGTTTTCTGAGCACGAAGCAGAATGTTTCAGGTCAAAGAGGGACATCGCTTTGCTCTCCTGCCGGCTTGTCTGAGTGCAGCACATGCATGCATTTCTGCCTAGCACCTTGAAAATCTCAGGTAATTATTGCTCATGTAGTTCCATCTCCTCCTGCCGGACTGCGTCATTCCTGACGTCCGTTGGAGCACACAGATCAAGTTTCAGGGAAAAGGACATCACACTAGAAGGAAAAGAAAATACCAAAGCAAAGAAACCTTGAATGAGGCGTCGAAAGCGTCGGCGCTGCAGGAAAATAGCAGCAAAGCTAAATATAAAGGTTATTAAGGCAGTTTTTCACATAATGTTTGCAACTGAACCAAAACAAACCTGTGTGCAACATTTCAGGCAGAATGATGTTAAAACAAGCAGGAGCTGCAGATCCAGTACATCTTCTATCTGCTCACACACACCGTATGCTACGCTGATGACCAGCAGGGATCTCTCCGCTGTCGGAGGATCCTCGCTGTAACCTCTGACCGCATGTAAACCCCACGGCGGCGGTCCGGGAACCAGAACGACGGGCTTTCACGCCGTGAAAAGAAGAAAAAAACACAACTCAGCACAAATAATTCCATGACATCTGCACCTCCAACGTTTACCCTGTTGTCACGTCCAAAGCAGAAGAAGAGCAGCGTGCTGCGGCGCCGCAGAGAAAAGGGACAATCCAGGAAAAGGAACGGAGCAGACGTCTTCGTCCTTTCCTGCACAGAAACCATCCATAAAGATAAAGAGACGCGAGCGTGGAACTCCGCCCCCACGCCCGCTGATATGTTGAGTCATTAGGAGTCTCATCCAGGTAGTCAGGCGTGTTGTTGCAGCTCCTGGTCCAGTTCCTGTCTGGCGCCCCCAGAGGAGACCGCCGTCAGCCGCTCTCTGAGGAACGACTCGACTCCAGACGCAGCAGGAGTCGCACGCCACTCGCTGTGGCCTTCACGCCGCGTGTCAAAGGAGCTGCTCCTCGTAACGTCCTCGCTGGTCGTCGTGCCGTCACACCTGGATGCCCGTCCCGTGCAGATGCAGCATCTGGGCTCTCATCGTCTGTATGCTGCTCATGATCTTCTTCTGATGGCCGACGAGTGCGATTCCCACGCTCATCACGTCCCTGCAAGACGGGACAGAGACGCCTTTCATCAGCTCATCACGTCTCGCGCTGGAGACCTCCCACAGACACACCGCACGCCGTTCCACCTTTCTGCTTTTCAACTTGCCGAGAGGCGGCGTGGAGACGATTAATCTGACACACAGAAAACACCTGGAACCGCGGTGTGGAGCGGAACCACGTCTATCCACACACGGGGACGTCTTTCCCATTTAACCAGTAAAACGTTTCCGTCCCGTCAGACACTGTACTGGGAATGAATCCAGTTTACTGGGAATGAATCCAGTATACTGGAAATTAATCCAGTATACTGGGAATAAATCCACTGGGAATGAATCCAGTATACTGGGAATAAATCCAGTATACTGGAAATTAATCCAGTATACTGGGAATAAATCCACTGGGAATGAATCCAGTATACTGGGAATGAATCCACTGGGAATAAATCCAGTATACTGGGAATAAATCCACTGGGAATAAATCCAGTATACTGGGAATAAATCCACTGGGAATAAATCCAGTATACTGGGAATAAATCCACTGGGAATAAATCCAGTATACTGGGAATAAATCCAGTATGCTGGGAATAAATCCAGTATACTGGGAATGAATCCAGTATACTGGGAATAAATCCAGTATACTGGGAAACACCTGGACAGGAAACAGATGTGATCCCCCCCCCCCCGAGGATGTCACATGGACTTACTCAATGGACATCCGGGCCACAGACTCTAAGGAGCTGTAGCCAGCGGCTGTGAAGTTGTCTCTGTATCGCTCCATCTTGATGGCGTCCAGCCACTCGGCCACCGAGCGGAAAGACGTGAAGTCTGGCGTGCTCTGATCCAGCAGCGGGCTGATGGGCCTGCAGGACGGACACAGACAGACCTTTATGTCCCATGTGGACGGAAACATACTGCTGTAAACACAACCGAGACGGAGACAGGCCGAGACGAGAAGGAGACGAGCCGAGACGGAGACAAGACAGAGACGAGACGAGCCAGAGACGAGACGAGACGAGACATGACCAGACGAGCCGGAGACGAGCCGAGCCGAGCAGGAGACGGAGACAGAGACGAGAGGGAGACAGAGGCGAGACGGAGACAGAGACGAGACGAGGCGGAGACGAGAAAGAGATGAACCGAGATGAAGACAGGCCGAGACGAGAAGGAGACGAGCCGAGACGGAGACAAGACAGAGACGAGACGAGCCAGAGACGAGACGAGACGAGACATGACCAGACGAGCCGGAGACGAGCCTAGCCGAGCCGAGCAGGAGACGGAGACAGTGACAAGCAGGAGACGGAGACAGAGACGAGACGGAGACAGAGGCGAGACGGAGACGAGCCGAGCAGGAGACGGAGACTAGACGGAGACAGTGACAAGCAGGAGACGGAGACAGAGACTAGACGGAGACAGTGACAAGCAGGAGTCGAGCCGAGACGAGACGGAGACAGAGGCGAGACGGAGACGAGCCAAGACGGAGACGAGCCAAGACGGAGACGAGCCGAGCCGAGCCGAGCAGGAGACGGAGACTAGACGGAGACGGTGACAAGCAGGAGACGGAGACAGAGACGAGACGGAGACAGAGGCGAGACGGAGACGAGCCGAGCAGGAGACGGAGACTAGACGGAGACAGTGACAAGCAGGAGACGGAGACAGAGACTAGACGGAGACAGTGACAAGCAGGAGTCGAGCCGAGACGAGACGGAGACAGAGGCGAGACGGAGACGAGCCAAGACGGAGACGAGCCGAGCCGAGCCGAGCAGGAGACGGAGACTAGACGGAGACGGTGACAAGCAGGAGACAGAGACAGAGACGAGACGGAGACCGAGGCGAGACGGAGACCGAGACTAGACGGAGACAGTGACAAGCAGGAGACGGAGACAGAGACGAGACGGAGACAGTGACAAGCAGGAGCCGGAGACGAGCCTAGCCGAGCCGAGCAGGAGACGGAGACTAGACGGAGACAGTGACAAGCAGGAGACGGAGACAGAGACTAGACGGAGACAGTGACAAGCAGGAGACGGAGACAGAGACTAGACGGAGACAGTGACAAGCAGGAGACGGAGACAGAGACTAGACGGAGACAGTGACAAGCAGGAGTCGAGCCGAGACGAGACGGAGACAGAGGCGAGACGTTAATAAATAAACCGGGAAGACGAGACTGCATACAGGAACCATGTGACAGGTGCCACGGCGAGCGCAAAAATTTCCACGTAAAGGCCACGTGCGCTTACCTCGTGCACGTTCCCACGGGGGTTTTCAAGGTGTTCGGATTGCGGATCATCTTGTCGAGGACGCCGACTATCTGGTCGAATTTGGGCCGTTCGGCTCGATCCTTCTGCCAGCAGTCAAGCATGAGCTGATGTAGACCTGGGGGGCAGTCCATCGGCGCTGGGAGGCGGTAGCCTTCCTCTATCGCTTTGATAACCTGGAACACATCATCATCATCCTCACCATCATGATTACATCGTCATCATCATCATCACCATCATTACTATCATCATCATAACTATCATCATCATCATCATCCTCACCATCATCACTATCATCACCATCATCATCATCATCATCACCATCATTACTATCATCATCATAACTATCATCATCATCATCATCATCATCACCATCATTACTATCATCATCATAACTATCATCATCATCATCATCATCATCATTACTATCATCATCATAACTATCATCATCATCATCATCACCATCATCACTATCATCATCATAACTATCATCATCATCACCATCATCACTATCATCATCATAACTATCATCATCACCATCATCATCATCACCATCATCACTATCATCATCATAACTATCATCATCACCATCATCATCACCATCATTACTATCATCATCATAACTATCATCATCACCATCATCATCATCACTATCATCACCATCATCACTATCATCATCATAACTATCATCATCACCATCATCATCACCATCATTACTATCATCATCATAACTATCATCATCATCATCATCACCATCATCACTATCATCATCATAACTATCATCATCATCACCATCATCACTATCATCATCATAACTATCATCATCACCATCATCATCATCACCATCATCACTATCATCATCATAACTATCATCATCACCATCATCATCACCATCATTACTATCATCATCATAACTATCATCATCATCATCACCATCATCACTATCATCACCATCATCACTATCATCATCATAACTATCATCATCACCATCATCATCACCATCATCACTATCATCACCATCATTACTATCATCATCATAACTATCATCATCATCACCATCATCACCATCATCATCATCACCATCATTACTATCATCATCATAACTATCATCATCATCATCACCATCATCACTATCATCACCATCATCACTATCATCATCATAACTATCATCATCACCATCATCATCACCATCATCACTATCATCACCATCATTACTATCATCATCATAACTATCATCATCATCACCATCATCACCATCATCATCACCATCATTACTATCATCACCATCATCATCATCATCATTACTATCATCACCATCATCACCATCATCACCATCATCATCACTATCATCACCATCATCATCATCATCACCATCATTACTATCATCATCATCACCATCATTACTATCATCATCATCATCATCATCATCATTACTATCATCATCATCATCATCACCACCATTACTATCATCACCATCATCACCATCATCATCATTACTATCATCATCATCATCATCATCACCACCATTACTATCATCACCATCATCACCATCATCATCACTATCATCAACATCATCACCATCATTACTATCATCACCATCATCACCATCATCATCATCACCATCATTACTATCATCATCATCATCATCACCATCATTACTATCATCACCATCATCACCATCATCATCACTATCATCACCATCATCATCATCACCATCATTACTATCATCACCATCATCATCATCATCATTACTATCATCATCATCATCACCACCATTACTATCATCACCATCATCACCATCATCACCATCATCATCACTATCATCACTATCATCACCATCATCATCATCACCATCATTACTATCATCACCATCATCACCATCATCATCACTATCATCACTATCATCACCATCATCATCATCACCATCATTACTATCATCACCATCATCACCATCATCATCATCATCATTACTATCATCATCATAACTATCATCATCATCATCATCATCACCATCATTACTATCATCACTATCATCACCATCATCATCATCACCATCATTACTATCATCATCATAACTATCATCACCATCATCACTATAATCACCATCATTACTATCATCACCATCATCACCATCATTACTATCATCATCATCACTATCATCATCACCATCATCATCACCATCATCATTACGATCATCATCATAACTATCATCATCATCATCATCATCATCACCATCATTACTATCATCATCATAACTATCATCATCACCATCATCATCATCACCATCATCACTATCATCATCATCATCATCATCACCATCATTACCATCATCACCATCATCACCATCATCACCATCATCATCATCACCATCATTACTATCATCACCATCATCATCATCATCATCATCATCACTATCATCATCATCACCATCATCATCACTATCATCACCATCATCATCATCACCATCATTACTATCATCGCCATCATCACCATCATCACCATCACCATCATTACTATCATCATCATAACTATCATCATCATCATCATCACCATCATCATCACTATCATCACCATCATCATCATCACCATCATTACTATCATCACCATCATCACCATCATCATCACCATCATTACTATCATCACCATCATCATCATCATCATCACCATCATCATCATCATCATAACTATCATCATCACCATCATCATCACCATCATCACTATCATCACCATCATCATCATCACCATCATTACTATCATCACCATCATCATCATCATTACTATCATCATCATATCATCATCATCATCATCATCACCATCATTACTATCATCATCATCACTATCATCATCACCATCATCATCACCATCATCACTATCATCACCATCATCATCATCATCATAACTATCATCATCATCATCATCACCATCATTACTATCATCATCATAACTATCATCATCACCATCATCATCACCATCATTACTATCATCACCATCATCATCATCATCACCATCATCACTATCATCATCATCATCATCACCATCATCATTACTATCATCACCATCATCACCATCATCATCACCATCATCACCATCATTATCATTACTATCATCATCATAACCATCATCATCATCATCATCACCATCATTACTATCATCATCATAACTATCATCATCACCATCATCATCACCATCATCATCATCACCATCACCATCATCATCATCACCATCATTACTATCATCACCATCATCACTATCATCACCATCATCATCATCATTACTATCATCACCATCATCATCATCACTATCATCACCATCATCATCATCACCATCATTACTATCATCACCATCATCATCATCATCATCATTACTATCATCACCATCATCATCATCATTACTATCATCATTACTATCATCACCATCATTACTATCATCATCATTACTATCATCACCATCATCATCATCATCATCATTACTATCATCACCATCATCATCACCATCATTACTATCATCATCATTACTATCATCACCATCATCATCATCATCATTACTATCATCACCATCATCATCATCATTACTATCATCACCATCACCATCATTACTATCATCATCATTACTATCATCACCATCATTACTATCATCATCATTACTATCATCACCATCATCATCATCATCATCATTACTATCATCACCATCATCATCACCATCATTACTATCATCACCATCATCATCACCATCATCACTATCATCACCATCATCATTATCATCATCATCATCATCATCACCATCATCATCATTACTATCATCACCATCATCACCATCATCATCATCATCACCATCATCATCATCATCATCATCACTATCATCACCATCATCATCACCATCATCATCATCATCACCATCATCATCATCATCACCATCATCATCATCACCATTACTATCATCACCATCATCACCATCATTACTATCATTATCGTCATCATCATCATCACCATCATCATCACCATCATCACCATCATCACCATCATCATCACCATCATTACTATCATCACCATCATCATCATCATCACCATCATCATCATCACCATCATCATCATCATCACCATTACTATCATCACCATCATCACCATCATTACTATCATCATCATCATCACCACCATCATCATCACCATCATTACTATCATCATCATCATCACCATCATCATCATCATCACCATTACTATCATCACCATCATCACCATCATAACCATCATCATCACCATCATTACTATCATCATCATCACCATCATCATCATCACCATCATTTCTATCATCACCATCATCATCATCACCATCATTTCTATCATCACCATCATCACCATCATCATCACCATCATTACTATCATCATCATCATCACCATCATCATCATCACCATCATTTCTATCATCATCATCATCATCATCATCATCATCATCATCATCATCTTCGTACTGGAGTTAAGAGGTGACTCACGTCTTGGTTGGACATGTCCCAGTATGGACGCTCCCCGTAGGACATGACTTCCCACATGACGACACCGTAGCTCCACACGTCGCTGGCCGAGGTGAACTTCCGGTACTGGACGGCTTCTGGTGCGGTCCATCGGACTGGAATTTTCCCACCCTGTAGAGAAAAGCTGCCAGTCAGAGCGCAGCGGGAAAACATGAGACGCCGACGGAGAGCTGGGATATAGACCTGATGCAGACCAGGATGCAGGTCTACAGGCCCGATGCAGACCGGGATGCAGGTCTACAGGCCCGATGCAGACCGGGATGCAGGTCTACAGGCCCGATGCAGACCGGGATGCAGGTCTACAGGCCCGATGCAGACCGGGATGCAGGTCTACAGGCCCGATGCAGACCGGGATGCAGGTCTACAGGCCCGATGCAGACTGGTCCTACGTGTTGCATACACTTTGGCGTTCACACTGCTCGTTGTGCTGAGCGTTGACTCACCGTCGTGGTGTAGACCGCCTCGGGATCGTCGTCTATCACCCTTGACAGGCCGAAGTCCGACACTTTACACACGAGGTTGCTGTTGACCAGGATGTTCCGTGCAGCCAGATCTCGATGGACGTAGCCCATATCGGCGAGATACCTCATGCCTGCCGCTACGCCCCGCAGCATCCCCACCAACTGGATGACAGTGAACTGACCATCGTGTTTCTGCACAGCGGGGAAAGACAGGCAGGTCAGCCATGTTGAGGAGGAATGGCGGCTGCTACAGGCGGAACTCACCCTGAGGAAGGCGTCCAGCGAGCCGTTCTCCATGTACTCAATGACAATCATGACGGGCTTCCCTGAAGGGAGAGGAGCAGAACGATTCATAAAAACCTCCGCGAAGTTGGAGCTGCTCATTGTAACGTCCACTTCCTGTCTGCGCCACGGAAACGAAAACATGTCAGACAGGAGGTGGACGTGGTGGCGGCGGCGTACCTCTGGTCACCACTCCCTCCAGATGGACGACGTTGGGATGGTCAAACTGTCCCATGATGCTGGCCTCGCAGAGGAAGTCCCGCCTCTGCTTCTCCGTGTAGCCCACTTTCAGCGTCTTGATGGCGACGGACACGTCCCGCTTGCCGGGCAGCTTCAGCCGCCCGCTACACACCTCCCCAAACTCTCCTGGGAGGGTGGAGGGGGCCGCAGTCACAGAGACAATAAAAGAGCGGATCAAGCGCTTCACCATGACAAATTTAAGAAGTATTTTGAGACAAAGCAGCTGCAGAGCCAGAATGCGACACCTTGCTATGCTCGGGGGGATACAAGGCAGACCTATAATAAGATACGCTGTCACGGAGCGGCTCCGTGAAGCCCACGTAGCAGCTGTGGTTATCTCTGCCGCTACCACATGCAGACCACACACTCATGACCATGAACTCTCCTCCTCTCTGCGATCGCTCTATCAATACAGGATGCATGAAGCTGCATCCCCGCTCAGGGTGTAAATATTCCTGTCAGCATGATGTATGAGAACATGCAGCCACGGAGCGGCGCGGGACGGGCTCACCTGCTCCAATAACTCGCTCGATTTTAATGCAGGAGGCGTCCAACTCCTTGGCAAACTGATGGACAGCCCTGTTGGGGTCCTCGTAGGTTTCAGGGTCGACGTACGATTTGGTGCCTGGAAATTTAACTGTAAAAAGGTGAGAGGGTTACGGGTATGGTCAGATACACACCCTGAGATACACACCCTGAGATACACACCCTGATACGCCCCCTGATACGCGCCCCGATACACCTTGATACACGCCTTGATAACCCCCCCGGTAAAGCATCAGAACAAAAGTCGGAGCTAAAGTCGGAGCTAAAGTCGGAACAAAAGTCGGAACAAAAGTCGGAGCTAAAGTCGGAGCTAAAGTCGGAGCTAAAGTCGGAACAAAAGTCGGAGCTAAAGTCGGAGCTAAAGTCGGAACAAAAGTCGGAGCTAAAGTCGGAGCTAAAGTCGGAGCTAAAGTCGGAACTAAAGTCGGAGCTAAAGTCGGAGCTAAAGTCGGAACAAAAGTCGGAGCTAAAGTCGGAGCTAAAGTCGGAGCTAAAGTCGGAACAAAAGTCGGAGCTAAAGTCGGAGCTAAAGTCGGAGCTAAAGTCGGAACTAAAGTCGGAGCTAAAGTCGGAGCTAAAGTCGGAACTAAAGTCGGAGCTAAAGTCGGAGCTAAAGTCGGACCTAAAGTCGGAGCTAAAGTCGGAACTAAAGTCGGAGCTAAAGTCAAGTCGGAGCTAAAGTCGGAACTAAAGTCGGAGCTAAAGTCGGAACTAAAGTCAGAACTAAAGTCGGAGCTAAAGTCGGAACTAAAGTCGGAGCTAAAGTCGGAATTAAAGTCGGAGCTAAAGTCTGCTGATGAACGCAGACACTCACACTGGAAATAGAGCTCCTCGTCCCCCTCCTGGTCCGCCTTGCTGTACCCGCAGTGCCTGCACGGGGAGAAGGAAGAGAGTGGCGGAATCAGCTTATGGGAAATAAACTGCCAGAGTTACCGTGGTGACGAATGCAGAACAAGACCAATCAGTGAAGACCTCCATCTGCAGCAGAAACATCATGAAACATGCGCTGGCGTGGACATGCAGACAGCCCTGTCATGCTGCTCGGAGCGCCAGCTCAACAGGCTGGTGGCATGGGGGATGGACACACTCCGTGTGGACGTGTGTGCGTGTGTGTGTGTGTGTGTGTGTGTTAAGGCTGGGAGATATGACCTTTTAGTAATATCCCGATATTTTTATGGCATGTCACGATATACGATATATATCTCGATATTTACCTCAGCCTTGAATGAATGCTTTGGTGCATACAGTCACATCAGTAAGATGATTTTGTGTCTCCATTAAAACATAATTGTTCATACTGCATTAAGATATGCTGATTTTAAACATTCATGCCAAAAGGATGAAATTGTAACGAAGCAAACTGATCAAAACCGTATTTATTGAACAGTTAAAGCAGTGGCAGAAACATGTCATTTTAAAACAAAATAAAGTGCCTTTGCATGATGTAATAAATGCAACGTATGAAAATAGGTGCTCTAGGGGGGACTTTTCAAATGATGAACTATTATAAGGCTTTGCTTTATGGATACGTTTTTGACTTGTTGTGTATTTTTTTTAATCGCAGAGTTTAGCGTAGAAATCAGTCTTATAATCCAGGCAGAATGTCCTCGTATCGTCTCCAATAAACGGCTTCAGCCAGTTTTTATTTCAGGGTTTGATTCCCACTCCTTTCTGTACTTTCTAGAGACATGAGGAGCCAGATAAATATGCTTGTGTCACACACAGTGGATGAGGTGAGTAAGTGACAGAGGCTGTGAATGTAATCAAATAGAATTAATTGTTTTTGCGTGACATGAAAAACTGTAATTTACGTCCCACTCTGTAATCCAGAGCGGGATCAGTGGCGGATTTGGCTGTTCATTGTGACTGTAGGTGGAGTCGTGCAGGTGTCCTCTCTGCTCCTCTGACTGGCTGCAGCTGCAGCCGGAGCGACTGAGTGCTTTAGGACGGGGAGAGACTCTCCTTCTGACAATAACTTTACAATATGCGCTTTAAAGTCAGTCGCCAAAACATCAGGAAAGTCTCCAATAACTCCTGTAAAAGTCAATAGACGTGTCGCTTTTCACAAAAAGTCGCCAGATTTAGCGAGAAAGTGGCTCCACGCTGCCTCTCATGACGTAGCACGTAGCTCACGTTATGTACGTAACGAGGTGCGCTTGCTTTAACTGTCTGTGCAAAGCGGTGCAGAGTCGAGGAGGAGGGAGGAAACCCCGCCCACAGCTAAAAACACCTGCTTGACAACAGGATACTCCAATATGACGAATATAGGCATTTTCTATATTCGCACAGAGGACTAGCCACGATATCTCTGGTATATTCGATATATCGCCCAGCCCTAGTGTGTGTGTGTGTGTGTGTGTGTGTGTGTGTGTGAGAGAGAGACGAGTTTTGTGGGCACCTTCCTTCCTGCTAATCTCAAGACTTTCACTGAGTTTAATTTATTTATTCATTTGAAGAACTTCCTAAAACGTTGTCATTAAATCATTAGATGCTGCAGGAAAGCTGCTCCATGTTTGTGATTTTACCCTGAATTTATTTACAGGATAATAAACAAACAAAACAACCTCAGGGAGACGCAGCGTGGAAAGGACGCCATGTCACTACGTTTCCAAGTTCTTCTTCTTTGCTTTCGGCTTTTCCCTTTAGGGGACAGCCAATCATCTGCTTCCATCTAAGCCTCGATGTAAACCTGATCATTTAGAGCCAATCACAAGCTTCAATAGTTTGTTCCTTCCATAGAACAACCAATCATACCGTCGGATAAATGAAGAACATTCACGTCGACGAGAGTTTACTTCAATCGCATAAATTATGTCAAATGAACAAGTTTTACTTTGTGTACTTTTACCTACACTAACACTACACTACACTACAATAAGTTATTATTAAATACATCACAGTACTACTGTTACATGACAGTAAAACTGTTACATGATAGTACTGTTACATGACTGTAAAACTGTTACATGATAGTACTGTTACATGACAATAAAACTGTTACATGACAGTAGTACTATCATGTAACAGTTTTGCTGTTACATGATAGTACTACTGTTACATGACAGTAAAACTGTTACATGATAGTACTACTGTTACATGACAGTAAAACTGTTACATGATAGTACTACTGTTACATGACAGTAAAACTGTTACATGATAGTACTACTGTTACATGACAGTAAAACTGTTACATGATAGTACTACTGTTACATGACAGTAAAACTGTTACATGATAGTACTACTGTTACATGACAGTAAAACTGTTACATGATAGTACTACTGTTACATGACAGTAAAACTGTTACATGATAGTACTACTGTTACATGACAGTAGTGCTATCATGTAACAGTTTTACTGTTACATGATAGCAAAACTGTTACATGACAGTACTACTGTTACATGACGTTCACTATGCTATATCACTGTATATCACTACGCTACGTGTATATGCTACGCGCTGACTGCGCTACGCGTAAATGCTACGCGCTGACTGCGCTACGTGTATATGCTACGCGCTCACTGCGCAACGTGTTTATGCTACGCGCTCACTGCGCTACAGGTATATACTACGCGCTCACTACGCTACGCGTATATGCTACGCGCTCACTACGCTACGCGTATATGCTACGCGCTCACTACGCTACGCGTATATGCTACGCGCTCACTACGCTACGCGTATATGCTACGCGCTCACTACCCTACGCGTATATGCTACGCGCTCACAGCGCTACGCGTATATGCTACGCGCTCACTGCGCTACGCGTATATGCTACGCGCTCACTGCGCTACGCGTATATGCTACGCGCTCACTGCGCTACGCGTATATGCTACGCGCTCACTGCGTTACATGTATATTCTATGCGCTCACTACGCTACACGTATATGCTACGCGCTCACTGCACTATGTGTATATGCTACGCGCTCATTACACTACATACACATACACTGTATACGTGTGTGTGTGACCCACACACACCCACAGACCCACACACAGAAATGCAGGCCTCAGCCTCGGAGCTTTATTGAACTACTTGTATCAAAACGTCTCCACAGAATTTGCTTTAATTTTTTGTTGTGATGATGAAAATGAAGATGATGATGATGATGATGATGATGGGAGAAAGAAGCACATCATAACCCATTAGCACAGCATGCCACAAGATGATGGGTGTATGTGTGTGTGCGTGTGACAACTCCACAGACGTGGAGGCCTGTGAGTGAGAGAAAGGCTAATTGACAAGCGCAGACTCACAGGAGCGGAGAGTCAATGGGGCCCGCGAGAGCGTACCTTCTCCCGATGATGAAGCCGAACACCATGAAGACCAGGATGATGGTCCCCGCCACTGCCACCACCGCTATGATGATGACGGGGTTCTGCTCACTGGAGACAATGGCCGCTGAAGACACAGGAGACAGAGACACTGGCTGAGAGCAGCCATCTGCAGGCAGACAGGAATTAAGTCCCAATGAGCATCGTGGAGGGGGATAACTGGCCCCGCCCTCTGCCACAGAGCCCAGGAGGAGGAGGGGCTTCTATTTTTGAGCCTTTCTACACACGGCTCTACTGTTTCAGAAAGTGGGCTTAATCGTCCCAGACGGCAACGCCCTTCATCTCACACTAAGGCACATTCAGCTTGAACTGGTTCCCATTCTGGACCGCCAGCTTATGGCTGAGCTGCAGGACCCCAACTGGACCGCCAGCTTACGGCCGAGCTGCAGGACCCCGACTGGACCGCCAGCTTGTGGCCGAGCTGCAGGACTCCGACTGGACCTCCATCTTACGGCCGAGCTGCAGGACCCCGACTGGACCGCCAGCTTGTGGCCGAGCTGCAGGACCCCGACTGGACCGCCAGCTTGTGGCCAAGCTGCAGGACTCCGACTGGACCGCCAGCTTACGGCCGAGCTGCAGGACCCCGACTGGACCGCCAGCTTGTGGCCGAGCTGCAGGACTCCGACTGAACCGCCAGCTTTCGGCCGAGCTGCAGGACCCCGACTGGACCGCCAGCTTGTGGCTGAGCTGCAGGACCCCGACTGGACCGCCAGCTTACGGCCGAGCTGCAGGACCCCGACTGGACCGCTAGCTTGTGGCCGAGCTGCAGGACTCCGACTGGACCTCCAGCTTACGGCCGAGCTGCAGGACCCCGACTGGACCGCCAGCTTACGGCCGAGCTGCAGGACCCCGACTGGACCGCCAGCTTGTGGCCGAGCTGCAGGACTCCAACTGGACCGCCAGCTTACGGCCGAGCTGCAGGACCCCGACTGGACCGCCAGCTTACGGCCGAGCTGCAGGACCCCGACTGGACCGCCAGCTTGTGGCCGAGCTGCAGGACTCCGACTGGACCGCCAGCTTGTGGCCGAGCTGCAGGACTCCGACTGGACCGCCAGCTTACGGCCGAGCTGCAGGACTCCGACTGGACCGCCAGCTTACGGCCGAGCTGCAGGACCCCGACTGGACCGCCAGCTTGTGGCCGAGCTGCAGGACTCCGACTGGACCGCCAGCTTACGGCCGAGCTACAGGACCCCGACTGGACCGCCAGCTTACGGCCGAGCTGCAGGACTCCGACTGGACCGCCAGCTTACGGCCGAGCTGCAGGACCCCGACTGGACCGCCAGCTTGTGGCCGAGCTGCAGGACTCCGACTGGACCGCCAGCTTACGGCCGAGCTGCAGGACCCCGACTGGACCGCCAGCTTGTGGCCGAGCTGCAGGACTCCGACTGGACCGCCAGCTTGTGGCCGAGCTGCAGGACTCCGACTGGACCGCCAGCTTGTGGCCGAGCTGCAGGACTCCGACTGGACCGCCAGCTTGTGGCCGAGCTGCAGGACTCCGACTGGACCGCCAGCTTATGGCCGAACTGGACCAGAATGTGTTGGAGCTAAAGAAGAGCATGTGTTTATGTGGGTAAAGTTAGCGCTGACGCTGCAGCAGCAGAGGGGAAACTCGCGACACTGATGGAACTGATTAGACTGAAATGACTTGATCCCTGTGGCTCTACAGCAGCTTGTCCTCAGTGATTTCTCCTGGAAGCTGTTGTCAGCATAAAGTCAAAGCAATTTGTGTTTGGTTTGCTTGAAAGCAAATGGTTTCCCTGTTGCCGCCGTCGCTGGAACACCAGCAGGCTGTGCAGGCATACATGGAGGGCTGGGAACTCCACGAAGCAGCGTTGTCTGCATCTGCTGCTCTTTCTGGAGTTTTTGTAGCTCAGAATGGCGCCTTTCCTTCAGTTTTCCGCGGAGAATGAAGCTTTGCTGGGTTTCTGTCTGAGACACCTCTTCTCCTGTCTGCAGGAAGGAACATGATTGCTTTCCATCTCTTCCTGCAGAAGGATTTCTTTGTGCTTCAGTGTCCTGCTCTGGTTTGGGATCTTCGTAGGGAACGTAGCGAGAACATGTCAGCATCATTGCATGTCTAACAAACATGATGGCAGACATGTAAACCCTTTCCTACGTCCACATCAGCCTTTAGATCCGATCCGAGTCCGTTTGCTGGGAAAGTCGCTTCGTTTAGTGAAATCTGAAACGAGTTCTGATCCGGACCAAACAACCGGACTCGATCCGCCTACAAACGCAGGTCTCGGTCCGTTTCAAGTCCGGTTCTTTGGTCTGAATCAGAATCAGTTTGGAGCGTTCACATTTCCCCAAACGGACTCGGCTGATGTGGACGTGGAGGAACCTGATAAACGTACAGAAACCCAAAAGAAAAATAATATTTCAAGGCAGGAATATTATCTAGAACCGAGACAAAAGTCTGAAAGGATTTTTATGAACTTTGTCTGCAGATATAACTGATGACCAGACATGTTTCTGCCTGATGTGTTTTAGCGCCGCTGATATCGTTGGAAATCCTCATTTCTCCAACAAACAGCAGCAGACGCCCGACAGACTTTACCTGATGGTCCGGATTCTGCTGGATTTTCATGCAGAATGACAACATGAGGTCTGACTGACAGCTGCTCTGATGGACAGACGCAGAGCAGACAACAGGTAACGTGTTACTGAGAGGAAGCCATGCTGGTCATCCCAGGCCTACCTGTGGCCTCCTCCTTGGTGGTGATCTCCAGTCTGGGGCCGAAGGTGCCGAATCCTGCCTGTGTGAAAGCTCTGATCTGGAAGACGTAGGCCGTGCTGGGCTTGAGGTTGTTGACTGTGGCCGAGGTGGATTTGGATCTCACCGTGGAGTAGATCCGGTCCTTCTGGTCCTGCAAACAGGTCGCACCATCTGAGTTTTTGCTGAAAGCGTAACATGAAGCTGCAGTGACAGAGCTGTTTTCATAAACTGCAGATAGTTTGTGACCATGCGGGATGAAAACACACATCTCAGACTAATTTACATATTATATATTTAAATGAGGCTTTCTTCAGAGATAGACAATCATCTTGGTAGATTTAGTATAATGCATATTTCCACAGCATTAATCCCATCAGAGACCTGTCACGTTAGCCGCTTAACTGCTCCGAGCCGCTCTTTAAAAGCAATTAAAACTTTTTCTTTGCTAACTCCACCTGCCTACAGCTTGTGGATAGTTTCAGACATAACAGCGGTGAAGCTGTTAGATCTGTTTCAGACCGTTTCAGCTCAGGGTGGCATTTCCTCCACTGCAAAGCCAAGTCTGACAAACTGGAAGAATATGAAAAGGACTGTGTAGAATGAAGATCATGTTGAGCTCTATCGAACAGAACAGCTTCTCCTGGGGGGTCGGGCCTGCCACCCTGACGCAGGCGTGGACCTCTGGTCTGCATGCATCCTGTCCTCAGCTTATCTAGAAATGTAAAGGTGAGCTAGAATCCAGATGGATCTGTTCGACGAGACGTTGGCTACGCTTACAGGATGTTGAATCATTCAGAATTAATAATTCAGAATTAACGGGTTCTCCTCCAAGTTTACATGAAGATAATAATTCTGAATGAAGGTTTACATGAAACCCGTCCTTAATTCCTCTTCAGAGCGGCGGGTTGGGAAGGGTTCTGATTGGACAGAGGGTGCACGTGACGTATGACGTATACCGGATATAAACAAAGCTGGCTCCCTGCTTCTTGTCTTTTCACTTGTAAAAACTACATAATAAGAACCAGTTTCTGCTATTTTTATTCTAAATGTGAAGTAGCAGCTCAACACCAGCATACTACTCCACTTTCTGCAGCAACTGAGGAGGAGAGGAAAGAAAGACCACCGAACACGGAGGTAAAACAACGTCATCGGGACAGGACAAGGTAACGAGCATGCTCAGAACGACCAGAATTAACTTAGAGTGGAATGAAGGTTTACATGACAGAGGAATTCAGTAGTTTGGGATTAAAATGGGAATAAACCAGACATTACATCGGGATTAAGTTTCATTCCGGATAGAGATTAGCATTAGGAATGAAGTGTTTACATGGTCGTTTTTCATCCGTTTAAAGCAGAATGAACTTTTATTTGGAATTAAACAGGAATTAAAACTCCCATGGAAACGTAGCGATTGTTTGGTCAGAGCCAGTGGGGGGTGGGTCAACCAGTAGGGGACGTGGGGGGGCGACCGGTAGGGAGACGTGGGCGGCGACCGGTAGGGAGACGTGGGGGGGCGACCGGTAGGGAGACGTGGGCGGCGACCGGTGGGGGGACGTGGGCGGGCGACCTTTAGGGAGACGTGGGGGGGCGACCGGTGGGGGGACACGTGGGCGGCGACCGGTGGGGGGACGCGGGGGGGCGACCTTTATGGAGATGTGGGCGGCGACCGGTGGGGGGACGTGGGGGGGCGACCTTTATGGAGATGTGGGCGGCGACCGGTGGGGGGACGTGGGGGGGCGACCGGTGGGGGGACGCGGGGGGGCGACCTTTAGGGAGACGTGGGCGGCGACCGGTGGGGGGACGCGGGGGGGCGACCGGTGGGGGGACGCGGGGGGGGGCGACCGGTAGGGAGACGTGAGGGGGCGACCGGTGGGGGGACGCGGGGGGGCGACCTTTAGGGAGATGCGGGGGGGCGACCGGTAGGGAGACGCGGGGGGGCGACCTTTAGGGAGACGTGGGCGGCGACCGGTGGGGGGACACGGGGGGGGCGACCGGTGGGGGGACGCGGGGGGGCGACCGGTGGGGGGACGCGGGGGGGCGACCGGTAGGGGGACGTGGGCGGCGACCGGTGGGGGGACGTGGGCGGCGACCGGTGGGGGGACGCGGGGGGGCGACCGGTGGGGGGACGCGGGGGGGCGACCGGTAGGGAGACGTGGGCGGCGACCGGTGGGGGGACGCGGGGGGGCGACCTTTAGGGAGACGTGGGGGGGCGACCGGTGGGGGGACGCGGGGGGCGACTGGTAGGGGGACGTGGGCGGCGACCGGTGGGGGGACGCGGGGGGGCGACCTTTAGGGAGACGTGGGGGGGCGACCGGTGGGGGGACGCGGGGGGCGACTGGTAGGGGGACGTGGGGGGGCGACCTTTAGGGAGACGTGGGGGGGCGACCGGTGGGGGGACGCGGGGGGCGACTGGTAGGGGGACGTGGGGGGGCGACCTTTAGGGAGACGTGGGGGGGCGACCGGTGGGGGGACGCGGGGGGCGACTGGTAGGGGGACGTGGGGGGGCGACCGGTGGGGGGACGTGGGGGGGCGACCGGTGGGGAGACGTGGGGGGGCGACCAGTGGGGGGACGTGGGGGGGCGACCGGTGGGGGGACGCGGGGGCGACCGGTGGGGGGACGTGGGGGGGCGACCTTTAAGGAGACGCGGGGGGGCAACCGGTAGGGAGACGCGGGGGGGCGACCGGTAGGGTCCCAGCTCGGTCTTTCCTTCCTTGCAGCCGCTGGAAGAAGCGATGTGTTCAGACTGGAGGTAATCGGAGTGGAAGACAACAGCAGCTGATTTCTAACACGGCTGTGCTGAGGTGTGTGTGTGTGTGTGTGTGTTTGACAGAAGGACTTTAGCCTGATTAAAATGTGATGAGCATCTCGTCCATGACTGCAGTAATGAGAGCAGGAAGTGACGTCCCGTCTCTACGGCGTGCAGACGGACTCCACGGCGAGGAGGCGCCTCGCCGGTACGGAGCAGCTCGGGAGGAAACTCACTTTTTCGTAGTATTTGATTTCATACTCTGTGATGACGCCGTTGGGTTGGTGGGGCTCCTGCCAGGACAGCTGGACGCTGCGCTGCAGGACCTTCTCCTTGATGACCTCGCTGACCTGGGACGGAGCTGTGTAGAGAGAACGGGTCAATAAGAGGAGGCACACACACATGCGTCACACACTTCCAGCGCCGCTCGGTTACGCGACTAAATGTCTCCACCCATGAAGAAACTTTCAGCTTCATCCCAGCCGCTGCAGAAGAGAAACCTGGAAATTCTAAATGATGATTCGTTTCGGGTTCAGCAGAATAGGCCGGCGTTCGGTCCGCCTGCTGACGGCCGTCAGACAGACTCTCAGGCCAACCCCCAACTTCCTCCTCACACCATCTCCGGCTCCGTGCACGACTCATTCTGGTTAACATCTACAACATGCAGACCTGCTGAACGGTGCGCACACACACTCTTCTGTTTGTTTGATAAACGTAGCATTGGGTGGAGCTAAACGTAGAGGTGGGTGGAGCTAAACGTAGAGGTGGGTGGAGCTAAACGTAGAGGTGGGTGGAGCTAAACGTAGAGTCGGGTGGAGCTAAACGTAGAGTCGGGTGGAGCTAAACGTAGAGGTGGGTGGAGCTAAACGTAGCGGTGGGTGGGGCTAAACGTAGAGGTGGGTGGGGCTAAACGTAGAGGCGGGTGGAGCTAAACGTAGAGGCGGGTGGAGTTAAATGTAGAGGCGGGTGGAGCTAAACGTAGAGGCGGGTGGAGTTAAATGTAGAGGCGGGTGGAGCTAAACGTAGAGGCGGGTGGAGTTAAATGTAGAGGCGGGTGGAGCTAAACGTAGAGGCGGGTGGAGCTGCAGTAATTACTGTAGTGCCAACTTTTCCTGCAGGAACAGCTGCTGCTCGTCTCCCGTCTCTATATCACGCCGTGCCTTCGGCCTCCCTACATCTTCCACCGCCGTTACGCTGCATCGTCACTGTAACCATCATCCTTTCCTTAAAGGGGTGTTATTCTGGTATTTGGAGTTTTCTGAGCTTTCTACAGTGTTACAGCGTTGAATCCTCATCAGACATGTGAACGGCACTGTTTTTTATCACCTAAACGCATGTTTGAGTTTGAGTTTGAGTTCCAGCACGCTCTCCATTTGGTTTCCATGGCAACAAAAAACACGTGGTTTTAGAGAGTTTTTTCTACGTGGAAATCCTTGTGACGTCCCGGGGGATAAGGTTGGGTGATTGGTTACCTTCTACTGGTTAACAAGGGCATGTACAAATACATCAGGCGGGTGGAAAACGTGGGATAAAGTTATTTCCAACGATGGCTGGTGAGTTTACCAAAGAGAGACATCCTGCTGCATTCGTTGCTGTGGGTTGCTGTTTTCCACTTGTTGTTATAATGACGGTGAAAGCAGGTGCGGTGCGCGCTCCCGATGTAGTGCAGTGGCGGGAGGCGGGGCTTAATGCGGAAGAGTCTCAATCCACTCGTTTTGCCCGCAGGCTGATCTGACAGCCTACGGAGAGGGTCGGTCTGAAGTAAATAAAGCCATTTGTGACAATAACTCCATCAATCCCAGCCCTTCTGGTCTCAGAAATAAAAATAAATTAGCCTGAAATGCACAGAATAGTTCCACTTTAAAGAGCCCTGGGAGAGAAACGCGGATTAACAACCGTCACCCTGAGGTGCTTCCTGTAGGCCCGCCTCCTGCAGCCCCGCCCTCCGGCAGCCCCGCCTCCTCGGGGCAGACCGGATGAATGAGTCCATGTGAGGGAAGGTGGAAGCATCCTGCAGAGGAGCTGCACGCCGCGCTTTCATTGGTCTCCGGGATCTGTGACAGCTCAGCTGATCTGCCTCCACCTTCCAGCCCCATGCGGCGCCAGAGACCTCCTCCATCTGCACATGTGCAGCAGCTGCTGAAGTGCCGCTGCCTTGCTCAGTGGACATGAGCTGAGGATGTCCAGTCTGACCCCGGATGACCTCAGACTCCCTGCCATGACTGCGTCTGGATGAAGAGCTCATTAGGCCCCGTCCTGCCAGAACCAGCTAGGACCCCCCCCCTTAGTAAGACGTGCTCTTCCTTTCTACGGTGGTTTTCCTGCAGGCCGAGCGCGGCGTCCTTCAGCCCTCGCCTGTCGCAGCAGTGTCTCGGCCAAGTCCCCCCTCCTCCTCCAGCTCCGGAGCGGGGAGACCTCGGCTGTTTCCACGGGGACCAGGAGACCACTGAGCGGTGCCAGCAGACATGCTGTTCCTGAAAGGTGATCATTCCAGGCAGCTGATTGTCAGAAAGGAAAGTGAACCATTCTTCGTTTTTACAGGCTTGGAAATGAAAACTACAGCTGAGCCTTAATTCTAGAAAAGAAAGAAAATGCTTTCCGGGCTCTGTGACTCCCCTGTGAAGCGGTCAGACGGCGCCGTGCGACAGCCATTAACGACTTGATATCAGAGCGCCGAAGCAGCAGCCTCTCAGCCAACCTGTGGGCTCAGCGCGGCGGAAAACCATATAATTGTTCTGACGGTCTAAAGAGTGTTTGGGACGACATTTGTGCATTCATCGTGCGATATTAGAAAATGCTTTGGTGACCTGAACACCTGCTGCTGCAAAGCCAAGTGATCCAGAAGGCGGCCGGCCAAGCGTGCTCGGCATCAGGAAGCTGAGTGAACACACTCTACGTTGCATTTTTAATGCTCTGCTTTCAGCAGAACGGAGGGAGTTTGTTACATAAGCGTCCTCCGTTTGCGCCTCATAAACCAACTCGGAGAAAAGTCCGAGATTCATTCCTGCTGCTGCAGCTGGACGCCGACACAGGACTGTTCAGCGCCGTCTGGAGGCTTTTCCTGGCTCATTTATGGTTTATTTCATTTGAGCAGAATGTCCTCCAGAGAACTTCTAATCCACACTGCAAGCTGCTGGATGGATGAACGAGTCTGAACATCGTGTTGCGGCTGCTTTCCAGCCTGCTGGGGTCCGAGCAGGTCGCCGTCGAGCCGCTTTCTGCACTGACCAGAAACAGGAACTAGTCCGACTAGTAGGACTAGTTCCGGACTAGTCGGACTAGTCCGGAACTAGTCCTACTAGTCGGACTAGTCAGGAACTAGTCAGGAACTAGTCCGATTAGTCAGGAACTAGTCAGACTAGTCAGGAACTAGTCAGGAACTAGTCCGATTAGTCAGGAACTAGTCAGACTAGTCAGGAACCAGTCCGACTAGTCAGAAACTAGTCAGACTAGTCAGGAACTAGTCAGACTAGTCAGGAACTAGTCAGGAACTAGTCCGATTAGTCAGGAACTAGTCAGGAACTAGTCCGATTAGTCAGGAACTAGTCAGACTAGTCAGGAACTAGTCAGGAACTAGTCCGATTAGTCAGGAACTAGTCAGACTAGTCAGGAACCAGTCCGACTAGTCAGAAACTAGTCAGACTAGTCAGGAACTAGTCAGACTAGTCAGGAACTAGTCAGGAACTAGTCCGATTAGTCAGGAACTAGTCAGGAACTAGTCCGATTAGTCAGGAACTAGTCAGACTAGTCAGGAACTAGTCAGGAACTAGTCCGATTAGTCAGGAACTAGTCAGACTAGTCAGGAACCAGTCCGACTAGTCAGAAACTAGTCAGACTAGTCAGGAACTAGTCAGACTAGTCAGGAACTAGTCAGGAACTAGTCCGATTAGTCAGGAACTAGTCAGACTAGTCAGGAACTAGTCAGGAACTAGTCAGACTAGTCAGAAACTAGTCAGACTAGTCAGAAACTAGTCAGGAACTAGTCCGATTAGTCAGGAACTAGTCAGACTAGTCAGGAACTAGTCAGGAACTAGTCAGACTAGTCAGAAACTAGTCAGGAACTAGTCCGATTAGTCAGGAACTAGTCAGACTAGTCAGGAACTAGTCAGGAACTAGTCCGATTAGTCAGGAACTAGTCAGACTAGTCAGGAACTAGTCAGGAACTAGTTAGACTAGCAAACAGCACCACAGGAACGCACCATGAAGACGATCTCTGACTGCCCGCCATGGCGTGGAAGTGGAAACGCACCAGCAGAGTGAGGCGGCCAACTGGAAGATGGCGCTGATGAAGAACAAGACATGTGGTCCACTGTGCACACGCCCACGACAACCGATACTGATTGTTGACCTGGTGTAGAAGAACCCGTACCGTGGAGAACACCGCGGTGTGACTGCCTTCACCGCGGACTGCAGGCAGGACTTGTTCTACCAGGCGCCGCGGTGCGTTTCCAAAGCGTCCCGGAAGCGCCACCGCTTTCCGCTTCTCTGAAATGAACGTCGATCTATCTCTGCAGCTTAGAAAACCTCGTCCATCAGTCGCTTCGGCAGGAAGCTGCTCCGAGTCGTCCTATCCACTGCCGGCGGGACGACCATCCTCCCTCCTTTCTGTCACTTCGCCACATTTCAGGCAACAGCAGCGGTTTTATTTCCACCTTAGTCGGTGGCCAGTGGGCACGAAACACACAACATACTGCAGTCCTGTAGGTCCACGGAGCATGCTCAGTCAGTCACATAACCACGGATGATGGATGGATAGAAGGAGTGTCTGTGGTTGGCTTTCCATTCAGGAGTGAAGCTGAACTAGAACGTTCTTCACATCCAACAGAGTGGAACCAGCTGGTGAGCCGAGAGCGGCTGGACGAAGCCAGAACGCCACCTTGCTGTCAACCCCGCCTGGTATGAGCATCTATGCTGACGGATCTGAAGCTTCACTAAAGTTGCAGACAGTTCACCCATCAGTGGCTAACTTTGTGGTTTCTGGAGCATTTTTTAAGGCCAATGATTCCCAGGCACCGTGAACGCTTCGGGGAGACGAGCATGAAATACCCTTGAACCAAGCCTGTTTGAAAATAGAGTTTTAAAGATCCAGACAAAGGACAGAGTACTCGCTGCATAACAATGCCAGCCGAGGCGGGGACACCTTTAGTGACCATGCAGGGAGGTCAAAGGCTGCTCCGTTTGAAAGCAATTAGCTAGGCCTGATTTGAAGGAGACCTAGGCTGGGTCTTTCATGTTCTATAGGGCTGACAGCTGTAGAGGTGATGGGATGATTATTAATACATATCTGATGCAGTCGCTGCTGACAGCTCAACACAGCCATCATACCACCCCCCCCCTCATTATTTCCCAGTTCAAGGACTCAGCACATCAGTTCTGTAGATCAACAGAGAGGCAGCAGATACAATTCTCTTTTCCTCAGAGTGTTTTTTTTAATGAAATGATGAGGTCTGACAGAGATGTGTCTATGAAGAGATGTTGGGATGAATTCGGCCAGGAAGTGAGCACCTTGCATGGCAGTGAATATTTCTCCCTCCATGACGCCCGACGCTCAAGCAAGTAAATGGTTTCTGGTGTTAGAGTCGCTGAGTGCATCACCCACAGCTTAAGTATAGCGGAGCTCGCTGCAGCCAAGCCAGGAATCAGAATCACAGTGGAGGGTCACTGGGGGAAATTGCATTCATGCTGCACTGACATGCACATGAGGCACACTGTGCATGATTACCCCTCCAACACCTCCTGACAGGGAGTTCATTTTAACACTGGCTGGTATTCCAATCCGCTGGCGCCCTCATGAAATCACACTGCCATTCAGGAAGGTAACAGATGCAGAAATCATTGGTCAGCTGTGTTGCATAATTGCTAAACCAGCAGGGACGCTTCTTATTGAAGAAGCACTCAGCTTTCCTGTGTCACTGCTCAGATTAGACAGCTTCATCATCAGCCTCCATGATTTCTTCAAGTCATCCCAGACTGGATGTGAAATAGCCATATTTATTTTCCCTCATGTCGAGTGAGAATAGAGTCATTCTGGCATGATTGTGCTGCAGGGCACATTTACATAATCGTGTACCTGAAAGGGTGACAGGATGGCCTTGTTCACACCAGCTGCTAAAATACTCCTACATGGACAGATGTGCACACTCTGATGAGATTTGAAGCCGATGAAGACAGCGCGAGGATTTTTCCTATTTCTAATCACAGTATCAAAGATAGATTCCGGGTAAAAATGTATATTTATGGCTCATATTTTAAGCTCTTCTACACAAGTGCCACCTTTCAATCCCTGCACTGCAGACGCTGTTTGTGCAGGTTAGGTAGCGTCAGTCCTTACACACAGCGTACCACCACGTCAGCATGCCATCCTGCGCCCTACATCCTGTCTCCTGCATCCTACATCCTGCATCCTACACCCTACATCCTGCATCCTGTCTCCTGCATCCTACATCCTACGCCCTACATCCTGTCTCCTGCATCCTACATCCTACGTCCTGCAGACGCTGTTTCTGCAGGTTAGGTAGCGTCAGTCCTTACACACAGCGTACCACCACGTCAGCATGCCATCCTGCGCCCTACATCCTGTCTCCTGCATCCTACATCCTGCATCCTACACCCTACATCCTGCATCCTGTCTCCTGCATCCTACATCCTACGCCCTACATCCTGTCTCCTGCATCCTACATCCTACGTCCTGCAGACGCTGTTTCTGCAGGTTAGGTAGCGTCAGTCCTTACACACAGCGTACCACCACGTCAGCATGCCATCCTGCGCCCTACATCCTGTCTCCTGCATCCTACATCCTGCATCCTACACCCTACATCCTGCATCCTGTCTCCTGCATCCTACATCCTACGCCCTACATCCTGTCTCCTGCATCCTACATCCTACGTCCTGCAGACGCTGTTTGTGCAGGTTAGGTAGCGTCAGTCCTTACACACAGCGTACCACCACGTCAGCATGCCATCCTGCGCCCTACATCCTGTCTCCTGCATCCTACATCCTGCATCCTACACCCTACATCCTGCCTCCTACATCCTACATCCTGCGCCCTACATCCTGCATCCTGTCTCCTGTCTCCTGCATCCTACGCCCTACATCCTGCATCCTGTCTCCTGTCTCCTGCATCCTACGCCCTACATCCTGCATCCTGTCTCCTGTCTCCTGCATCCTACGTCCTGCATCCTACATCCTACGCCCTACATCCTGCATCCTGTCTCCTGTCTCCTGCATCCTACGTCCTGCATCCTACATCCTACGCCCTACATCCTGCATCCTGCATCCTGCATCCTACATCCTACGCCCTACATCCTGCATCCTGTCTCCTGTCTCCTACATCCTGTCTCCTGTCTCCTGCATCCTACGCCCTACATCCTGCATCCTGTCTCCTGTCTCCTACATCCTGCATCCTGTCTCCTGTCTCCTGTCTCCTACATCCTGCATCCTGTCTCCTGTCTCCTGCATCCTACATCCTGCATCCTGCATCCTGTCTCCTGTCTCCTGTCTCCTGTCTCCTGCATCCTACGCCCTACATCCTGCATCCTGTCTCCTGTCTCCTGCATCCTACATCCTACATCCTGTCTCCTGTCTCCTGTCTCCTGCATCCTACGCCCTACATCCTGCATCCTGTCTCCTGCATCCTACATCCTGTCTTCTGTCTCCTGCATCCTACATCCTGTCTTCTGTCTCCTGCATCCTACGTCCTGCAGACGCTGTTTCTGCAGGTTAGGTAGCGTCAGTCCTTACACACAGCGTACCACCACGTCAGCATGCCATCCTGCGCCCTACATCCTGTCTCCTGCATCCTACATCCTGCATCCTGTCTCCTACATCCTACATCCTGCGCCCTACATCCTGCATCCTGTCTCCTGTCTCCTGCATCCTACGCCCTACATCCTGCATCCTGTCTCCTGTCTCCTGCATCCTACGCCCTACATCCTGCATCCTGTCTCCTGTCTCCTGCATCCTACGTCCTGCATCCTACATCCTACGCCCTACATCCTGCATCCTGTCTCCTGCATCCTACATCCTGCATCCTACATCCTACGCCCTACATCCTGCATCCTGTCTCCTGCATCCTACATCCTGCATCCTACATCCTACGCCCTACATCCTGCATCCTGTCTCCTGTCTCCTGCATCCTACGTCCTGCATCCTACATCCTACGCCCTACATCCTGCATCCTACATCCTGCATCCTACATCCTACGCCCTGTCTCCTGCATCCTGTCTCCTGTCTCCTGTCTCCTGCATCCTACGCCCTACATCCTGCATCCTGTCTCCTGTCTCCTACATCCTGCATCCTGCATCCTGTCTCCTGTCTCCTGCATCCTACATCCTGCATCCTGCATCCTGTCTCCTGTCTCCTGCATCCTACGCCCTACATCCTGCATCCTGTCTCCTGTCTCCTGCATCCTACATCCTGCATCCTGTCTCCTGCATCCTACGCCCTACATCCTGCATCCTGTCTCCTGCATCCTACATCCTGTCTCCTGTCTCCTGTCTCCTGCATCCTACGTCCTGCATCCTACATCCTACGCCCTACATCCTGCATCCTACATCCTGTCTCCTGTCTCCTGTCTCCTGCATCCTACGCCCTACATCCTGTCTCCTGTCTCCTGTCTCCTGCATCCTACATCCTGCATCCTGCATCCTGTCTCCGGTCTCCTGCATCCTACGCCCTACATCCTGCATCCTGTCTCCTGTCTCCTGTCTCCTGCATCCTACATCCTACATCCTGCATCCTGTCTCCTGCATCCTACGCCCTACATCCTGCATCCTGTCTCCTGCATCCTACATCCTGTCTTCTGTCTCCTGCATCCTACATCCTGTCTTCTGTCTCCTGCATCCTACATCCTGTCTTCTGTCTCCTGCATCCTACGTCCTGCAGACGCTGTTTCTGCAGGTTAGGTAGCGTCAGTCCTTACACACAGCGTACCACCACGTCAGCATGCCATCCTGCGCCCTACATCCTGTCTCCTGCATCCTACATCCTACGCCCTACATCCTGTCTCCTGCATCCTACATCCTACGCCCTACATCCTACGCCCTACATCCTGTCTCCTGCATCCTACATCCTACGCCCTACATCCTGCATCCTGTCTCCTGCATCCTACATCCTACGCCCTACATCCTGCATCCTGTCTCCTGCATCCTACGTCCTGCAGACGCTGTTTGTGCAGGTTAGGTAGCGTCAGTCCTTACACACAGCGTACCACCACGTCAGCATGCCATCCTACGTCCTGCATCCTACATTCTACATCTGTAATGTTATTATAATTGTATTGGTGAGGTAACTTCAGAAAGGATGGGTCATTTAATACAATGTAATGAAATCTTACACAGTTCTAACAGCAACAATAACCATAATCACAATAATGTTCACATAAACACATTGGGTACCGTCTAATATCTGCAGATATTTCAATTTCACACATCGTATCAGATCGGAACTCTTAAAAAAAAAGAGGATCGGTGCATCCCTACTAGTCATACATACAGCCCTTGTTGTAAAAAATATTTATCTTTTGAGGGAGACAAGAAACGGGCCCTTGATGAAGACATTAATTCAACATTTGAACAAGACATACAGCAGCATGTCTGGAAGTATAAAATGTAAGCAGCGAGATATATGTGAGTAATTCCAGGTTTGGATCATTTCCTTCCCTGTCAGGCAGAAACCAGGTCATGTTGTAGAAGGTCGTAACAATAAATGCAGAAAGAAATCAGTGTTACTGAGAGAACCAACACATGGAACATGATATGAATCTAAGATTGAGCCAAAAGGAGACGTCCGACTCGGCTCCGACGGTGCACTTAACAAACCCAGGAGCTGCTTGTTCGTAATACACAGCCCAGACGGACCAATAACAACATGGTTGATGTATTTTGGGAATTATAATTATAATGAACGCAAACAGCATATTTGTGTTCGACATAACGCAGCTCAACGACACAGTCAAGCACAGGAGGGAAAACCTGAGTAAATGCAACTGCTTTTGTTCGCCGTCAAGCCGCTGAATCAGAGCAGTTCCCTGGGAGGTGCTCAGCCTGATATCCTCTTTGTTAATAGCTGAGTTTCCGGAGATCAGCAGAATTCATCACCAGACAGCCGGATGAAGTCATGTATGGCATGCTTTTTGCTGGGAGTTGTGTTAGCATGCCGCTTTCAGTCCGAGAGAGTCCACGGTGAAGCAGTCAGGCCAGAGGAGAAATAAAAGCACGTTTCTTGTTGGGACCTATCTGCTCGGCTCTGCTCTCCGCTGCCTGGCTGACCTTTCTGCAGCAGCCAGCTGCAAGGCATGCCTTTTCAAATACATGACCCGCCTCAGCAGAGACATGCGTTTGCATACTCTGTGGCTTCATCATTTATCTTAATAAAACAAGAAGAGGGAAGTGAAAAGACAGAGCCGATTAGAGCCGGGGCCAGGCTGTGGATATTTACTGGAGCTGCTAAGCAGCCAAACAGCCTTCCACCTCTTTGCTTCCCTTAAATGTCAAAGCACAGCCTGAGGGCCCCGGGCTCCAATCTGAAACCCTGATTGGACATCTGAGCTCTGCAGGGATTGATAAGTGAGATAATTTCACAAAATGCACAGCGCTCCAGACTGATGGCACGCAGCAGGTCAGAATCCCGAGGCATTGCTATTATTTGGAGGTTATAACCCCTGTAGACCCACTTATCTGGAGCTCCGCATGGAGGCTCCTAACACCGCTCTCATTCGCTTATCATCTGCAAATAAATCTAATGTCTGGCTTCCAGCATCCAAAAATTTGAAATAAATCCCACCCTGTGTTTTTGTAGAATGTGGGAACATGTGATTGCTGAGGGCTGGCATCATAAACATCCATTTATTATAGAAATACATCTGTCATCAGGAAGATGATCATATTAATCAGAGTTCATATGCTCTTTAATCACAGTGTTGGACAGACTCCATTCCAGAGAAATCCCATCCAGGACCCCTCCAGCCGCCTCTGTAATTTGCACGGAGCGGTTCAGTCCAGCACGCCGCTGACTGCCAGCAGATCTAGGCCATGCCTGCCGTTCCGCCAGACGCCGTTAGATCAGATCAGAGTCCAGTGGAAGTGAGAGAAGGACTGAGAATGAGCTGCTAATGCTGCTGTGGACAGTTGTGGAGGCTTCAGGCTACAGTCCCTGGTGCTGCTGCATGAGTCAACAAGACGAAGTGACAGCAAACATTCCAGCGTTTTGCTGCTGTTTGGACTTTTTATTTAGCAAGAGGACAGAAAAACAATCTGCTGCACAGCATGTGGGACAAAAGCTGCAGAGAGTGCAGTTCCTTTTTCAAGCGATCGTCCTCATCTTTTAAAGGAAAACTGAACTAGCTGGAGAGACGGCGGCAGCTGTTAGCCTCTTCACCTCCACCACTTCTCCAGCATGAGCTCATCCTGCGCAGTTCTTCAGCCTCTTCAAACAATGACTGGAATTCCAGAGGAAATCCAAGATTCCAGTCTGTGTGATGGGAAAGGTTCACGCTGAGCCGAAGCAGACTCACAGGTCTCCCACCAGAGCTCTGTCTTTGTGGATAAAGGTAAAGTACAGCAAGGAGGCGGGGCGGGGCGAGGCGGGGCGGGGCGATGCAAGACGGGGCGGGGCGATGCAAGACGGGGCGGGGCGATGCAAGACGGGGCGGGCGAGACGGGGCGGGGCGATGCAAGACGGGGCGGGGCGATGCAAGACGGGGCGGGGCGATGCAAGACGGGGCGGGCGAGGTGAGACGGGGCGAGGTGAGACGGGGCGAGGCGGGGCGGGGCGAGGTGAGACGGGGCGAGGCGGGGCGAGGTGAGACGGGGCGGGGCGAGACGGGGCGGGGCGATGCAAGACGGGGCGGGCGAGGTGAGACGGGGCGGGGTGGGGCGAGACGGGGCGGGGTGGGGCGAGACGGGGCGGGGCGATGCAAGACGGGGCGGGCGAGGTGAGACGGGGCGAGGTGAGACGGGGCGGGGTGGGGCGAGACGGGGCGGGGCGATGCAAGACGGGGCGGGCGAGGTGAGACGGGGCGAGGTGAGACGGGGCGAGGTGAGACGGGGCGAGGTGAGACGGGGCGATGCAAGACGGGGCGGGCGAGGTGAGACGGGGCGAGGTGAGACGGGGCGAGGTGAGACGGGGCGAGGTGAGACGGGGCGGGCGAGGTGAGACGGGGCGAGGTGAGACGGGGCGAGGTGAGACGGGGCGGGCGAGGTGAGACGGGGCGAGGTGAGACGGGGCGAGGCGGGGCGGGGCGAGACGGGGCGGGGCGAGGTGAGACGGGGCGAGGTGAGACGGGGCGGGCGAGGTGAGACGGGGCGAGGTGAGACGGGGCGAGGTGAGACGGGGCGAGGCGGGGCGGGGCGGGGCGATGCAAGACGGGGCGGGGCGAGGTGAGACGGGGCGGGGCGGGGTGAGACGGGGCGGGGAGAGACGGGGCGAGGTGAGACGGGGCGGGGCGAGACGGGGCGAGGTGAGACGGGGCGAGGTGAGACGGGGCGAGGTGAGACGGGGCGGGGCGAGGTGAGACGGGGCGGGGAGAGACGGGGCGAGGTGAGACGGGGCGAGGTGAGACGGGGCGAGGTGAGACGGGGCGGGGCGATGCAAGACGGGGCGGGGCGAGGTGAGACGGGGCGGGGAGAGGTGAGACGGGGCGGGGAGAGACGGGGCGGGGCGAGGTGAGACGGGGCGGGGAGAGGTGAGACGGGGCGGGGAGAGACGGGGCGGGGCGGGGTGAGACGGGGCGGGGAGAGACGGGGCGGGGAGAGACGGGGCGAGGCGAGGTGAGACGGGGCGGGGCGATGCAAGACGGGGCGGGGCGAGGTGAGACGGGGCGGGGCGATGCAAGACGGGGCGGGGCGAGGTGAGACGGGGCGGGGCGGGGAGAGACGGGGCGGGGCGATGCAAGACGGGGCGGGGCGAGGTGAGACGGGGCGGGGCGAGGTGAGACGGGGCGGGGAGAGACGGGGCGGGGTGAGACGGGGCGGGGAGAGACGGGGCGGGGCGGGGCGGGGCGAGGTGAGACGGGGCGGGGAGAGACGGGGCGGGGTGAGACGGGGCGAGGTGAGACGGGGCGGGGAGAGACGGGGCGGGGAGAGAAGATGAAACAAGAACAAAACAAAAATAAATGAGACGAGACCAGTTGAGCTGAGATCTGCAGGCGGACGCTCATCTCCAGATCTGTCCATCTTGCTGGAGGGAACAGAAACGGAGGTCCTTCGCCGGCGTCTCCAGGAAACGGAGTTATCTCAGCGATAAGTTAAACGGCGAGACGCCCCGCCCCCCCGAAGCGAGACAGCATGCTGGAGGAAAACCATGAAGATCGTCTAAAGTCTGCTGAGCTGCTGACTGCAGTTTTAGGGCTTGTGTGTGTGTGTGTGTGTGTGTGTGTGTGTGTGTGTGTGTGTGTGTGTGTGTGTGTGTGTGTCATCAGCAGGGAGATTTTCCATCACTCAGCTGTCTGCTACCGGCTCCGTTCATGTCTTCTTTATACGCAGACAAAAAGAAAATGACAGGATGTCGGAGAACCAGATGGCAGCGCTCAAACGTTACGACTGGGTGTGTCGACTCACCCTCAACTAAAACCCTCTGCAAACACATTTGTCCTGAAGGAAGAGTTTACCGAGGTGACGGCTCGAGTGTGTGAGCGTGGAAAGGAGGTGAACTCCGAAGCAGCAGCAGCTTCTTTCCTTTTTCATGTTGGGTAAACATGGAAGCCGCCAGCTGATTATGATTAATGGCCACGAAGCAGAGACAAGCGGTGACTGTGTGGATATTGTGGAATCTAAAAAGAAAAAGCATTTCTTTGATGGAAACAATTTCAGAGTTGGTTTGTCGCGACTAACTGTGCATAACAATCTGTTTACATGAAATTTGCAGCTGTGATTTATTATCAAGTGTCATGTAAAAGCTGTTTGTGGTGCTAAAAAGCTGCGACTTTAACAAGAGCTGATTATTCCCCGGCTGGGGACGGCACGGACCTCCCTCACCCCTCCGAACCCTTTCTGAGCCAGACTGTGCTGAGTGATCAGCTGCTTGTGGAGACAAAGGCTACTACACATACATACATATATATATATATATATATATATATATATTATATACACATTTTACCTAAATACAACTATAAATGTGTGGTTTTGGAACAAAGATCCAGGTTTTAGTGCCGTGTTCCTCACCGCATGCGGCTCTCTGACTCTTGCCTTGCGGCTCGTGAAGCAGCCTCTGGCTTTCTCAAAATGCATCTAAACAAGTCATAATGATCCTCAACGCTGCAGTTCTCTCCACAAACAAGAGCTGCAGGCTGCTTGCAGAAACTCTGCTGTCCTAACGGCCCTAACTGACCCTGTCAGGGTTGCCAGTTCTGGCTGATTTCAGCTGCAGCGAACTCCACCAAAGAGCTGCTCCGTCGGTAGCTCCGTATATATAATGAAAAAGAAACGCCCACATTCTGGAGGCATGATTGTATTTTCACCAGATACTGTTGCATAAGAAGCCATAACTCCATGTAATATTTAGGATAACCATTCCTTGCTAAAAAGCTGAATGTTACTGATTTGGCAACGTAGCAGGACACGTTTTGTATCCTGGGGGGGGGGGGGGGGGGGGGGGGATCACTGTTTTAGTGGAACAGGAAATGTCACATTTTAACATTTAAGGCTTTTATTTCTTTTAAAACCCGTCTGATACCAGTACTCTTATTAACACACTCTTGGTACTGACCCGATACTGCTATCGGTGCATCCCTAATATATCTTTCCATTCATCCTCAATGAAAGGTCGCGAGGAAGCTGGAGCCTTTGGTCCTGGACGGCCCGCTAGTCCGTCACCGGACCACCCATAACAGCCAGTCAAGCTGACATTGTCTCTAGACGGTGGGAGGAACCCGGAGAGAACCACGCAGACACGGGGAGAAACAGAAAGACCCCTGTACAAACCTGGTACAGTCCAGCGTCTTTCTCTGGTGGTATGAGGAGGAGACCGTGTCGTTTCCTCTCCTCTGTTCGCAGCAGTAGCCCCCCCCCCCTCCTCTGGGTCTCTTCAGAAATGTTTTCTATTTCTCTTTTACTGTTTCAAAGTTAAATTCATTCATCCAGACATTTATAGTTATTATATTAATCTATTTTACTATTATTGGACTTAATAATTGCTTCATATCCATAGAAATGAAAAAAAAAGTTCCTTTTTGGGGTAAATTTTGTAACAATTAGAATGTGATTAATTGAGATTAATAAATTACAAAGCCTGCAATTAATGAGACTATTTTCTTTTTTTTTTAATTGACTCCCACCCCTAACACACACACACACACACACACACGCACACACACACACACACACACACACACACACACACACACACACACACACACACACAGTGTTTGCATCCTCCTGTGAATCCGACAACGCAGCGAATCAGCAGCAGAAAACTGGAACTTTGACAGGAGACGTTCAGCGAGTTGTTGCCTTAAAGATGGTGTCCATGAAAGTTTCATTAAACAGACGCCTGCAGCTTCCTGGAGGTTTTTAATTATTGTCTGCATATGACAGCATGAGCCGTGTGATGTGAACAAAGCGGAGCCCTGCCTCTCTAACATCATATTAATGATAATTAGCCTTGAAGAAGCATCGTATAAAACGCTCAGTTTGTTCTGCTTCCAGCAAACTGTCGCCGTTCTCTTGCCAGCAACGCATCGATAACAACTCTTCTCTTTATGCACAAACACAAATCATGTTTACAATGTTCAGCCTGATCTGCTGCTGAGGGGACACAAATAAGGGTTTTAATCAGATGTCAGAGATCATCAGCGAAGCGATGCAGAGGAGTCCTCTACGGCCGGGCAGCGTCGCCGCACCCAGCCTGCTCGCCGCGGCCCTGCAGGCGCTTAGCAGCCCAGGAAGGTGGCGTCTGCTTACAGCTTGATAGGGAAACTTTTCACAACACGACAGAGTGGAGCGTTGTGGAGTCGCTTCTGGTGGCAGCAACGGAGCTCTTTCCCCGCTGGGTGGGAATAATGTCTGCTTTCAGACTGGGACACTGGCTGTAGACACGTCCCAAAAATCCCACCAAACGGCAGCACCGGGTTTAGTTTGGTAGCACTGGAAGTGGTTTTTATTTCCTTTAGGAGAAAAGAAGCAAAGCCACGCGTAACGCAGCAGAAATCAAGTTATTTCTCACTTTCCCAAACACCTCGGCCTCCAGACGGAAAAAACCAGCAGCCTGGGACACACCGCTCTGTCCTCAAACACCGCTCCAGCACCACAACCACCTGTCACCCTGCTGCCTGTCCTGGGGGAGTCTGGGGGAGACTGGGGGGAGACTGGGGGGAGTCTGGGGGGAGACTGGGGGGAGTCTGGGGGGAGACTGGGGGGGGAGTCTGGGGAGCACTGAACGTGCTGAACGTGAGGAGCCAGAGAGCAGAGAAGAGACCTTCTGGAGACCTGAAGCACAGACATGCCCCCCCCCCCGGTGGAAAAGGCAGATCTCCTGCAGGGCAGCGGCGGCCTGTGAAACTGGACCAAAGCAGCTGGAAGCTGCAGCGGCTCTGCAGACGGACAGATGAAGCCCCACATCCTGATTAAGGCCAAGGTGTGGCGTTGTTGTCAGCGCTGCAGGAGTTGCCATTACTGTAATTGGTGATTTGTGTGTGATCGGCACCGAGGGACGCAGGCTTAAGACTCAGTGGGAGGGCCCGGACCTCCGTTTACTCTGCAGGACGCTGAGCTTCTCTTAGACCTCATCCCAATTACCTCGCAGGCGTCAGACGTCCAGCGTGTTTACTGACTCAGTCTCCAATCCACTTTGTCAGCAGTTAATTGGAGAGTGTGTGATTTATTCTTATGCAAATGTCCAACATGTTGACACAAATTACAGTCAGCTACCTTCACTTAGTCTGGGTAAGAAGCTTTGTGCTTTACAGGCCGCTTCACCGCAGATCAGACTCACTCCAGACCAAATTCATCGCCTCTTATCTTCTGTGATTTAATTATATCCCGAAAGCAGATGATATGATCTGTAATATGTCAGATTAACAAAGCTGAAATACATCTATTCATCCACACAATCTCACCTGCTAGATGTAATATAATCTCATTCTGCAGAGCAGACAAAATCAAATAACGTCCCTCCTTTAATAAGTGATTATCTCCCCGAGAGGATTTTTTCCCAAAAAGCAGAAAACATTCTGCTGGCCTTTCATTCCAGCGCTCATCTGCATCCTCTGCCAAACTTTCCTGTTCTTAACACATTGTGACACACTTTCCTGGCAACGTTGGACAGCTAGTCGCCGGCGTGATGGGATGGGTGGAATTTACAAATTTAATTAGCTCAGTCTCTGAGGATACAGGCTCTTCCAACTTTCATTTAGATGTAATCTTTCTTCTGAGAATACATTTAGGCACACGGCTCTTCCAGAAGAGTATCTCCTCTCCGTCTGGCTGCACAGAAATAGAAAGTGGCCTCTCGATGCTTTTGCAGCAAAAACAACACGCACCAGCACTATTTGACGTTTTCACTTTAAAAAAGAAAAAAAACTTTTGATTGATTAAGCAATTCATTGCTAACTTATTTTCTGTTTATTGACTCCTTGGTTCAATAACTAATCACTGCTGCTCTGGTACATTCAAACACATTGAACTAATTAGAGTGAACTGGGCTAACTCACTAGTAATTATTTGCTTGAAAGGGCATAGCAAGCAGACAATGTCTAGTAGCCCCCGCAGCCTTATATACACCATAAACACGAGATTAGGGCTTTAAAAATGACTTCAGTCAGCATCCTCCATCTGTGTTAAATTACAGATTTATTAAAAATGGATTAAACAATTGCAGGCATTAACTTCTCCATTAATAATCTTAACAGATAATTATTTATGTCCAATCAGGAGCAGCCAAAGATCAACAAGTGATGAGAAAAGCAGGAAAATAATGATCCTCTATGGCTGGAATAAAGCCAAGAAGATGTTTGGGATGCAGCTGAGGTGGAGGTGCTGCAGTGAGGACAGCAGGTAGATAGTAGCAGGAAGATGTGTTGAAACATGGAGACAGTGTGTGTGTGTGTGTGTGTGTGTGTGTGTGTGTGTGTGTGTGTGTGTGTGTGTGTGTGTGTGAAAGAGATAAGTTACTCCAAGAGAAGCAGCTCGTTGGCAGGTGTGTGCGTTATGATGTGTAGATGAAAAAAGACTTGGTCACTGCTGATCTATGTGTGTTATTTCTACAAACTTCTGGTTCCTCTTTATGCTGCTTTATCTATTCATACATTCATTTTACATCATTTTAGCCTCAGAATCTGACAACTGAGGCTGAAACATCACGTCTGCGTGGAAACGTCACGTCTGCGTGGAAACGTCACGTCTGCGTGGAAACGTCACGCCTGCACAGAAACATCATGTCTGCATGGAAACATATCTCCATGGAAACATCACGTCTGCACAGAAACATCACGTCTGCACGGAAACATCACGTCTGCACGGAAACATCACGTCTGCACGGAAACATCACGTCTGCACGGAAACATCACGTCTGCACGGAAACATCATGTCTACACACTAACTTGGAATAGAAGAATTGAGGCAAATCAGAAATAGCCCAGAATTGATCGCAGTTTTCAGCTTTAAGTTTTAGATGAAAGAGTATAAAGAAGAAGTCTGAAACAAGCAGCAAAGAGAAGATGCATCGTGTGGACGGAGCTTCTTCCTCTCTCCAGCTAATTCACGCCAACACTGCCGTCCTATAAAACATTGCTACAACCACCTGCCAACGAGCTGCTTCTCTTGGAGTAACTTATCTCTTTCCAGCTAAAATGTGCCGCTCTCTCGCATTTTGTCAACAATCTCTGAAATCACAAGGTTAAATGGGCAATTATTTTCTCTCAGCGGGACTCGCGGTACTTCAATCAGACACAAACACTTCCCACGAAGACTTTGTCACAGCTGTCCAAAGATGCAGCGCAAAGAGGACGAAGGGGTGAAGGAGATCATCCCTAGCAAACGGGCGGGGCAGAGTTGCACAAAGCTTCTGGCCGTGTTGCCTTGTCACAGCATCCCTATTGCCCTCAGTAACTTCCTCTGGGCCAGATGTGAAGCCCATCTGTTCCTCTGCCAGCACTAGTGTCCTTTTCTTCAGCTGCCATAATCTTTTACTGTTGTTTAATACCAAATAATTCAAAGCAGCCTTCCAGATGGCTGCCATACACTCAGAGGTTTTGGTGTGGCTCTAGCTTAAAAAACGTACAGATGAGGAATTCAGCAGGTGCACGCCACTAAACCACTTCTTGGTGCATCCGTGAAAGGATCTGAGGCGACAGCTTTCGGGGCCAAAGGGTCGCCTGTAATTGCCAGTGGCCTGTTTGAGCAAAGCAAAATGGACTTTTTTCCACTTCCTTTCTCAAAAGCCAAAGTGGTCTGCCACAAACTCATTATGATTTCCAAGTGCGATGATCTGTATAGAGGGGATGGGGGAGGGGGTTGAAGCTGTGGGTTGAAGACATAATTAGTTTTCCTCACTGCAGGAGACAGTTTGCTGATGAGACAATGGAAGACGGGAAAAAAGCAGAGCTGTCAATCTCCCGATTCATCTAACAAAAGCAGCAGTGAGTAACGCTGAAAGACCCCGAAATTCCCTGCATGGCCTGCAACTGCAGCGCTGTGTTGCACAACACGAGCATGAGTCCATAACATACCCAGTGCAAGCTGCAAACACCAGCCGAGCCGAGCTGCCGCAAACAGGAGCTGCCGCTAGCACCAGCCGAGCTGCCGCAAGCACCAGCCGAGCTGCCGCAAGCACCAGCCGAGCTGCCGCTAGCACCAGCCGAGCTGCCGCTAGCACCAGCCGAGCTGCCGCTAGCACCAGCCGAGCTGCCGCTAGCACCAGCCGAGCTGCCGCAAGCACCAGCCGAGCTGCCGCTAGCACCAGCCGAGCTGCCGCAAGCACCAGCCGAGCTGCCGCAAGCACCAGCCGAGCTGCCGCAAGCACCAGCCGAGCTGCCGCTAGCACCAGCCGAGCTGCCGCTAGCACCAGCCGAGCTGCCGCTAGCACCAGCCGAGCTGCCGCTAGCACCAGCCGAGCTGCCGCAAGCACCAGCCGAGCTGCCGCTAGCACCAGCCGAGCTGCCGCTAGCACCAGCCGAGCTGCCGCTAGCACCAGCCGAGCTGCCGCTAGCACCAGCCGAGCTGCCGCTAGCACCAGCCGAGCTGCCGCTAGCACCAGCCGAGCTGCCGCAAGCACCAGCCGAGCTGCCGCTAGCACCAGCCGAGCTGCCGCTAGCACCAGCCGAGCTGCCGCTAGCACCAGCCGAGCTGCCGCAAACAGGAGCAGCTTTTGTTCTGTCAAAAGCAGGAAGAATAGCAGACATGACAGCAGAAAGGTGGTGCAGCTACCATTCCTCTGGTAACTTCATGTCTAACTCGAACAGCTTTGAAGACAATGAGCTTGTTTGTTAAATGAAGGAATAAAACTGCCTCAATAAGCGTCTCTGATTCAGATGGAATATAGTAATCACATTCGTTTCTACGTAATTAGACAATATGTTCCAGTTAAGCCACAGTATAAAGTGGAGCAGAGAAGAGCTGTAAATTGGCTGCGGCGTGGTCATTAACCAGCCTGCAGACGAGCTTTGCTGGAGTTACTTCTTCACAGCTACCTCCTCTCCATTTGCAAACTTTGCTGTAGTCTCCAGCCACTCTCAGAAAAACATTTCGCTCTTCTGCTGCTCTACAAACATCACATTTTTATGCTGACAAGTGGATGTATGGGGGGGGGGGGGGGGGGGGGGGGTTCGGTGGAGCCTTTCCACTTAAAGCCAGCTGTGTGGGCGCAGGAAGCAAAACAAGCTGAAAAAACACGCTGATAAACTAAAGCTGCCCACAACGCGGTCTGGCCTGATTTCTCAAAGTGATATATTTTACAGTTACTTCACATATTAAATAATGAGAAATGTGCGTGTGCAGCATTAGAAGTGAAGTGTGTAATGTCCAGCAGGTCAGGAGGTGTGTGTGATAGATGACATGTTTCCTCTGTGGCGGCAAACGGCTCCTGTTCCTCCGCACAAAGCAGCACAGCCTGCAGGAAACTGCAATCAAACTTTCGCTGTTGACTGAAGATCACTGGTGTGTGTGTGTGTGTGTGTGTGTGTGTGTGTGTGTGTTGGTGTCCAGTTGGGGAGAAATCTCTGTTTGGGGCACGTGCAACCCGGCTCGGCTTTTATTACCCTTGGAAGTCCTTTCAACTCCTCCGGCAGGAAATGAAACACTCCAATGAGTCTCTTGCAAAGTGCTGGAGCCATTTGCAGCCGTGACATTCCCGAGCATGTGTTCCACATACAGACCGGCTCGCAGAGTCACAGGTGCATGCTCGCTGGGTGTGTGTCGCGAATGTGTGACCGTGCATTTTCACGTGGATGTGTATGAGCGAAGAGACAGGGTGCAAGCAAGCACATGAAGAAGAAGAGAAGAAGAAAAGAGTGTTTGGTTGTTTACTGAGGCCGTGCATTCAGCCAGGGGCGGCAAGCGGAGAGCGGCTGCAGTCCAGAGACGGAGCTGCTGCCGGAGGTCAGGACGGGAAAACACGGCGACCAGACTGAAGCCACACGTTTACTGTCACACGGTGGCGTGTGGTGGTGAAGCGTGTGGAGGGCAACACGGAGAACATGGTGCAGATGCAGCTGCTGGGTGGAGTCCTGATCGTCACATTTTAGGTCTGTTCAGTTTGAGCCAGGGGTATTTTCTATTTTTCTGTTTTGAATAGAAATTAAATTTATTTCTGCTAACTATAATAAAGCTCGAGTTTGCTCTATTAATATTTATTTAATTTAATCACCGCAAAATTGTTTTAAATAAAAAAATATATATTTTAGATTTTCAACTACAAAGCCTGTTATTAATTTTTTTAATCGAGTCCTATCTCTATAATAATATATATATATATATATATATATATATATATATACACATTTATACACTTTTAGTTTGGATCAATGCTACTGGTTCATCAACTGATCAACTTGTTTAACGGACTCGTACTATTAAATGCAGAATCTCACACACACACACACACACACACACACACACACACACACACACACACACACACACACACACACACACACACACACACACACACACACCACACACTGTGTTCTCATCTGAGCAACTCTGTGGCTGTATTTAGCAAGTACTGGGAGGACTTGTGACAAGTCCAGCAGAGTTTTCTGGTGTTACTGGAGACTTCTCCATGCATCTCAATGAGCAGCGGATGCCGCTTGGCCCATCATCCAATACAAACACACTCACAGGTGACCCAGCAGTCAGACCATAGTTATTATTATTCCTCTGCATCAAGACTTAAACAGCAAATATGCAGGATGAATGACAGTTTTCTTCTGTTCTCCCAAGTTCATTTGGATTGTCATGCAGACAATGTTTTCCAGTTCCAAAGCTGTTGTACCACGAGGTTAAAAATAAAATTAAACTGAAGAGAATTAATCAATGTATACATTAATAAATAATACATTTAACATGAATAGAAAATGAAATGAAAATGTATTTTAAATCTGTCACTAGTGCATCAGTTTTCCAGTCACAAGCCAGATGAAGAAGGAAAATTGTAATTTAATAGTCAATATATTTATTTTTTCCCCCCTCTTTCTGTCCCTCATGCAGCTTTATGTTTCTCTACTATGATGTCCATGATAGTTAAATGCAATTTCTCAATTATGCAAATTACATTATGATGTCATTTAGCAACTTTTAGAGCACAAATAGCTTCTTTCTGCGAGTCTAAATAAACTGTTGGATCAAAATACAATCGGATAAATTATTTAATGCATTCAATGTTTGCTGATATCCCAAATTCAGTTGTGATCTGATTTGGATTTAAGAATCACTGATCGATTTGAAATGTAATAATAAATTTTAATTTCCAACACACTTTACATCTTAATACAAATCTCAACGTGCTACAATGAGCAGGGTTAAAAACAACAAGAAACCACGAATAAAAACAACGTCCAAAAACCATAAAATGAATTAAATTAGCCATAAAACGGACCCTATAATGGACGTAGATCGGTGAACTGTTTTCTCCCACAGCTCACATTAGCGACCCAAAGCTAATGGCTAACTTGATCTGCAACAAGACAACCAGTCGGTTTGCTGCTAAATATGTCACAAATAAATATCTGTGAAAAAAATCTATTCCTGGATCCTCTGCAAGCAGCGGAGGAGTGATGGCAGCGTGAGGTTTCCCATCTTCACCCTGGACAACCATGAGAAGCTACAGAGGATCGCTAACGGCTAACTATCCAATCACCTCTGGATATTCTTGTTGCTTCCACAACAATCTTTCATTCACTTCCAAATATTCTCCTAATTTATGGAGAAAATCATGCAGTGCTGATTATTATCAAGCTGAAACAGAAACCTAACATTTTTATTTGCATTATTATCTCTAAGCTAAGCTATCCTATGCTAGCCACCACATGCTAA